>NW_027363989.1:0-350500 GCF_046119375.1 Phyllobates terribilis | reverse complement strand
TATGAAAAGAAGAACGACACTCCTGATATGTGAGGTGGCATGGATAGGGTCCCAATCAAACAAAGTTGTTGATTAGCCATTGAACCTTTCAGGTCATGTGATCAGTCACATTCCTGGAAGGAATTTCAAGATGTGGTAATGTATACGATGGATGAGTGTACATATATATATATATATATATATATATATAAGTGTTTGTGTGTGTGGAGCTGCATGAGTATATAAGAGAGCTGTTGGTGTATGTAAGAAAGCTGTGTACAAGTATGTAGCAAAACAGTGCGTGTATGTAACAGAGGTGTGAGTGCATACTTCAAAGCTGTAGAAAAGCTATATGTGTTAGAACTGTGTTTGTGTATGGAGGAGAGTTGTGTGTGTATTTCGGAAAATTGCGTGTGTGATAGTAGTAGAGTTGTGTGTATGCAGGAGAGATGTGTGTATGTAGGAAAGAGGGTGGAAACTTATCAATGCTATAGGACCTATGCAAGAACCTAACATGATCAAATTTGACTCATGACAATACAGCTTTAAAAAATGCATTGGCAGCAATTGTACCGATCATCTACTTTCAATGAATTATCAGCAAATTGGTGAAAGTACACCTATTAAAAAAAAAATAACAGCCTCCTCCATATCCCCTCTAGCTGTCCTGTCCATCACCAAGATAGGTGCGTTTTCTGCCATTTTAGGTAGAAGTAATGTTCAACCAATTTGCTTCTAATTTAGACAAAGTAGTAGGAAAGTTTATCAAACAAACTCTACATATGAGCTCTATCTATTTTACAATACGTGTAATATGTATTCACAAAATGTCCATTTTCTATATGTGTGAACTTCACATCTTTTTTTTTTTTTAGTAAGTTTTAGTGCATGATGAGGTGGTGTTTACCTATAGGATCCACCATCTCTTGGACTGGGCACCATTGATGGTATTTATTGGGCCCCACGTTCTTAAGTAAATCTCAATATTGCTTCAAAAAGGTAGCTATGCATATACAGTTTACAGACAGAATGTTAACATATTAAGCAAGAGTGTGACAACTTATCAGTGCTAAATGTGCCATAAAAAAACCCAGCATGTAAAATTCTTAGCTTTGACAAGTGACAACATATCTGGCAAAATGCATTGTAAACCAAATGTAATTTTTAGCTGCAGTAAATTTTAGACAATCAAAATGATGTTAAAATGTGTGTGTTTCTTACAGTCTAGAGGCTGCTTATTCTGATGGAGGAAAACACTGACAGCATCCTTCATGATCACTGAAAGAACTGTTCTCCTTTCTCCTGCCCCACACTGATCTATCTGATCGGTGCAGTGCAGGGGAGAAAGTCACCAGGACTTGCACGGATGTTGCGCATCCTGTGTAGCTGAAAAAACTTCTGCAAGACTAGCCCTTGGACCTCTTTATGAAAAGAAGAACGACACTCCTGATATGTGAGGTGGCATGGATAGGGTCCCAATCAAACAAAGTTGTTGATTAGCCATTGAACCTTTCAGGTCATGTGATCAGTCACATTCCTGGAAGGAATTTCAAGATGTGGTAATGTATACGATGGATGAGTGTACATATATATATATATATATATATATATATATAAGTGTTTGTGTGTGTGGAGCTGCATGAGTATATAAGAGAGCTGTTGGTGTATGTAAGAAAGCTGTGTACAAGTATGTAGCAAAGCAGTGCGTGTATGTAACAGAGGTGTGAGTGCATACTTCAAAGCTGTAGAAAAGCTATATGTGTTAGAACTGTGTTTGTGTATGGAGGAGAGTTGTGTGTGTATTTCGGAAAATTGCGTGTGTGATAGTAGTAGAGTTGTGTGTATGCAGGAGAGATGTGTGTATGTAGGAAAGAGGGTGGAAACTTATCAATGCTATAGGACCTATGCAAGAACCTAACATGATCAAATTTGACTCATGACAATACAGCTTTAAAAAATGCATTGGCAGCAATTGTACCGATCATCTACTTTCAATTAATTATCAGTAAATTGGTGAAAGTACACCTATTAAAAAAAAAATAACAGCCTCCTCCATATCCCCTCTAGCTGTCCTGTCCATCACCAAGATAGGTGCGTTTTCTGCCATTTTAGGTAGAAGTAATGTTCAACCAATTTGCTTCTAATTTAGACAAAGTAGTAGGAAAGTTTATCAAACAAACTCTACATATGAGCTCTATCTATTTTACAATACGTGTAATATGTATTCACAAAATGTCCATTTTCTATATGTGTGAACTTCACATCTTTTTTTTTTTTAGTAAGTTTTAGTGCATGATGAGGTGGTGTTTACCTATAGGATCCACCATCTCTTGGACTGGGCACCATTGATGGTATTTATTGGGCCCCACGTTCTTAAGTAAATCTCAATATTGCTTCAAAAAGGTAGCTATGCATATACAGTTTACAGACAGAATGTTAACATATTAAGCAAGAGTGTGACAACTTATCAGTGCTAAATGTGCCATAAAAAAACCCAGCATGTAAAATTCTTAGCTTTGACAAGTGACAACATATCTGGCAAAATGCATTGTAAACCAAATGTAATTTTTAGCTGCAGTAAATTTTAGACAATCAAAATGATGTTAAAATGTGTGTGTTTCTTACAGTCTAGAGGCTGCTTATTCTGATGGAGGAAAACACTGACAGCATCCTTCATGATCACTGAAAGAACTGTTCTCCTTTCTCCTGCCCCACACTGATCTATCTGATCGGTGCAGTGCAGGGGAGAAAGTCACCAGGACTTGCACGGATGTTGCGCATCCTGTGTAGCTGAAAAAACTTCTGCAAGACTAGCCCTTGGACCTCTTTATGAAAAGAAGAACGACACTCCTGATATGTGAGGTGGCATGGATAGGGTCCCAATCAAACAAAGTTGTTGATTAGCCATTGAACCTTTCAGGTCATGTGATCAGTCACATTCCTGGAAGGAATTTCAAGATGTGGTAATGTATACGATGGATGAGTGTACATATATATATATATATATATAAGTGTTTGTGTGTGTGGAGCTGCATGAGTATATAAGAGAGCTGTTGGTGTATGTAAGAAAGCTGTGTACAAGTATGTAGCAAAGCAGTGCGTGTATGTAACAGAGGTGTGAGTGCATACTTCAAAGCTGTAGAAAAGCTATATGTGTTAGAACTGTGTTTGTGTATGGAGGAGAGTTGTGTGTGTATTTCGGAAAATTGCGTGTGTGATAGTAGTAGAGTTGTGTGTATGCAGGAGAGATGTGTGTATGTAGGAAAGAGGGTGGAAACTTATCAATGCTATAGGACCTATGCAAGAACCTAACATGATCAAATTTGACTCATGACAATACAGCTTTAAAAAATGCATTGGCAGCAATTGTACCGATAATCTACTTTCAATTAATTATCAGTAAATTGGTGAAAGTACACCTATTAAAAAAAAAATAACAGCCTCCTCCATATCCCCTCTAGCTGTCCTGTCCATCACCAAGATAGGTGCGTTTTCTGCCATTTTAGGTAGAAGTAATGTTCAACCAATTTGCTTCTAATTTAGACAAAGTAGTAGGAAAGTTTATCAAACAAACTCTACATATGAGCTCTATCTATTTTACAATACGTGTAATATGTATTCACAAAATGTCCATTTTCTATATGTGTGAACTTCACATCTTTTTTTTTTTTAGTAAGTTTTAGTGCATGATGAGGTGGTGTTTACCTATAGGATCCACCATCTCTTGGACTGGGCACCATTGATGGTATTTATTGGGCCCCACGTTCTTAAGTAAATCTCAATATTGCTTCAAAAAGGTAGCTATGCATATACAGTTTACAGACAGAATGTTAACATATTAAGCAAGAGTGTGACAACTTATCAGTGCTAAATGTGCCATAAAAAAACCCAGCATGTAAAATTCTTAGCTTTGACAAGTGACAACATATCTGGCAAAATGCATTGTAAACCAAATGTAATTTTTAGCTGCAGTAAATTTTAGACAATCAAAATGATGTTAAAATGTGTGTGTTTCTTACAGTCTAGAGGCTGCTTATTCTGATGGAGGAAAACACTGACAGCATCCTTCATGATCACTGAAAGAACTGTTCTCCTTTCTCCTGCCCCACACTGATCTATCTGATCGGTGCAGTGCAGGGGAGAAAGTCACCAGGACTTGCACGGATGTTGCGCATCCTGTGTAGCTGAAAAAACTTCTGCAAGACTAGCCCTTGGACCTCTTTATGAAAAGAAGAACGACACTCCTGATATGTGAGGTGGCATGGATAGGGTCCCAATCAAACAAAGTTGTTGATTAGCCATTGAACCTTTCAGGTCATGTGATCAGTCACATTCCTGGAAGGAATTTCAAGATGTGGTAATGTATACGATGGATGAGTGTACATATATATATATATATATATAAGTGTTTGTGTGTGTGGAGCTGCATGAGTATATAAGAGAGCTGTTGGTGTATGTAAGAAAGCTGTGTACAAGTATGTAGCAAAACAGTGCGTGTATGTAACAGAGGTGTGAGTGCATACTTCAAAGCTGTAGAAAAGCTATATGTGTTAGAACTGTGTTTGTGTATGGAGGAGAGTTGTGTGTGTATTTCGGAAAATTGCGTGTGTGATAGTAGTAGAGTTGTGTGTATGCAGGAGAGATGTGTGTATGTAGGAAAGAGGGTGGAAACTTATCAATGCTATAGGACCTATGCAAGAACCTAACATGATCAAATTTGACTCATGACAATACAGCTTTAAAAAATGCATTGGCAGCAATTGTACCGATCATCTACTTTCAATGAATTATCAGCAAATTGGTGAAAGTACACCTATTAAAAAAAAAATAACAGCCTCCTCCATATCCCCTCTAGCTGTCCTGTCCATCACCAAGATAGGTGCGTTTTCTGCCATTTTAGGTAGAAGTAATGTTCAACCAATTTGCTTCTAATTTAGACAAAGTAGTAGGAAAGTTTATCAAACAAACTCTACATATGAGCTCTATCTATTTTACAATACGTGTAATATGTATTCACAAAATGTCCATTTTCTATATGTGTGAACTTCACATCTTTTTTTTTTTTAGTAAGTTTTAGTGCATGATGAGGTGGTGTTTACCTATAGGATCCACCATCTCTTGGACTGGGCACCATTGATGGTATTTATTGGGCCCCACGTTCTTAAGTAAATCTCAATATTGCTTCAAAAAGGTAGCTATGCATATACAGTTTACAGACAGAATGTTAACATATTAAGCAAGAGTGTGACAACTTATCAGTGCTAAATGTGCCATAAAAAAACCCAGCATGTAAAATTCTTAGCTTTGACAAGTGACAACATATCTGGCAAAATGCATTGTAAACCAAATGTAATTTTTAGCTGCAGTAAATTTTAGACAATCAAAATGATGTTAAAATGTGTGTGTTTCTTACAGTCTAGAGGCTGCTTATTCTGATGGAGGAAAACACTGACAGCATCCTTCATGATCACTGAAAGAACTGTTCTCCTTTCTCCTGCCCCACACTGATCTATCTGATCGGTGCAGTGCAGGGGAGAAAGTCACCAGGACTTGCACGGATGTTGCGCATCCTGTGTAGCTGAAAAAACTTCTGCAAGACTAGCCCTTGGACCTCTTTATGAAAAGAAGAACGACACTCCTGATATGTGAGGTGGCATGGATAGGGTCCCAATCAAACAAAGTTGTTGATTAGCCATTGAACCTTTCAGGTCATGTGATCAGTCACATTCCTGGAAGGAATTTCAAAATGTGGTAATGTATACGATGGATGAGTGTACATATATATATATATATATATATATATATATAAGTGTTTGTGTGTGTGGAGCTGCATGAGTATATAAGAGAGCTGTTGGTGTATGTAAGAAAGCTGTGTACAAGTATGTAGCAAAACAGTGCGTGTATGTAACAGAGGTGTGAGTGCATACTTCAAAGCTGTAGAAAAGCTATATGTGTTAGAACTGTGTTTGTGTATGGAGGAGAGTTGTGTGTGTATTTCGGAAAATTGCGTGTGTGATAGTAGTAGAGTTGTGTGTATGCAGGAGAGATGTGTGTATGTAGGAAAGAGGGTGGAAACTTATCAATGCTATAGGACCTATGCAAGAACCTAACATGATCAAATTTGACTCATGACAATACAGCTTTAAAAAATGCATTGGCAGCAATTGTACCGATCATCTACTTTCAATGAATTATCAGCAAATTGGTGAAAGTACACCTATTAAAAAAAAAATAACAGCCTCCTCCATATCCCCTCTAGCTGTCCTGTCCATCACCAAGATAGGTGCGTTTTCTGCCATTTTAGGTAGAAGTAATGTTCAACCAATTTGCTTCTAATTTAGACAAAGTAGTAGGAAAGTTTATCAAACAAACTCTACATATGAGCTCTATCTATTTTACAATACGTGTAATATGTATTCACAAAATGTCCATTTTCTATATGTGTGAACTTCACATCTTTTTTTTTTTTTAGTAAGTTTTAGTGCATGATGAGGTGGTGTTTACCTATAGGATCCACCATCTCTTGGACTGGGCACCATTGATGGTATTTATTGGGCCCCACGTTCTTAAGTAAATCTCAATATTGCTTCAAAAAGGTAGCTATGCATATACAGTTTACAGACAGAATGTTAACATATTAAGCAAGAGTGTGACAACTTATCAGTGCTAAATGTGCCATAAAAAAACCCAGCATGTAAAATTCTTAGCTTTGACAAGTGACAACATATCTGGCAAAATGCATTGTAAACCAAATGTAATTTTTAGCTGCAGTAAATTTTAGACAATCAAAATGATGTTAAAATGTGTGTGTTTCTTACAGTCTAGAGGCTGCTTATTCTGATGGAGGAAAACACTGACAGCATCCTTCATGATCACTGAAAGAACTGTTCTCCTTTCTCCTGCCCCACACTGATCTATCTGATCGGTGCAGTGCAGGGGAGAAAGTCACCAGGACTTGCACGGATGTTGCGCATCCTGTGTAGCTGAAAAAACTTCTGCAAGACTAGCCCTTGGACCTCTTTATGAAAAGAAGAACGACACTCCTGATATGTGAGGTGGCATGGATAGGGTCCCAATCAAACAAAGTTGTTGATTAGCCATTGAACCTTTCAGGTCATGTGATCAGTCACATTCCTGGAAGGAATTTCAAGATGTGGTAATGTATACGATGGATGAGTGTACATATGTATATATATATATAAGTGTTTGTGTGTGTGGAGCTGCATGAGTATATAAGAGAGCTGTTGGTGTATGTAAGAAAGCTGTGTACAAGTATGTAGCAAAACAGTGCGTGTATGTAACAGAGGTGTGAGTGCATACTTCAAAGCTGTAGAAAAGCTATATGTGTTAGAACTGTGTTTGTGTATGGAGGAGAGTTGTGTGTGTATTTCGGAAAATTGCGTGTGTGATAGTAGTAGAGTTGTGTGTATGCAGGAGAGATGTGTGTATGTAGGAAAGAGGGTGGAAACTTATCAATGCTATAGGACCTATGCAAGAACCTAACATGATCAAATTTGACTCATGACAATACAGCTTTAAAAAATGCATTGGCAGCAATTGTACCGATCATCTACTTTCAATGAATTATCAGCAAATTGGTGAAAGTACACCTATTAAAAAAAAAATAACAGCCTCCTCCATATCCCCTCTAGCTGTCCTGTCCATCACCAAGATAGGTGCGTTTTCTGCCATTTTAGGTAGAAGTAATGTTCAACCAATTTGCTTCTAATTTAGACAAAGTAGTAGGAAAGTTTATCAAACAAACTCTACATATGAGCTCTATCTATTTTACAATACGTGTAATATGTATTCACAAAATGTCCATTTTCTATATGTGTGAACTTCACATCTTTTTTTTTTTTTAGTAAGTTTTAGTGCATGATGAGGTGGTGTTTACCTATAGGATCCACCATCTCTTGGACTGGGCACCATTGATGGTATTTATTGGGCCCCACGTTCTTAAGTAAATCTCAATATTGCTTCAAAAAGGTAGCTATGCATATACAGTTTACAGACAGAATGTTAACATATTAAGCAAGAGTGTGACAACTTATCAGTGCTAAATGTGCCATAAAAAAACCCAGCATGTAAAATTCTTAGCTTTGACAAGTGACAACATATCTGGCAAAATGCATTGTAAACCAAATGTAATTTTTAGCTGCAGTAAATTTTAGACAATCAAAATGATGTTAAAATGTGTGTGTTTCTTACAGTCTAGAGGCTGCTTATTCTGATGGAGGAAAACACTGACAGCATCCTTCATGATCACTGAAAGAACTGTTCTCCTTTCTCCTGCCCCACACTGATCTATCTGATCGGTGCAGTGCAGGGGAGAAAGTCACCAGGACTTGCACGGATGTTGCGCATCCTGTGTAGCTGAAAAAACTTCTGCAAGACTAGCCCTTGGACCTCTTTATGAAAAGAAGAACGACACTCCTGATATGTGAGGTGGCATGGATAGGGTCCCAATCAAACAAAGTTGTTGATTAGCCATTGAACCTTTCAGGTCATGTGATCAGTCACATTCCTGGAAGGAATTTCAAGATGTGGTAATGTATACGATGGATGAGTGTACATATATATATATATATATAAGTGTTTGTGTGTGGAGCTGCATGAGTATATAAGAGAGCTGTTGGTGTATGTAAGAAAGCTGTGTACAAGTATGTAGCAAAACAGTGCGTGTATGTAACAGAGGTGTGAGTGCATACTTCAAAGCTGTAGAAAAGCTATATGTGTTAGAACTGTGTTTGTGTATGGAGGAGAGTTGTGTGTGTATTTCGGAAAATTGCGTGTGTGATAGTAGTAGAGTTGTGTGTATGCAGGAGAGATGTGTGTATGTAGGAAAGAGGGTGGAAACTTATCAATGCTATAGGACCTATGCAAGAACCTAACATGATCAAATTTGACTCATGACAATACAGCTTTAAAAAATGCATTGGCAGCAATTGTACCGATCATCTACTTTCAATGAATTATCAGCAAATTGGTGAAAGTACACCTATTAAAAAAAAAATAACAGCCTCCTCCATATCCCCTCTAGCTGTCCTGTCCATCACCAAGATAGGTGCGTTTTCTGCCATTTTAGGTAGAAGTAATGTTCAACCAATTTGCTTCTAATTTAGACAAAGTAGTAGGAAAGTTTATCAAACAAACTCTACATATGAGCTCTATCTATTTTACAATACGTGTAATATGTATTCACAAAATGTCCATTTTCTATATGTGTGAACTTCACATCTTTTTTTTTTTTTGTAAGTTTTAGTGCATGATGAGGTGGTGTTTACCTATAGGATCCACCATCTCTTGGACTGGGCACCATTGATGGTATTTATTGGGCCCCACGTTCTTAAGTAAATCTCAATATTGCTTCAAAAAGGTAGCTATGCATATACAGTTTACAGACAGAATGTTAACATATTAAGCAAGAGTGTGACAACTTATCAGTGCTAAATGTGCCATAAAAAAACCCAGCATGTAAAATTCTTAGCTTTGACAAGTGACAACATATCTGGCAAAATGCATTGTAAACCAAATGTAATTTTTAGCTGCAGTAAATTTTAGACAATCAAAATGATGTTAAAATGTGTGTGTTTCTTACAGTCTAGAGGCTGCTTATTCTGATGGAGGAAAACACTGACAGCATCCTTCATGATCACTGAAAGAACTGTTCTCCTTTCTCCTGCCCCACACTGATCTATCTGATCGGTGCAGTGCAGGGGAGAAAGTCACCAGGACTTGCACGGATGTTGCGCATCCTGTGTAGCTGAAAAAACTTCTGCAAGACTAGCCCTTGGACCTCTTTATGAAAAGAAGAACGACACTCCTGATATGTGAGGTGGCATGGATAGGGTCCCAATCAAACAAAGTTGTTGATTAGCCATTGAACCTTTCAGGTCATGTGATCAGTCACATTCCTGGAAGGAATTTCAAGATGTGGTAATGTATACGATGGATGAGTGTACACATATATATATATATATAAGTGTTTGTGTGTGGAGCTGCATGAGTATATAAGAGAGCTGTTGGTGTATGTAAGAAAGCTGTGTACAAGTATGTAGCAAAACAGTGCGTGTATGTAACAGAGGTGTGAGTGCATACTTCAAAGCTGTAGAAAAGCTATATGTGTTAGAACTGTGTTTGTGTATGGAGGAGAGTTGTGTGTGTATTTCGGAAAATTGCGTGTGTGATAGTAGTAGAGTTGTGTGTATGCAGGAGAGATGTGTGTATGTAGGAAAGAGGGTGGAAACTTATCAATGCTATAGGACCTATGCAAGAACCTAACATGATCAAATTTGACTCATGACAATACAGCTTTAAAAAATGCATTGGCAGCAATTGTACCGATCATCTACTTTCAATGAATTATCAGCAAATTGGTGAAAGTACACCTATTAAAAAAAAAATAACAGCCTCCTCCATATCCCCTCTAGCTGTCCTGTCCATCACCAAGATAGGTGCATTTTCTGCCATTTTAGGTAGAAGTAATGTTCAACCAATTTGCTTCTAATTTAGACAAAGTAGTAGGAAAGTTTATCAAACAAACTCTACATATGAGCTCTATCTATTTTACAATACGTGTAATATGTATTCACAAAATGTCCATTTTCTATATGTGTGAACTTCACATCTTTTTTTTTTTTAGTAAGTTTTAGTGCATGATGAGGTGGTGTTTACCTATAGGATCCACCATCTCTTGGACTGGGCACCATTGATGGTATTTATTGGGCCCCACGTTCTTAAGTAAATCTCAATATTGCTTCAAAAAGGTAGCTATGCATATACAGTTTACAGACAGAATGTTAACATATTAAGCAAGAGTGTGACAACTTATCAGTGCTAAATGTGCCATAAAAAAACCCAGCATGTAAAATTCTTAGCTTTGACAAGTGACAACATATCTGGCAAAATGCATTGTAAACCAAATGTAATTTTTAGCTGCAGTAAATTTTAGACAATCAAAATGATGTTAAAATGTGTGTGTTTCTTACAGTCTAGAGGCTGCTTATTCTGATGGAGGAAAACACTGACAACATCCTTCATGATCACTGAAAGAACTGTTCTCCTTTCTCCTGCCCCACACTGATCTATCTGATCGGTGCAGTGCAGGGGAGAAAGTCACCAGGACTTGCACGGATGTTGCGCATCCTGTGTAGCTGAAAAAACTTCTGCAAGACTAGCCCTTGGACCTCTTTATGAAAAGAAGAACGACACTCCTGATATGTGAGGTGGCATGGATAGGGTCCCAATCAAACAAAGTTGTTGATTAGCCATTGAACCTTTCAGGTCATGTGATCAGTCACATTCCTGGAAGGAATTTCAAGATGTGGTAATGTATACGATGGATGAGTGTACATATATATATATATATATATATATATATATATAAGTGTTTGTGTGTGTGGAGCTGCATGAGTATATAAGAGAGCTGTTGGTGTATGTAAGAAAGCTGTGTACAAGTATGTAGCAAAACAGTGCGTGTATGTAACAGAGGTGTGAGTGCATACTTCAAAGCTGTAGAAAAGCTATATGTGTTAGAACTGTGTTTGTGTATGGAGGAGAGTTGTGTGTGTATTTCGGAAAATTGCGTGTGTGATAGTAGTAGAGTTGTGTGTATGCAGGAGAGATGTGTGTATGTAGGAAAGAGGGTGGAAACTTATCAATGCTATAGGACCTATGCAAGAACCTAACATGATCAAATTTGACTCATGACAATACAGCTTTAAAAAATGCATTGGCAGCAATTGTACCGATCATCTACTTTCAATGAATTATCAGCAAATTGGTGAAAGTACACCTATTAAAAAAAAAATAACAGCCTCCTCCATATCCCCTCTAGCTGTCCTGTCCATCACCAAGATAGGTGCGTTTTCTGCCATTTTAGGTAGAAGTAATGTTCAACCAATTTGCTTCTAATTTAGACAAAGTAGTAGGAAAGTTTATCAAACAAACTCTACATATGAGCTCTATCTATTTTACAATACGTGTAATATGTATTCACAAAATGTCCATTTTCTATATGTGTGAACTTCACATCTTTTTTTTTTTTAGTAAGTTTTAGTGCATGATGAGGTGGTGTTTACCTATAGGATCCACCATCTCTTGGACTGGGCACCATTGATGGTATTTATTGGGCCCCACGTTCTTAAGTAAATCTCAATATTGCTTCAAAAAGGTAGCTATGCATATACAGTTTACAGACAGAATGTTAACATATTAAGCAAGAGTGTGACAACTTATCAGTGCTAAATGTGCCATAAAAAAACCCAGCATGTAAAATTCTTAGCTTTGACAAGTGACAACATATCTGGCAAAATGCATTGTAAACCAAATGTAATTTTTAGCTGCAGTAAATGTTAGACAATCAAAATGATGTTAAAATGTGTGTGTTTCTTACAGTCTAGAGGCTGCTTATTCTGATGGAGGAAAACACTGACAGCATCCTTCATGATCACTGAAAGAACTGTTCTCCTTTCTCCTGCCCCACACTGATCTATCTGATCGGTGCAGTGCAGGGGAGAAAGTCACCAGGACTTGCACGGATGTTGCGCATCCTGTGTAGCTGAAAAAACTTCTGCAAGACTAGCCCTTGGACCTCTTTATGAAAAGAAGAACGACACTCCTGATATGTGAGGTGGCATGGATAGGGTCCCAATCAAACAAAGTTGTTGATTAGCCATTGAACCTTTCAGGTCATGTGATCAGTCACATTCCTGGAAGGAATTTCAAGATGTGGTAATGTATACGATGGATGAGTGTACACATATATATATATATATATATATATATATATATAAGTGTTTGTGTGTGGAGCTGCATGAGTATATAAGAGAGCTGTTGGTGTATGTAAGAAAGCTGTGTACAAGTATGTAGCAAAACAGTGCGTGTATGTAACAGAGGTGTGAGTGCATACTTCAAAGCTGTAGAAAAGCTATATGTGTTAGAACTGTGTTTGTGTATGGAGGAGAGTTGTGTGTGTATTTCGGAAAATTGCGTGTGTGATAGTAGTAGAGTTGTGTGTATGCAGGAGAGATGTGTGTATGTAGGAAAGAGGGTGGAAACTTATCAATGCTATAGGACCTATGCAAGAACCTAACATGATCAAATTTGACTCATGACAATACAGCTTTAAAAAATGCATTGGCAGCAATTGTACCGATCATCTACTTTCAATGAATTATCAGCAAATTGGTGAAAGTACACCTATTAAAAAAAAAATAACAGCCTCCTCCATATCCCCTCTAGCTGTCCTGTCCATCACCAAGATAGGTGCGTTTTCTGCCATTTTAGGTAGAAGTAATGTTCAACCAATTTGCTTCTAATTTAGACAAAGTAGTAGGAAAGTTTATCAAACAAACTCTACATATGAGCTCTATCTATTTTACAATACGTGTAATATGTATTCACAAAATGTCCATTTTCTATATGTGTGAACTTCACATCTTTTTTTTTTTTAGTAAGTTTTAGTGCATGATGAGGTGGTGTTTACCTATAGGATCCACCATCTCTTGGACTGGGCACCATTGATGGTATTTATTGGGCCCCACGTTCTTAAGTAAATCTCAATATTGCTTCAAAAAGGTAGCTATGCATATACAGTTTACAGACAGAATGTTAACATATTAAGCAAGAGTGTGACAACTTATCAGTGCTAAATGTGCCATAAAAAAACCCAGCATGTAAAATTCTTAGCTTTGACAAGTGACAACATATCTGGCAAAATGCATTGTAAACCAAATGTAATTTTTAGCTGCAGTAAATTTTAGACAATCAAAATGATGTTAAAATGTGTGTGTTTCTTACAGTCTAGAGGCTGCTTATTCTGATGGAGGAAAACACTGACAGCATCCTTCATGATCACTGAAAGAACTGTTCTCCTTTCTCCTGCCCCACACTGATCTATCTGATCGGTGCAGTGCAGGGGAGAAAGTCACCAGGACTTGCACGGATGTTGCGCATCCTGTGTAGCTGAAAAAACTTCTGCAAGACTAGCCCTTGGACCTCTTTATGAAAAGAAGAACGACACTCCTGATATGTGAGGTGGCATGGATAGGGTCCCAATCAAACAAAGTTGTTGATTAGCCATTGAACCTTTCAGGTCATGTGATCAGTCACATTCCTGGAAGGAATTTCAAGATGTGGTAATGTATACGATGGATGAGTGTACACATATATATATATATATAAGTGTTTGTGTGTGGAGCTGCATGAGTATATAAGAGAGCTGTTGGTGTATGTAAGAAAGCTGTGTACAAGTATGTAGCAAAACAGTGCGTGTATGTAACAGAGGTGTGAGTGCATACTTCAAAGCTGTAGAAAAGCTATATGTGTTAGAACTGTGTTTGTGTATGGAGGAGAGTTGTGTGTGTATTTCGGAAAATTGCGTGTGTGATAGTAGTAGAGTTGTGTGTATGCAGGAGAGATGTGTGTATGTAGGAAAGAGGGTGGAAACTTATCAATGCTATAGGACCTATGCAAGAACCTAACATGATCAAATTTGACTCATGACAATACAGCTTTAAAAAATGCATTGGCAGCAATTGTACCGATCATCTACTTTCAATGAATTATCAGCAAATTGGTGAAAGTACACCTATTAAAAAAAAAATAACAGCCTCCTCCATATCCCCTCTAGCTGTCCTGTCCATCACCAAGATAGGTGCATTTTCTGCCATTTTAGGTAGAAGTAATGTTCAACCAATTTGCTTCTAATTTAGACAAAGTAGTAGGAAAGTTTATCAAACAAACTCTACATATGAGCTCTATCTATTTTACAATACGTGTAATATGTATTCACAAAATGTCCATTTTCTATATGTGTGAACTTCACATCTTTTTTTTTTTTAGTAAGTTTTAGTGCATGATGAGGTGGTGTTTACCTATAGGATCCACCATCTCTTGGACTGGGCACCATTGATGGTATTTATTGGGCCCCACGTTCTTAAGTAAATCTCAATATTGCTTCAAAAAGGTAGCTATGCATATACAGTTTACAGACAGAATGTTAACATATTAAGCAAGAGTGTGACAACTTATCAGTGCTAAATGTGCCATAAAAAAACCCAGCATGTAAAATTCTTAGCTTTGACAAGTGACAACATATCTGGCAAAATGCATTGTAAACCAAATGTAATTTTTAGCTGCAGTAAATTTTAGACAATCAAAATGATGTTAAAATGTGTGTGTTTCTTACAGTCTAGAGGCTGCTTATTCTGATGGAGGAAAACACTGACAACATCCTTCATGATCACTGAAAGAACTGTTCTCCTTTCTCCTGCCCCACACTGATCTATCTGATCGGTGCAGTGCAGGGGAGAAAGTCACCAGGACTTGCACGGATGTTGCGCATCCTGTGTAGCTGAAAAAACTTCTGCAAGACTAGCCCTTGGACCTCTTTATGAAAAGAAGAACGACACTCCTGATATGTGAGGTGGCATGGATAGGGTCCCAATCAAACAAAGTTGTTGATTAGCCATTGAACCTTTCAGGTCATGTGATCAGTCACATTCCTGGAAGGAATTTCAAGATGTGGTAATGTATACGATGGATGAGTGTACATATATATATATATATATATATATATATATATAAGTGTTTGTGTGTGTGGAGCTGCATGAGTATATAAGAGAGCTGTTGGTGTATGTAAGAAAGCTGTGTACAAGTATGTAGCAAAACAGTGCGTGTATGTAACAGAGGTGTGAGTGCATACTTCAAAGCTGTAGAAAAGCTATATGTGTTAGAACTGTGTTTGTGTATGGAGGAGAGTTGTGTGTGTATTTCGGAAAATTGCGTGTGTGATAGTAGTAGAGTTGTGTGTATGCAGGAGAGATGTGTGTATGTAGGAAAGAGGGTGGAAACTTATCAATGCTATAGGACCTATGCAAGAACCTAACATGATCAAATTTGACTCATGACAATACAGCTTTAAAAAATGCATTGGCAGCAATTGTACCGATCATCTACTTTCAATGAATTATCAGCAAATTGGTGAAAGTACACCTATTAAAAAAAAAATAACAGCCTCCTCCATATCCCCTCTAGCTGTCCTGTCCATCACCAAGATAGGTGCGTTTTCTGCCATTTTAGGTAGAAGTAATGTTCAACCAATTTGCTTCTAATTTAGACAAAGTAGTAGGAAAGTTTATCAAACAAACTCTACATATGAGCTCTATCTATTTTACAATACGTGTAATATGTATTCACAAAATGTCCATTTTCTATATGTGTGAACTTCACAGCTTTTTTTTTTTTAGTAAGTTTTAGTGCATGATGAGGTGGTGTTTACCTATAGGATCCACCATCTCTTGGACTGGGCACCATTGATGGTATTTATTGGGCCCCACGTTCTTAAGTAAATCTCAATATTGCTTCAAAAAGGTAGCTATGCATATACAGTTTACAGACAGAATGTTAACATATTAAGCAAGAGTGTGACAACTTATCAGTGCTAAATGTGCCATAAAAAAACCCAGCATGTAAAATTCTTAGCTTTGACAAGTGACAACATATCTGGCAAAATGCATTGTAAACCAAATGTAATTTTTAGCTGCAGTAAATGTTAGACAATCAAAATGATGTTAAAATGTGTGTGTTTCTTACAGTCTAGAGGCTGCTTATTCTGATGGAGGAAAACACTGACAGCATCCTTCATGATCACTGAAAGAACTGTTCTCCTTTCTCCTGCCCCACACTGATCTATCTGATCGGTGCAGTGCAGGGGAGAAAGTCACCAGGACTTGCACGGATGTTGCGCATCCTGTGTAGCTGAAAAAACTTCTGCAAGACTAGCCCTTGGACCTCTTTATGAAAAGAAGAACGACACTCCTGATATGTGAGGTGGCATGGATAGGGTCCCAATCAAACAAAGTTGTTGATTAGCCATTGAACCTTTCAGGTCATGTGATCAGTCACATTCCTGGAAGGAATTTCAAGATGTGGTAATGTATACGATGGATGAGTGTACACATATATATATATATATATATATATATATAAGTGTTTGTGTGTGGAGCTGCATGAGTATATAAGAGAGCTGTTGGTGTATGTAAGAAAGCTGTGTACAAGTATGTAGCAAAACAGTGCGTGTATGTAACAGAGGTGTGAGTGCATACTTCAAAGCTGTAGAAAAGCTATATGTGTTAGAACTGTGTTTGTGTATGGAGGAGAGTTGTGTGTGTATTTCGGAAAATTGCGTGTGTGATAGTAGTAGAGTTGTGTGTATGCAGGAGAGATGTGTGTATGTAGGAAAGAGGGTGGAAACTTATCAATGCTATAGGACCTATGCAAGAACCTAACATGATCAAATTTGACTCATGACAATACAGCTTTAAAAAATGCATTGGCAGCAATTGTACCGATCATCTACTTTCAATGAATTATCAGCAAATTGGTGAAAGTACACCTATTAAAAAAAAAATAACAGCCTCCTCCATATCCCCTCTAGCTGTCCTGTCCATCACCAAGATAGGTGCGTTTTCTGCCATTTTAGGTAGAAGTAATGTTCAACCAATTTGCTTCTAATTTAGACAAAGTAGTAGGAAAGTTTATCAAACAAACTCTACATATGAGCTCTATCTATTTTACAATACGTGTAATATGTATTCACAAAATGTCCATTTTCTATATGTGTGAACTTCACATCTTTTTTTTTTTTAGTAAGTTTTAGTGCATGATGAGGTGGTGTTTACCTATAGGATCCACCATCTCTTGGACTGGGCACCATTGATGGTATTTATTGGGCCCCACGTTCTTAAGTAAATCTCAATATTGCTTCAAAAAGGTAGCTATGCATATACAGTTTACAGACAGAATGTTAACATATTAAGCAAGAGTGTGACAACTTATCAGTGCTAAATGTGCCATAAAAAAACCCAGCATGTAAAATTCTTAGCTTTGACAAGTGACAACATATCTGGCAAAATGCATTGTAAACCAAATGTAATTTTTAGCTGCAGTAAATGTTAGACAATCAAAATGATGTTAAAATGTGTGTGTTTCTTACAGTCTAGAGGCTGCTTATTCTGATGGAGGAAAACACTGACAGCATCCTTCATGATCACTGAAAGAACTGTTCTCCTTTCTCCTGCCCCACACTGATCTATCTGATCGGTGCAGTGCAGGGGAGAAAGTCACCAGGACTTGCACGGATGTTGCGCATCCTGTGTAGCTGAAAAAACTTCTGCAAGACTAGCCCTTGGACCTCTTTATGAAAAGAAGAACGACACTCCTGATATGTGAGGTGGCATGGATAGGGTCCCAATCAAACAAAGTTGTTGATTAGCCATTGAACCTTTCAGGTCATGTGATCAGTCACATTCCTGGAAGGAATTTCAAGATGTGGTAATGTATACGATGGATGAGTGTACACATATATATATATTATATAAGTGTTTGTGTGTGGAGCTGCATGAGTATATAAGAGAGCTGTTGGTGTATGTAAGAAAGCTGTGTACAAGTATGTAGCAAAACAGTGCGTGTATGTAACAGAGGTGTGAGTGCATACTTCAAAGCTGTAGAAAAGCTATATGTGTTAGAACTGTGTTTGTGTATGGAGGAGAGTTGTGTGTGTATTTCGGAAAATTGCGTGTGTGATAGTAGTAGAGTTGTGTGTATGCAGGAGAGATGTGTGTATGTAGGAAAGAGGGTGGAAACTTATCAATGCTATAGGACCTATGCAAGAACCTAACATGATCAAATTTGACTCATGACAATACAGCTTTAAAAAATGCATTGGCAGCAATTGTACCGATCATCTACTTTCAATGAATTATCAGCAAATTGGTGAAAGTACACCTATTAAAAAAAAAATAACAGCCTCCTCCATATCCCCTCTAGCTGTCCTGTCCATCACCAAGATAGGTGCATTTTCTGCCATTTTAGGTAGAAGTAATGTTCAACCAATTTGCTTCTAATTTAGACAAAGTAGTAGTAGGAAAGTTTATCAAACAAACTCTACATATGAGCTCTATCTATTTTACAATACGTGTAATATGTATTCACAAAATGTCCATTTTCTATATGTGTGAACTTCACATCTTTTTTTTTTTTAGTAAGTTTTAGTGCATGATGAGGTGGTGTTTACCTATAGGATCCACCATCTCTTGGACTGGGCACCATTGATGGTATTTATTGGGCCCCACGTTCTTAAGTAAATCTCAATATTGCTTCAAAAAGGTAGCTATGCATATACAGTTTACAGACAGAATGTTAACATATTAAGCAAGAGTGTGACAACTTATCAGTGCTAAATGTGCCATAAAAAAACCCAGCATGTAAAATTCTTAGCTTTGACAAGTGACAACATATCTGGCAAAATGCATTGTAAACCAAATGTAATTTTTAGCTGCAGTAAATTTTAGACAATCAAAATGATGTTAAAATGTGTGTGTTTCTTACAGTCTAGAGGCTGCTTATGCTGATGGAGGAAAACACTGACAACATCCTTCATGATCACTGAAAGAACTGTTCTCCTTTCTCCTGCCCCACACTGATCTATCTGATCGGTGCAGTGCAGGGGAGAAAGTCACCAGGACTTGCACGGATGTTGCGCATCCTGTGTAGCTGAAAAAACTTCTGCAAGACTAGCCCTTGGACCTCTTTATGAAAAGAAGAACGACACTCCTGATATGTGAGGTGGCATGGATAGGGTCCCAATCAAACAAAGTTGTTGATTAGCCATTGAACCTTTCAGGTCATGTGATCAGTCACATTCCTGGAAGGAATTTCAAGATGTGGTAATGTATACGATGGATGAGTGTACATATATATATATATATATATATATATATATAAGTGTTTGTGTGTGTGGAGCTGCATGAGTATATAAGAGAGCTGTTGGTGTATGTAAGAAAGCTGTGTACAAGTATGTAGCAAAACAGTGCGTGTATGTAACAGAGGTGTGAGTGCATACTTCAAAGCTGTAGAAAAGCTATATGTGTTAGAACTGTGTTTGTGTATGGAGGAGAGTTGTGTGTGTATTTCGGAAAATTGCGTGTGTGATAGTAGTAGAGTTGTGTGTATGCAGGAGAGATGTGTGTATGTAGGAAAGAGGGTGGAAACTTATCAATGCTATAGGACCTATGCAAGAACCTAACATGATCAAATTTGACTCATGACAATACAGCTTTAAAAAATGCATTGGCAGCAATTGTACCGATCATCTACTTTCAATGAATTATCAGCAAATTGGTGAAAGTACACCTATTAAAAAAAAAATAACAGCCTCCTCCATATCCCCTCTAGCTGTCCTGTCCATCACCAAGATAGGTGCGTTTTCTGCCATTTTAGGTAGAAGTAATGTTCAACCAATTTGCTTCTAATTTAGACAAAGTAGTAGGAAAGTTTATCAAACAAACTCTACATATGAGCTCTATCTATTTTACAATACGTGTAATATGTATTCACAAAATGTCCATTTTCTATATGTGTGAACTTCACAGCTTTTTTTTTTTTAGTAAGTTTTAGTGCATGATGAGGTGGTGTTTACCTATAGGATCCACCATCTCTTGGACTGGGCACCATTGATGGTATTTATTGGGCCCCACGTTCTTAAGTAAATCTCAATATTGCTTCAAAAAGGTAGCTATGCATATACAGTTTACAGACAGAATGTTAACATATTAAGCAAGAGTGTGACAACTTATCAGTGCTAAATGTGCCATAAAAAAACCCAGCATGTAAAATTCTTAGCTTTGACAAGTGACAACATATCTGGCAAAATGCATTGTAAACCAAATGTAATTTTTAGCTGCAGTAAATGTTAGACAATCAAAATGATGTTAAAATGTGTGTGTTTCTTACAGTCTAGAGGCTGCTTATTCTGATGGAGGAAAACACTGACAGCATCCTTCATGATCACTGAAAGAACTGTTCTCCTTTCTCCTGCCCCACACTGATCTATCTGATCGGTGCAGTGCAGGGGAGAAAGTCACCAGGACTTGCACGGATGTTGCGCATCCTGTGTAGCTGAAAAAACTTCTGCAAGACTAGCCCTTGGACCTCTTTATGAAAAGAAGAACGACACTCCTGATATGTGAGGTGGCATGGATAGGGTCCCAATCAAACAAAGTTGTTGATTAGCCATTGAACCTTTCAGGTCATGTGATCAGTCACATTCCTGGAAGGAATTTCAAGATGTGGTAATGTATACGATGGATGAGTGTACACATATATATATATATAAGTGTTTGTGTGTGGAGCTGCATGAGTATATAAGAGAGCTGTTGGTGTATGTAAGAAAGCTGTGTACAAGTATGTAGCAAAACAGTGCGTGTATGTAACAGAGGTGTGAGTGCATACTTCAAAGCTGTAGAAAAGCTATATGTGTTAGAACTGTGTTTGTGTATGGAGGAGAGTTGTGTGTGTATTTCGGAAAATTGCGTGTGTGATAGTAGTAGAGTTGTGTGTATGCAGGAGAGATGTGTGTATGTAGGAAAGAGGGTGGAAACTTATCAATGCTATAGGACCTATGCAAGAACCTAACATGATCAAATTTGACTCATGACAATACAGCTTTAAAAAATGCATTGGCAGCAATTGTACCGATCATCTACTTTCAATGAATTATCAGCAAATTGGTGAAAGTACACCTATTAAAAAAAAAATAACAGCCTCCTCCATATCCCCTCTAGCTGTCCTGTCCATCACCAAGATAGGTGCGTTTTCTGCCATTTTAGGTAGAAGTAATGTTCAACCAATTTGCTTCTAATTTAGACAAAGTAGTAGGAAAGTTTATCAAACAAACTCTACATATGAGCTCTATCTATTTTACAATACGTGTAATATGTATTCACAAAATGTCCATTTTCTATATGTGTGAACTTCACATCTTTTTTTTTTTTAGTAAGTTTTAGTGCATGATGAGGTGGTGTTTACCTATAGGATCCACCATCTCTTGGACTGGGCACCATTGATGGTATTTATTGGGCCCCACGTTCTTAAGTAAATCTCAATATTGCTTCAAAAAGGTAGCTATGCATATACAGTTTACAGACAGAATGTTAACATATTAAGCAAGAGTGTGACAACTTATCAGTGCTAAATGTGCCATAAAAAAACCCAGCATGTAAAATTCTTAGCTTTGACAAGTGACAACATATCTGGCAAAATGCATTGTAAACCAAATGTAATTTTTAGCTGCAGTAAATGTTAGACAATCAAAATGATGTTAAAATGTGTGTGTTTCTTACAGTCTAGAGGCTGCTTATTCTGATGGAGGAAAACACTGACAGCATCCTTCATGATCACTGAAAGAACTGTTCTCCTTTCTCCTGCCCCACACTGATCTATCTGATCGGTGCAGTGCAGGGGAGAAAGTCACCAGGACTTGCACGGATGTTGCGCATCCTGTGTAGCTGAAAAAACTTCTGCAAGACTAGCCCTTGGACCTCTTTATGAAAAGAAGAACGACACTCCTGATATGTGAGGTGGCATGGATAGGGTCCCAATCAAACAAAGTTGTTGATTAGCCATTGAACCTTTCAGGTCATGTGATCAGTCACATTCCTGGAAGGAATTTCAAGATGTGGTAATGTATACGATGGATGAGTGTACACATATATATATATATATATATATAAGTGTTTGTGTGTGGAGCTGCATGAGTATATAAGAGAGCTGTTGGTGTATGTAAGAAAGCTGTGTACAAGTATGTAGCAAAACAGTGCGTGTATGTAACAGAGGTGTGAGTGCATACTTCAAAGCTGTAGAAAAGCTATATGTGTTAGAACTGTGTTTGTGTATGGAGGAGAGTTGTGTGTGTATTTCGGAAAATTGCGTGTGTGATAGTAGTAGAGTTGTGTGTATGCAGGAGAGATGTGTGTATGTAGGAAAGAGGGTGGAAACTTATCAATGCTATAGGACCTATGCAAGAACCTAACATGATCAAATTTGACTCATGACAATACAGCTTTAAAAAATGCATTGGCAGCAATTGTACCGATCATCTACTTTCAATGAATTATCAGCAAATTGGTGAAAGTACACCTATTAAAAAAAAAATAACAGCCTCCTCCATATCCCCTCTAGCTGTCCTGTCCATCACCAAGATAGGTGCGTTTTCTGCCATTTTAGGTAGAAGTAATGTTCAACCAATTTGCTTCTAATTTAGACAAAGTAGTAGGAAAGTTTATCAAACAAACTCTACATATGAGCTCTATCTATTTTACAATACGTGTAATATGTATTCACAAAATGTCCATTTTCTATATGTGTGAACTTCACATCTTTTTTTTTTTTAGTAAGTTTTAGTGCATGATGAGGTGGTGTTTACCTATAGGATCCACCATCTCTTGGACTGGGCACCATTGATGGTATTTATTGGGCCCCACGTTCTTAAGTAAATCTCAATATTGCTTCAAAAAGGTAGCTATGCATATACAGTTTACAGACAGAATGTTAACATATTAAGCAAGAGTGTGACAACTTATCAGTGCTAAATGTGCCATAAAAAAACCCAGCATGTAAAATTCTTAGCTTTGACAAGTGACAACATATCTGGCAAAATGCATTGTAAACCAAATGTAATTTTTAGCTGCAGTAAATTTTAGACAATCAAAATGATGTTAAAATGTGTGTGTTTCTTACAGTCTAGAGGCTGCTTATTCTGATGGAGGAAAACACTGACAGCATCCTTCATGATCACTGAAAGAACTGTTCTCCTTTCTCCTGCCCCACACTGATCTATCTGATCGGTGCAGTGCAGGGGAGAAAGTCACCAGGACTTGCACGGATGTTGCGCATCCTGTGTAGCTGAAAAAACTTCTGCAAGACTAGCCCTTGGACCTCTTTATGAAAAGAAGAACGACACTCCTGATATGTGAGGTGGCATGGATAGGGTCCCAATCAAACAAAGTTGTTGATTAGCCATTGAACCTTTCAGGTCATGTGATCAGTCACATTCCTGGAAGGAATTTCAAGATGTGGTAATGTATACGATGGATGAGTGTACACATATATATATATATATATATATATATATATATATATATATAAGTGTTTGTGTGTGGAGCTGCATGAGTATATAAGAGAGCTGTTGGTGTATGTAAGAAAGCTGTGTACAAGTATGTAGCAAAACAGTGCGTGTATGTAACAGAGGTGTGAGTGCATACTTCAAAGCTGTAGAAAAGCTATATGTGTTAGAACTGTGTTTGTGTATGGAGGAGAGTTGTGTGTGTATTTCGGAAAATTGCGTGTGTGATAGTAGTAGAGTTGTGTGTATGCAGGAGAGATGTGTGTATGTAGGAAAGAGGGTGGAAACTTATCAATGCTATAGGACCTATGCAAGAACCTAACATGATCAAATTTGACTCATGACAATACAGCTTTAAAAAATGCATTGGCAGCAATTGTACCGATCATCTACTTTCAATGAATTATCAGCAAATTGGTGAAAGTACACCTATTAAAAAAAAAATAACAGCCTCCTCCATATCCCCTCTAGCTGTCCTGTCCATCACCAAGATAGGTGCATTTTCTGCCATTTTAGGTAGAAGTAATGTTCAACCAATTTGCTTCTAATTTAGACAAAGTAGTAGGAAAGTTTATCAAACAAACTCTACATATGAGCTCTATCTATTTTACAATACGTGTAATATGTATTCACAAAATGTCCATTTTCTATATGTGTGAACTTCACATCTTTTTTTTTTTTAGTAAGTTTTAGTGCATGATGAGGTGGTGTTTACCTATAGGATCCACCATCTCTTGGACTGGGCACCATTGATGGTATTTATTGGGCCCCACGTTCTTAAGTAAATCTCAATATTGCTTCAAAAAGGTAGCTATGCATATACAGTTTACAGACAGAATGTTAACATATTAAGCAAGAGTGTGACAACTTATCAGTGCTAAATGTGCCATAAAAAAACCCAGCATGTAAAATTCTTAGCTTTGACAAGTGACAACATATCTGGCAAAATGCATTGTAAACCAAATGTAATTTTTAGCTGCAGTAAATTTTAGACAATCAAAATGATGTTAAAATGTGTGTGTTTCTTACAGTCTAGAGGCTGCTTATTCTGATGGAGGAAAACACTGACAGCATCCTTCATGATCACTGAAAGAACTGTTCTCCTTTCTCCTGCCCCACACTGATCTATCTGATCGGTGCAGTGCAGGGGAGAAAGTCACCAGGACTTGCACGGATGTTGCGCATCCTGTGTAGCTGAAAAAACTTCTGCAAGACTAGCCCTTGGACCTCTTTATGAAAAGAAGAACGACACTCCTGATATGTGAGGTGGCATGGATAGGGTCCCAATCAAACAAAGTTGTTGATTAGCCATTGAACCTTTCAGGTCATGTGATCAGTCACATTCCTGGAAGGAATTTCAAGATGTGGTAATGTATACGATGGATGAGTGTACATATATATATATATATATATATATATATATAAGTGTTTGTGTGTGTGGAGCTGCATGAGTATATAAGAGAGCTGTTGGTGTATGTAAGAAAGCTGTGTACAAGTATGTAGCAAAACAGTGCGTGTATGTAACAGAGGTGTGAGTGCATACTTCAAAGCTGTAGAAAAGCTATATGTGTTAGAACTGTGTTTGTGTATGGAGGAGAGTTGTGTGTGTATTTCGGAAAATTGCGTGTGTGATAGTAGTAGAGTTGTGTGTATGCAGGAGAGATGTGTGTATGTAGGAAAGAGGGTGGAAACTTATCAATGCTATAGGACCTATGCAAGAACCTAACATGATCAAATTTGACTCATGACAATACAGCTTTAAAAAATGCATTGGCAGCAATTGTACCGATCATCTACTTTCAATGAATTATCAGCAAATTGGTGAAAGTACACCTATTAAAAAAAAAATAACAGCCTCCTCCATATCCCCTCTAGCTGTCCTGTCCATCACCAAGATAGGTGCGTTTTCTGCCATTTTAGGTAGAAGTAATGTTCAACCAATTTGCTTCTAATTTAGACAAAGTAGTAGGAAAGTTTATCAAACAAACTCTACATATGAGCTCTATCTATTTTACAATACGTGTAATATGTATTCACAAAATGTCCATTTTCTATATGTGTGAACTTCACATCTTTTTTTTTTTTAGTAAGTTTTAGTGCATGATGAGGTGGTGTTTACCTATAGGATCCACCATCTCTTGGACTGGGCACCATTGATGGTATTTATTGGGCCCCACGTTCTTAAGTAAATCTCAATATTGCTTCAAAAAGGTAGCTATGCATATACAGTTTACAGACAGAATGTTAACATATTAAGCAAGAGTGTGACAACTTATCAGTGCTAAATGTGCCATAAAAAAACCCAGCATGTAAAATTCTTAGCTTTGACAAGTGACAACATATCTGGCAAAATGCATTGTAAACCAAATGTAATTTTTAGCTGCAGTAAATTTTAGACAATCAAAATGATGTTAAAATGTGTGTGTTTCTTACAGTCTAGAGGCTGCTTATTCTGATGGAGGAAAACACTGACAGCATCCTTCATGATCACTGAAAGAACTGTTCTCCTTTCTCCTGCCCCACACTGATCTATCTGATCGGTGCAGTGCAGGGGAGAAAGTCACCAGGACTTGCACGGATGTTGCGCATCCTGTGTAGCTGAAAAAACTTCTGCAAGACTAGCCCTTGGACCTCTTTATGAAAAGAAGAACGACACTCCTGATATGTGAGGTGGCATGGATAGGGTCCCAATCAAACAAAGTTGTTGATTAGCCATTGAACCTTTCAGGTCATGTGATCAGTCACATTCCTGGAAGGAATTTCAAGATGTGGTAATGTATACGATGGATGAGTGTACACATATATATATATATATATATAAGTGTTTGTGTGTGGAGCTGCATGAGTATATAAGAGAGCTGTTGGTGTATGTAAGAAAGCTGTGTACAAGTATGTAGCAAAACAGTGCGTGTATGTAACAGAGGTGTGAGTGCATACTTCAAAGCTGTAGAAAAGCTATATGTGTTAGAACTGTGTTTGTGTATGGAGGAGAGTTGTGTGTGTATTTCGGAAAATTGCGTGTGTGATAGTAGTAGAGTTGTGTGTATGCAGGAGAGATGTGTGTATGTAGGAAAGAGGGTGGAAACTTATCAATGCTATAGGACCTATGCAAGAACCTAACATGATCAAATTTGACTCATGACAATACAGCTTTAAAAAATGCATTGGCAGCAATTGTACCGATCATCTACTTTCAATGAATTATCAGCAAATTGGTGAAAGTACACCTATTAAAAAAAAAATAACAGCCTCCTCCATATCCCCTCTAGCTGTCCTGTCCATCACCAAGATAGGTGCGTTTTCTGCCATTTTAGGTAGAAGTAATGTTCAACCAATTTGCTTCTAATTTAGACAAAGTAGTAGGAAAGTTTATCAAACAAACTCTACATATGAGCTCTATCTATTTTACAATACGTGTAATATGTATTCACAAAATGTCCATTTTCTATATGTGTGAACTTCACATCTTTTTTTTTTTTAGTAAGTTTTAGTGCATGATGAGGTGGTGTTTACCTATAGGATCCACCATCTCTTGGACTGGGCACCATTGATGGTATTTATTGGGCCCCACGTTCTTAAGTAAATCTCAATATTGCTTCAAAAAGGTAGCTATGCATATACAGTTTACAGACAGAATGTTAACATATTAAGCAAGAGTGTGACAACTTATCAGTGCTAAATGTGCCATAAAAAAACCCAGCATGTAAAATTCTTAGCTTTGACAAGTGACAACATATCTGGCAAAATGCATTGTAAACCAAATGTAATTTTTAGCTGCAGTAAATTTTAGACAATCAAAATGATGTTAAAATGTGTGTGTTTCTTACAGTCTAGAGGCTGCTTATTCTGATGGAGGAAAACACTGACAGCATCCTTCATGATCACTGAAAGAACTGTTCTCCTTTCTCCTGCCCCACACTGATCTATCTGATCGGTGCAGTGCAGGGGAGAAAGTCACCAGGACTTGCACGGATGTTGCGCATCCTGTGTAGCTGAAAAAACTTCTGCAAGACTAGCCCTTGGACCTCTTTATGAAAAGAAGAACGACACTCCTGATATGTGAGGTGGCATGGATAGGGTCCCAATCAAACAAAGTTGTTGATTAGCCATTGAACCTTTCAGGTCATGTGATCAGTCACATTCCTGGAAGGAATTTCAAGATGTGGTAATGTATACGATGGATGAGTGTACACATATATATATATATATATATATAAGTGTTTGTGTGTGGAGCTGCATGAGTATATAAGAGAGCTGTTGGTGTATGTAAGAAAGCTGTGTACAAGTATGTAGCAAAACAGTGCGTGTATGTAACAGAGGTGTGAGTGCATACTTCAAAGCTGTAGAAAAGCTATATGTGTTAGAACTGTGTTTGTGTATGGAGGAGAGTTGTGTGTGTATTTCGGAAAATTGCGTGTGTGATAGTAGTAGAGTTGTGTGTATGCAGGAGAGATGTGTGTATGTAGGAAAGAGGGTGGAAACTTATCAATGCTATAGGACCTATGCAAGAACCTAACATGATCAAATTTGACTCATGACAATACAGCTTTAAAAAATGCATTGGCAGCAATTGTACCGATCATCTACTTTCAATGAATTATCAGCAAATTGGTGAAAGTACACCTATTAAAAAAAAAATAACAGCCTCCTCCATATCCCCTCTAGCTGTCCTGTCCATCACCAAGATAGGTGCATTTTCTGCCATTTTAGGTAGAAGTAATGTTCAACCAATTTGCTTCTAATTTAGACAAAGTAGTAGGAAAGTTTATCAAACAAACTCTACATATGAGCTCTATCTATTTTACAATACGTGTAATATGTATTCACAAAATGTCCATTTTCTATATGTGTGAACTTCACATCTTTTTTTTTTTTAGTAAGTTTTAGTGCATGATGAGGTGGTGTTTACCTATAGGATCCACCATCTCTTGGACTGGGCACCATTGATGGTATTTATTGGGCCCCACGTTCTTAAGTAAATCTCAATATTGCTTCAAAAAGGTAGCTATGCATATACAGTTTACAGACAGAATGTTAACATATTAAGCAAGAGTGTGACAACTTATCAGTGCTAAATGTGCCATAAAAAAACCCAGCATGTAAAATTCTTAGCTTTGACAAGTGACAACATATCTGGCAAAATGCATTGTAAACCAAATGTAATTTTTAGCTGCAGTAAATTTTAGACAATCAAAATGATGTTAAAATGTGTGTGTTTCTTACAGTCTAGAGGCTGCTTATTCTGATGGAGGAAAACACTGACAGCATCCTTCATGATCACTGAAAGAACTGTTCTCCTTTCTCCTGCCCCACACTGATCTATCTGATCGGTGCAGTGCAGGGGAGAAAGTCACCAGGACTTGCACGGATGTTGCGCATCCTGTGTAGCTGAAAAAACTTCTGCAAGACTAGCCCTTGGACCTCTTTATGAAAAGAAGAACGACACTCCTGATATGTGAGGTGGCATGGATAGGGTCCCAATCAAACAAAGTTGTTGATTAGCCATTGAACCTTTCAGGTCATGTGATCAGTCACATTCCTGGAAGGAATTTCAAGATGTGGTAATGTATACGATGGATGAGTGTACATATATATATATATATATATATATATAAGTGTTTGTGTGTGTGGAGCTGCATGAGTATATAAGAGAGCTGTTGGTGTATGTAAGAAAGCTGTGTACAAGTATGTAGCAAAACAGTGCGTGTATGTAACAGAGGTGTGAGTGCATACTTCAAAGCTGTAGAAAAGCTATATGTGTTAGAACTGTGTTTGTGTATGGAGGAGAGTTGTGTGTGTATTTCGGAAAATTGCGTGTGTGATAGTAGTAGAGTTGTGTGTATGCAGGAGAGATGTGTGTATGTAGGAAAGAGGGTGGAAACTTATCAATGCTATAGGACCTATGCAAGAACCTAACATGATCAAATTTGACTCATGACAATACAGCTTTAAAAAATGCATTGGCAGCAATTGTACCGATCATCTACTTTCAATGAATTATCAGCAAATTGGTGAAAGTACACCTATTAAAAAAAAAATAACAGCCTCCTCCATATCCCCTCTAGCTGTCCTGTCCATCACCAAGATAGGTGCGTTTTCTGCCATTTTAGGTAGAAGTAATGTTCAACCAATTTGCTTCTAATTTAGACAAAGTAGTAGGAAAGTTTATCAAACAAACTCTACATATGAGCTCTATCTATTTTACAATACGTGTAATATGTATTCACAAAATGTCCATTTTCTATATGTGTGAACTTCACATCTTTTTTTTTTTTAGTAAGTTTTAGTGCATGATGAGGTGGTGTTTACCTATAGGATCCACCATCTCTTGGACTGGGCACCATTGATGGTATTTATTGGGCCCCACGTTCTTAAGTAAATCTCAATATTGCTTCAAAAAGGTAGCTATGCATATACAGTTTACAGACAGAATGTTAACATATTAAGCAAGAGTGTGACAACTTATCAGTGCTAAATGTGCCATAAAAAAACCCAGCATGTAAAATTCTTAGCTTTGACAAGTGACAACATATCTGGCAAAATGCATTGTAAACCAAATGTAATTTTTAGCTGCAGTAAATTTTAGACAATCAAAATGATGTTAAAATGTGTGTGTTTCTTACAGTCTAGAGGCTGCTTATTCTGATGGAGGAAAACACTGACAGCATCCTTCATGATCACTGAAAGAACTGTTCTCCTTTCTCCTGCCCCACACTGATCTATCTGATCGGTGCAGTGCAGGGGAGAAAGTCACCAGGACTTGCACGGATGTTGCGCATCCTGTGTAGCTGAAAAAACTTCTGCAAGACTAGCCCTTGGACCTCTTTATGAAAAGAAGAACGACACTCCTGATATGTGAGGTGGCATGGATAGGGTCCCAATCAAACAAAGTTGTTGATTAGCCATTGAACCTTTCAGGTCATGTGATCAGTCACATTCCTGGAAGGAATTTCAAGATGTGGTAATGTATACGATGGATGAGTGTACACATATATATATATATATAAGTGTTTGTGTGTGGAGCTGCATGAGTATATAAGAGAGCTGTTGGTGTATGTAAGAAAGCTGTGTACAAGTATGTAGCAAAACAGTGCGTGTATGTAACAGAGGTGTGAGTGCATACTTCAAAGCTGTAGAAAAGCTATATGTGTTAGAACTGTGTTTGTGTATGGAGGAGAGTTGTGTGTGTATTTCGGAAAATTGCGTGTGTGATAGTAGTAGAGTTGTGTGTATGCAGGAGAGATGTGTGTATGTAGGAAAGAGGGTGGAAACTTATCAATGCTATAGGACCTATGCAAGAACCTAACATGATCAAATTTGACTCATGACAATACAGCTTTAAAAAATGCATTGGCAGCAATTGTACCGATCATCTACTTTCAATGAATTATCAGCAAATTGGTGAAAGTACACCTATTAAAAAAAAAATAACAGCCTCCTCCATATCCCCTCTAGCTGTCCTGTCCATCACCAAGATAGGTGCGTTTTCTGCCATTTTAGGTAGAAGTAATGTTCAACCAATTTGCTTCTAATTTAGACAAAGTAGTAGGAAAGTTTATCAAACAAACTCTACATATGAGCTCTATCTATTTTACAATACGTGTAATATGTATTCACAAAATGTCCATTTTCTATATGTGTGAACTTCACATCTTTTTTTTTTTTAGTAAGTTTTAGTGCATGATGAGGTGGTGTTTACCTATAGGATCCACCATCTCTTGGACTGGGCACCATTGATGGTATTTATTGGGCCCCACGTTCTTAAGTAAATCTCAATATTGCTTCAAAAAGGTAGCTATGCATATACAGTTTACAGACAGAATGTTAACATATTAAGCAAGAGTGTGACAACTTATCAGTGCTAAATGTGCCATAAAAAAACCCAGCATGTAAAATTCTTAGCTTTGACAAGTGACAACATATCTGGCAAAATGCATTGTAAACCAAATGTAATTTTTAGCTGCAGTAAATTTTAGACAATCAAAATGATGTTAAAATGTGTGTGTTTCTTACAGTCTAGAGGCTGCTTATTCTGATGGAGGAAAACACTGACAGCATCCTTCATGATCACTGAAAGAACTGTTCTCCTTTCTCCTGCCCCACACTGATCTATCTGATCGGTGCAGTGCAGGGGAGAAAGTCACCAGGACTTGCACGGATGTTGCGCATCCTGTGTAGCTGAAAAAACTTCTGCAAGACTAGCCCTTGGACCTCTTTATGAAAAGAAGAACGACACTCCTGATATGTGAGGTGGCATGGATAGGGTCCCAATCAAACAAAGTTGTTGATTAGCCATTGAACCTTTCAGGTCATGTGATCAGTCACATTCCTGGAAGGAATTTCAAGATGTGGTAATGTATACGATGGATGAGTGTACATATATATATATATATATATATATATATAAGTGTTTGTGTGTGTGGAGCTGCATGAGTATATAAGAGAGCTGTTGGTGTATGTAAGAAAGCTGTGTACAAGTATGTAGCAAAACAGTGCGTGTATGTAACAGAGGTGTGAGTGCATACTTCAAAGCTGTAGAAAAGCTATATGTGTTAGAACTGTGTTTGTGTATGGAGGAGAGTTGTGTGTGTATTTCGGAAAATTGCGTGTGTGATAGTAGTAGAGTTGTGTGTATGCAGGAGAGATGTGTGTATGTAGGAAAGAGGGTGGAAACTTATCAATGCTATAGGACCTATGCAAGAACCTAACATGATCAAATTTGACTCATGACAATACAGCTTTAAAAAATGCATTGGCAGCAATTGTACCGATCATCTACTTTCAATGAATTATCAGCAAATTGGTGAAAGTACACCTATTAAAAAAAAAATAACAGCCTCCTCCATATCCCCTCTAGCTGTCCTGTCCATCACCAAGATAGGTGCGTTTTCTGCCATTTTAGGTAGAAGTAATGTTCAACCAATTTGCTTCTAATTTAGACAAAGTAGTAGGAAAGTTTATCAAACAAACTCTACATATGAGCTCTATCTATTTTACAATACGTGTAATATGTATTCACAAAATGTCCATTTTCTATATGTGTGAACTTCACAGCTTTTTTTTTTTTAGTAAGTTTTAGTGCATGATGAGGTGGTGTTTACCTATAGGATCCACCATCTCTTGGACTGGGCACCATTGATGGTATTTATTGGGCCCCACGTTCTTAAGTAAATCTCAATATTGCTTCAAAAAGGTAGCTATGCATATACAGTTTACAGACAGAATGTTAACATATTAAGCAAGAGTGTGACAACTTATCAGTGCTAAATGTGCCATAAAAAAACCCAGCATGTAAAATTCTTAGCTTTGACAAGTGACAACATATCTGGCAAAATGCATTGTAAACCAAATGTAATTTTTAGCTGCAGTAAATGTTAGACAATCAAAATGATGTTAAAATGTGTGTGTTTCTTACAGTCTAGAGGCTGCTTATTCTGATGGAGGAAAACACTGACAGCATCCTTCATGATCACTGAAAGAACTGTTCTCCTTTCTCCTGCCCCACACTGATCTATCTGATCGGTGCAGTGCAGGGGAGAAAGTCACCAGGACTTGCACGGATGTTGCGCATCCTGTGTAGCTGAAAAAACTTCTGCAAGACTAGCCCTTGGACCTCTTTATGAAAAGAAGAACGACACTCCTGATATGTGAGGTGGCATGGATAGGGTCCCAATCAAACAAAGTTGTTGATTAGCCATTGAACCTTTCAGGTCATGTGATCAGTCACATTCCTGGAAGGAATTTCAAGATGTGGTAATGTATACGATGGATGAGTGTACACATATATATATATATATATATATATATATATAAGTGTTTGTGTGTGGAGCTGCATGAGTATATAAGAGAGCTGTTGGTGTATGTAAGAAAGCTGTGTACAAGTATGTAGCAAAACAGTGCGTGTATGTAACAGAGGTGTGAGTGCATACTTCAAAGCTGTAGAAAAGCTATATGTGTTAGAACTGTGTTTGTGTATGGAGGAGAGTTGTGTGTGTATTTCGGAAAATTGCGTGTGTGATAGTAGTAGAGTTGTGTGTATGCAGGAGAGATGTGTGTATGTAGGAAAGAGGGTGGAAACTTATCAATGCTATAGGACCTATGCAAGAACCTAACATGATCAAATTTGACTCATGACAATACAGCTTTAAAAAATGCATTGGCAGCAATTGTACCGATCATCTACTTTCAATGAATTATCAGCAAATTGGTGAAAGTACACCTATTAAAAAAAAAATAACAGCCTCCTCCATATCCCCTCTAGCTGTCCTGTCCATCACCAAGATAGGTGCGTTTTCTGCCATTTTAGGTAGAAGTAATGTTCAACCAATTTGCTTCTAATTTAGACAAAGTAGTAGGAAAGTTTATCAAACAAACTCTACATATGAGCTCTATCTATTTTACAATACGTGTAATATGTATTCACAAAATGTCCATTTTCTATATGTGTGAACTTCACATCTTTTTTTTTTTTAGTAAGTTTTAGTGCATGATGAGGTGGTGTTTACCTATAGGATCCACCATCTCTTGGACTGGGCACCATTGATGGTATTTATTGGGCCCCACGTTCTTAAGTAAATCTCAATATTGCTTCAAAAAGGTAGCTATGCATATACAGTTTACAGACAGAATGTTAACATATTAAGCAAGAGTGTGACAACTTATCAGTGCTAAATGTGCCATAAAAAAACCCAGCATGTAAAATTCTTAGCTTTGACAAGTGACAACATATCTGGCAAAATGCATTGTAAACCAAATGTAATTTTTAGCTGCAGTAAATTTTAGACAATCAAAATGATGTTAAAATGTGTGTGTTTCTTACAGTCTAGAGGCTGCTTATTCTGATGGAGGAAAACACTGACAGCATCCTTCATGATCACTGAAAGAACTGTTCTCCTTTCTCCTGCCCCACACTGATCTATCTGATCGGTGCAGTGCAGGGGAGAAAGTCACCAGGACTTGCACGGATGTTGCGCATCCTGTGTAGCTGAAAAAACTTCTGCAAGACTAGCCCTTGGACCTCTTTATGAAAAGAAGAACGACACTCCTGATATGTGAGGTGGCATGGATAGGGTCCCAATCAAACAAAGTTGTTGATTAGCCATTGAACCTTTCAGGTCATGTGATCAGTCACATTCCTGGAAGGAATTTCAAGATGTGGTAATGTATACGATGGATGAGTGTACATATATATATATATATATATATATATAAGTGTTTGTGTGTGTGGAGCTGCATGAGTATATAAGAGAGCTGTTGGTGTATGTAAGAAAGCTGTGTACAAGTATGTAGCAAAACAGTGCGTGTATGTAACAGAGGTGTGAGTGCATACTTCAAAGCTGTAGAAAAGCTATATGTGTTAGAACTGTGTTTGTGTATGGAGGAGAGTTGTGTGTGTATTTCGGAAAATTGCGTGTGTGATAGTAGTAGAGTTGTGTGTATGCAGGAGAGATGTGTGTATGTAGGAAAGAGGGTGGAAACTTATCAATGCTATAGGACCTATGCAAGAACCTAACATGATCAAATTTGACTCATGACAATACAGCTTTAAAAAATGCATTGGCAGCAATTGTACCGATCATCTACTTTCAATGAATTATCAGCAAATTGGTGAAAGTACACCTATTAAAAAAAAAATAACAGCCTCCTCCATATCCCCTCTAGCTGTCCTGTCCATCACCAAGATAGGTGCATTTTCTGCCATTTTAGGTAGAAGTAATGTTCAACCAATTTGCTTCTAATTTAGACAAAGTAGTAGGAAAGTTTATCAAACAAACTCTACATATGAGCTCTATCTATTTTACAATACGTGTAATATGTATTCACAAAATGTCCATTTTCTATATGTGTGAACTTCACATCTTTTTTTTTTTTAGTAAGTTTTAGTGCATGATGAGGTGGTGTTTACCTATAGGATCCACCATCTCTTGGACTGGGCACCATTGATGGTATTTATTGGGCCCCACGTTCTTAAGTAAATCTCAATATTGCTTCAAAAAGGTAGCTATGCATATACAGTTTACAGACAGAATGTTAACATATTAAGCAAGAGTGTGACAACTTATCAGTGCTAAATGTGCCATAAAAAAACCCAGCATGTAAAATTCTTAGCTTTGACAAGTGACAACATATCTGGCAAAATGCATTGTAAACCAAATGTAATTTTTAGCTGCAGTAAATTTTAGACAATCAAAATGATGTTAAAATGTGTGTGTTTCTTACAGTCTAGAGGCTGCTTATTCTGATGGAGGAAAACACTGACAGCATCCTTCATGATCACTGAAAGAACTGTTCTCCTTTCTCCTGCCCCACACTGATCTATCTGATCGGTGCAGTGCAGGGGAGAAAGTCACCAGGACTTGCACGGATGTTGCGCATCCTGTGTAGCTGAAAAAACTTCTGCAAGACTAGCCCTTGGACCTCTTTATGAAAAGAAGAACGACACTCCTGATATGTGAGGTGGCATGGATAGGGTCCCAATCAAACAAAGTTGTTGATTAGCCATTGAACCTTTCAGGTCATGTGATCAGTCACATTCCTGGAAGGAATTTCAAGATGTGGTAATGTATACGATGGATGAGTGTACATATATATATATATATATATATATATATATAAGTGTTTGTGTGTGTGGAGCTGCATGAGTATATAAGAGAGCTGTTGGTGTATGTAAGAAAGCTGTGTACAAGTATGTAGCAAAACAGTGCGTGTATGTAACAGAGGTGTGAGTGCATACTTCAAAGCTGTAGAAAAGCTATATGTGTTAGAACTGTGTTTGTGTATGGAGGAGAGTTGTGTGTGTATTTCGGAAAATTGCGTGTGTGATAGTAGTAGAGTTGTGTGTATGCAGGAGAGATGTGTGTATGTAGGAAAGAGGGTGGAAACTTATCAATGCTATAGGACCTATGCAAGAACCTAACATGATCAAATTTGACTCATGACAATACAGCTTTAAAAAATGCATTGGCAGCAATTGTACCGATCATCTACTTTCAATGAATTATCAGCAAATTGGTGAAAGTACACCTATTAAAAAAAAAATAACAGCCTCCTCCATATCCCCTCTAGCTGTCCTGTCCATCACCAAGATAGGTGCGTTTTCTGCCATTTTAGGTAGAAGTAATGTTCAACCAATTTGCTTCTAATTTAGACAAAGTAGTAGGAAAGTTTATCAAACAAACTCTACATATGAGCTCTATCTATTTTACAATACGTGTAATATGTATTCACAAAATGTCCATTTTCTATATGTGTGAACTTCACATCTTTTTTTTTTTTAGTAAGTTTTAGTGCATGATGAGGTGGTGTTTACCTATAGGATCCACCATCTCTTGGACTGGGCACCATTGATGGTATTTATTGGGCCCCACGTTCTTAAGTAAATCTCAATATTGCTTCAAAAAGGTAGCTATGCATATACAGTTTACAGACAGAATGTTAACATATTAAGCAAGAGTGTGACAACTTATCAGTGCTAAATGTGCCATAAAAAAACCCAGCATGTAAAATTCTTAGCTTTGACAAGTGACAACATATCTGGCAAAATGCATTGTAAACCAAATGTAATTTTTAGCTGCAGTAAATTTTAGACAATCAAAATGATGTTAAAATGTGTGTGTTTCTTACAGTCTAGAGGCTGCTTATTCTGATGGAGGAAAACACTGACAGCATCCTTCATGATCACTGAAAGAACTGTTCTCCTTTCTCCTGCCCCACACTGATCTATCTGATCGGTGCAGTGCAGGGGAGAAAGTCACCAGGACTTGCACGGATGTTGCGCATCCTGTGTAGCTGAAAAAACTTCTGCAAGACTAGCCCTTGGACCTCTTTATGAAAAGAAGAACGACACTCCTGATATGTGAGGTGGCATGGATAGGGTCCCAATCAAACAAAGTTGTTGATTAGCCATTGAACCTTTCAGGTCATGTGATCAGTCACATTCCTGGAAGGAATTTCAAGATGTGGTAATGTATACGATGGATGAGTGTACACATATATATATATATATATATAAGTGTTTGTGTGTGGAGCTGCATGAGTATATAAGAGAGCTGTTGGTGTATGTAAGAAAGCTGTGTACAAGTATGTAGCAAAACAGTGCGTGTATGTAACAGAGGTGTGAGTGCATACTTCAAAGCTGTAGAAAAGCTATATGTGTTAGAACTGTGTTTGTGTATGGAGGAGAGTTGTGTGTGTATTTCGGAAAATTGCGTGTGTGATAGTAGTAGAGTTGTGTGTATGCAGGAGAGATGTGTGTATGTAGGAAAGAGGGTGGAAACTTATCAATGCTATAGGACCTATGCAAGAACCTAACATGATCAAATTTGACTCATGACAATACAGCTTTAAAAAATGCATTGGCAGCAATTGTACCGATCATCTACTTTCAATGAATTATCAGCAAATTGGTGAAAGTACACCTATTAAAAAAAAAATAACAGCCTCCTCCATATCCCCTCTAGCTGTCCTGTCCATCACCAAGATAGGTGCGTTTTCTGCCATTTTAGGTAGAAGTAATGTTCAACCAATTTGCTTCTAATTTAGACAAAGTAGTAGGAAAGTTTATCAAACAAACTCTACATATGAGCTCTATCTATTTTACAATACGTGTAATATGTATTCACAAAATGTCCATTTTCTATATGTGTGAACTTCACATCTTTTTTTTTTTTAGTAAGTTTTAGTGCATGATGAGGTGGTGTTTACCTATAGGATCCACCATCTCTTGGACTGGGCACCATTGATGGTATTTATTGGGCCCCACGTTCTTAAGTAAATCTCAATATTGCTTCAAAAAGGTAGCTATGCATATACAGTTTACAGACAGAATGTTAACATATTAAGCAAGAGTGTGACAACTTATCAGTGCTAAATGTGCCATAAAAAAACCCAGCATGTAAAATTCTTAGCTTTGACAAGTGACAACATATCTGGCAAAATGCATTGTAAACCAAATGTAATTTTTAGCTGCAGTAAATTTTAGACAATCAAAATGATGTTAAAATGTGTGTGTTTCTTACAGTCTAGAGGCTGCTTATTCTGATGGAGGAAAACACTGACAGCATCCTTCATGATCACTGAAAGAACTGTTCTCCTTTCTCCTGCCCCACACTGATCTATCTGATCGGTGCAGTGCAGGGGAGAAAGTCACCAGGACTTGCACGGATGTTGCGCATCCTGTGTAGCTGAAAAAACTTCTGCAAGACTAGCCCTTGGACCTCTTTATGAAAAGAAGAACGACACTCCTGATATGTGAGGTGGCATGGATAGGGTCCCAATCAAACAAAGTTGTTGATTAGCCATTGAACCTTTCAGGTCATGTGATCAGTCACATTCCTGGAAGGAATTTCAAGATGTGGTAATGTATACGATGGATGAGTGTACACATATATATATATATATATATATAAGTGTTTGTGTGTGGAGCTGCATGAGTATATAAGAGAGCTGTTGGTGTATGTAAGAAAGCTGTGTACAAGTATGTAGCAAAACAGTGCGTGTATGTAACAGAGGTGTGAGTGCATACTTCAAAGCTGTAGAAAAGCTATATGTGTTAGAACTGTGTTTGTGTATGGAGGAGAGTTGTGTGTGTATTTCGGAAAATTGCGTGTGTGATAGTAGTAGAGTTGTGTGTATGCAGGAGAGATGTGTGTATGTAGGAAAGAGGGTGGAAACTTATCAATGCTATAGGACCTATGCAAGAACCTAACATGATCAAATTTGACTCATGACAATACAGCTTTAAAAAATGCATTGGCAGCAATTGTACCGATCATCTACTTTCAATGAATTATCAGCAAATTGGTGAAAGTACACCTATTAAAAAAAAAATAACAGCCTCCTCCATATCCCCTCTAGCTGTCCTGTCCATCACCAAGATAGGTGCATTTTCTGCCATTTTAGGTAGAAGTAATGTTCAACCAATTTGCTTCTAATTTAGACAAAGTAGTAGGAAAGTTTATCAAACAAACTCTACATATGAGCTCTATCTATTTTACAATACGTGTAATATGTATTCACAAAATGTCCATTTTCTATATGTGTGAACTTCACATCTTTTTTTTTTTTAGTAAGTTTTAGTGCATGATGAGGTGGTGTTTACCTATAGGATCCACCATCTCTTGGACTGGGCACCATTGATGGTATTTATTGGGCCCCACGTTCTTAAGTAAATCTCAATATTGCTTCAAAAAGGTAGCTATGCATATACAGTTTACAGACAGAATGTTAACATATTAAGCAAGAGTGTGACAACTTATCAGTGCTAAATGTGCCATAAAAAAACCCAGCATGTAAAATTCTTAGCTTTGACAAGTGACAACATATCTGGCAAAATGCATTGTAAACCAAATGTAATTTTTAGCTGCAGTAAATTTTAGACAATCAAAATGATGTTAAAATGTGTGTGTTTCTTACAGTCTAGAGGCTGCTTATTCTGATGGAGGAAAACACTGACAGCATCCTTCATGATCACTGAAAGAACTGTTCTCCTTTCTCCTGCCCCACACTGATCTATCTGATCGGTGCAGTGCAGGGGAGAAAGTCACCAGGACTTGCACGGATGTTGCGCATCCTGTGTAGCTGAAAAAACTTCTGCAAGACTAGCCCTTGGACCTCTTTATGAAAAGAAGAACGACACTCCTGATATGTGAGGTGGCATGGATAGGGTCCCAATCAAACAAAGTTGTTGATTAGCCATTGAACCTTTCAGGTCATGTGATCAGTCACATTCCTGGAAGGAATTTCAAGATGTGGTAATGTATACGATGGATGAGTGTACATATATATATATATATATATATATATAAGTGTTTGTGTGTGTGGAGCTGCATGAGTATATAAGAGAGCTGTTGGTGTATGTAAGAAAGCTGTGTACAAGTATGTAGCAAAACAGTGCGTGTATGTAACAGAGGTGTGAGTGCATACTTCAAAGCTGTAGAAAAGCTATATGTGTTAGAACTGTGTTTGTGTATGGAGGAGAGTTGTGTGTGTATTTCGGAAAATTGCGTGTGTGATAGTAGTAGAGTTGTGTGTATGCAGGAGAGATGTGTGTATGTAGGAAAGAGGGTGGAAACTTATCAATGCTATAGGACCTATGCAAGAACCTAACATGATCAAATTTGACTCATGACAATACAGCTTTAAAAAATGCATTGGCAGCAATTGTACCGATCATCTACTTTCAATGAATTATCAGCAAATTGGTGAAAGTACACCTATTAAAAAAAAAATAACAGCCTCCTCCATATCCCCTCTAGCTGTCCTGTCCATCACCAAGATAGGTGCGTTTTCTGCCATTTTAGGTAGAAGTAATGTTCAACCAATTTGCTTCTAATTTAGACAAAGTAGTAGGAAAGTTTATCAAACAAACTCTACATATGAGCTCTATCTATTTTACAATACGTGTAATATGTATTCACAAAATGTCCATTTTCTATATGTGTGAACTTCACATCTTTTTTTTTTTTAGTAAGTTTTAGTGCATGATGAGGTGGTGTTTACCTATAGGATCCACCATCTCTTGGACTGGGCACCATTGATGGTATTTATTGGGCCCCACGTTCTTAAGTAAATCTCAATATTGCTTCAAAAAGGTAGCTATGCATATACAGTTTACAGACAGAATGTTAACATATTAAGCAAGAGTGTGACAACTTATCAGTGCTAAATGTGCCATAAAAAAACCCAGCATGTAAAATTCTTAGCTTTGACAAGTGACAACATATCTGGCAAAATGCATTGTAAACCAAATGTAATTTTTAGCTGCAGTAAATTTTAGACAATCAAAATGATGTTAAAATGTGTGTGTTTCTTACAGTCTAGAGGCTGCTTATTCTGATGGAGGAAAACACTGACAGCATCCTTCATGATCACTGAAAGAACTGTTCTCCTTTCTCCTGCCCCACACTGATCTATCTGATCGGTGCAGTGCAGGGGAGAAAGTCACCAGGACTTGCACGGATGTTGCGCATCCTGTGTAGCTGAAAAAACTTCTGCAAGACTAGCCCTTGGACCTCTTTATGAAAAGAAGAACGACACTCCTGATATGTGAGGTGGCATGGATAGGGTCCCAATCAAACAAAGTTGTTGATTAGCCATTGAACCTTTCAGGTCATGTGATCAGTCACATTCCTGGAAGGAATTTCAAGATGTGGTAATGTATACGATGGATGAGTGTACACATATATATATATATATAAGTGTTTGTGTGTGGAGCTGCATGAGTATATAAGAGAGCTGTTGGTGTATGTAAGAAAGCTGTGTACAAGTATGTAGCAAAACAGTGCGTGTATGTAACAGAGGTGTGAGTGCATACTTCAAAGCTGTAGAAAAGCTATATGTGTTAGAACTGTGTTTGTGTATGGAGGAGAGTTGTGTGTGTATTTCGGAAAATTGCGTGTGTGATAGTAGTAGAGTTGTGTGTATGCAGGAGAGATGTGTGTATGTAGGAAAGAGGGTGGAAACTTATCAATGCTATAGGACCTATGCAAGAACCTAACATGATCAAATTTGACTCATGACAATACAGCTTTAAAAAATGCATTGGCAGCAATTGTACCGATCATCTACTTTCAATGAATTATCAGCAAATTGGTGAAAGTACACCTATTAAAAAAAAAATAACAGCCTCCTCCATATCCCCTCTAGCTGTCCTGTCCATCACCAAGATAGGTGCGTTTTCTGCCATTTTAGGTAGAAGTAATGTTCAACCAATTTGCTTCTAATTTAGACAAAGTAGTAGGAAAGTTTATCAAACAAACTCTACATATGAGCTCTATCTATTTTACAATACGTGTAATATGTATTCACAAAATGTCCATTTTCTATATGTGTGAACTTCACATCTTTTTTTTTTTTAGTAAGTTTTAGTGCATGATGAGGTGGTGTTTACCTATAGGATCCACCATCTCTTGGACTGGGCACCATTGATGGTATTTATTGGGCCCCACGTTCTTAAGTAAATCTCAATATTGCTTCAAAAAGGTAGCTATGCATATACAGTTTACAGACAGAATGTTAACATATTAAGCAAGAGTGTGACAACTTATCAGTGCTAAATGTGCCATAAAAAAACCCAGCATGTAAAATTCTTAGCTTTGACAAGTGACAACATATCTGGCAAAATGCATTGTAAACCAAATGTAATTTTTAGCTGCAGTAAATTTTAGACAATCAAAATGATGTTAAAATGTGTGTGTTTCTTACAGTCTAGAGGCTGCTTATTCTGATGGAGGAAAACACTGACAGCATCCTTCATGATCACTGAAAGAACTGTTCTCCTTTCTCCTGCCCCACACTGATCTATCTGATCGGTGCAGTGCAGGGGAGAAAGTCACCAGGACTTGCACGGATGTTGCGCATCCTGTGTAGCTGAAAAAACTTCTGCAAGACTAGCCCTTGGACCTCTTTATGAAAAGAAGAACGACACTCCTGATATGTGAGGTGGCATGGATAGGGTCCCAATCAAACAAAGTTGTTGATTAGCCATTGAACCTTTCAGGTCATGTGATCAGTCACATTCCTGGAAGGAATTTCAAGATGTGGTAATGTATACGATGGATGAGTGTACATATATATATATATATATATATATATATAAGTGTTTGTGTGTGTGGAGCTGCATGAGTATATAAGAGAGCTGTTGGTGTATGTAAGAAAGCTGTGTACAAGTATGTAGCAAAACAGTGCGTGTATGTAACAGAGGTGTGAGTGCATACTTCAAAGCTGTAGAAAAGCTATATGTGTTAGAACTGTGTTTGTGTATGGAGGAGAGTTGTGTGTGTATTTCGGAAAATTGCGTGTGTGATAGTAGTAGAGTTGTGTGTATGCAGGAGAGATGTGTGTATGTAGGAAAGAGGGTGGAAACTTATCAATGCTATAGGACCTATGCAAGAACCTAACATGATCAAATTTGACTCATGACAATACAGCTTTAAAAAATGCATTGGCAGCAATTGTACCGATCATCTACTTTCAATGAATTATCAGCAAATTGGTGAAAGTACACCTATTAAAAAAAAAATAACAGCCTCCTCCATATCCCCTCTAGCTGTCCTGTCCATCACCAAGATAGGTGCGTTTTCTGCCATTTTAGGTAGAAGTAATGTTCAACCAATTTGCTTCTAATTTAGACAAAGTAGTAGGAAAGTTTATCAAACAAACTCTACATATGAGCTCTATCTATTTTACAATACGTGTAATATGTATTCACAAAATGTCCATTTTCTATATGTGTGAACTTCACAGCTTTTTTTTTTTTAGTAAGTTTTAGTGCATGATGAGGTGGTGTTTACCTATAGGATCCACCATCTCTTGGACTGGGCACCATTGATGGTATTTATTGGGCCCCACGTTCTTAAGTAAATCTCAATATTGCTTCAAAAAGGTAGCTATGCATATACAGTTTACAGACAGAATGTTAACATATTAAGCAAGAGTGTGACAACTTATCAGTGCTAAATGTGCCATAAAAAAACCCAGCATGTAAAATTCTTAGCTTTGACAAGTGACAACATATCTGGCAAAATGCATTGTAAACCAAATGTAATTTTTAGCTGCAGTAAATGTTAGACAATCAAAATGATGTTAAAATGTGTGTGTTTCTTACAGTCTAGAGGCTGCTTATTCTGATGGAGGAAAACACTGACAGCATCCTTCATGATCACTGAAAGAACTGTTCTCCTTTCTCCTGCCCCACACTGATCTATCTGATCGGTGCAGTGCAGGGGAGAAAGTCACCAGGACTTGCACGGATGTTGCGCATCCTGTGTAGCTGAAAAAACTTCTGCAAGACTAGCCCTTGGACCTCTTTATGAAAAGAAGAACGACACTCCTGATATGTGAGGTGGCATGGATAGGGTCCCAATCAAACAAAGTTGTTGATTAGCCATTGAACCTTTCAGGTCATGTGATCAGTCACATTCCTGGAAGGAATTTCAAGATGTGGTAATGTATACGATGGATGAGTGTACACATATATATATATATATATATATATATATATAAGTGTTTGTGTGTGGAGCTGCATGAGTATATAAGAGAGCTGTTGGTGTATGTAAGAAAGCTGTGTACAAGTATGTAGCAAAACAGTGCGTGTATGTAACAGAGGTGTGAGTGCATACTTCAAAGCTGTAGAAAAGCTATATGTGTTAGAACTGTGTTTGTGTATGGAGGAGAGTTGTGTGTGTATTTCGGAAAATTGCGTGTGTGATAGTAGTAGAGTTGTGTGTATGCAGGAGAGATGTGTGTATGTAGGAAAGAGGGTGGAAACTTATCAATGCTATAGGACCTATGCAAGAACCTAACATGATCAAATTTGACTCATGACAATACAGCTTTAAAAAATGCATTGGCAGCAATTGTACCGATCATCTACTTTCAATGAATTATCAGCAAATTGGTGAAAGTACACCTATTAAAAAAAAAATAACAGCCTCCTCCATATCCCCTCTAGCTGTCCTGTCCATCACCAAGATAGGTGCGTTTTCTGCCATTTTAGGTAGAAGTAATGTTCAACCAATTTGCTTCTAATTTAGACAAAGTAGTAGGAAAGTTTATCAAACAAACTCTACATATGAGCTCTATCTATTTTACAATACGTGTAATATGTATTCACAAAATGTCCATTTTCTATATGTGTGAACTTCACATCTTTTTTTTTTTTAGTAAGTTTTAGTGCATGATGAGGTGGTGTTTACCTATAGGATCCACCATCTCTTGGACTGGGCACCATTGATGGTATTTATTGGGCCCCACGTTCTTAAGTAAATCTCAATATTGCTTCAAAAAGGTAGCTATGCATATACAGTTTACAGACAGAATGTTAACATATTAAGCAAGAGTGTGACAACTTATCAGTGCTAAATGTGCCATAAAAAAACCCAGCATGTAAAATTCTTAGCTTTGACAAGTGACAACATATCTGGCAAAATGCATTGTAAACCAAATGTAATTTTTAGCTGCAGTAAATTTTAGACAATCAAAATGATGTTAAAATGTGTGTGTTTCTTACAGTCTAGAGGCTGCTTATTCTGATGGAGGAAAACACTGACAGCATCCTTCATGATCACTGAAAGAACTGTTCTCCTTTCTCCTGCCCCACACTGATCTATCTGATCGGTGCAGTGCAGGGGAGAAAGTCACCAGGACTTGCACGGATGTTGCGCATCCTGTGTAGCTGAAAAAACTTCTGCAAGACTAGCCCTTGGACCTCTTTATGAAAAGAAGAACGACACTCCTGATATGTGAGGTGGCATGGATAGGGTCCCAATCAAACAAAGTTGTTGATTAGCCATTGAACCTTTCAGGTCATGTGATCAGTCACATTCCTGGAAGGAATTTCAAGATGTGGTAATGTATACGATGGATGAGTGTACATATATATATATATATATATATATATAAGTGTTTGTGTGTGTGGAGCTGCATGAGTATATAAGAGAGCTGTTGGTGTATGTAAGAAAGCTGTGTACAAGTATGTAGCAAAACAGTGCGTGTATGTAACAGAGGTGTGAGTGCATACTTCAAAGCTGTAGAAAAGCTATATGTGTTAGAACTGTGTTTGTGTATGGAGGAGAGTTGTGTGTGTATTTCGGAAAATTGCGTGTGTGATAGTAGTAGAGTTGTGTGTATGCAGGAGAGATGTGTGTATGTAGGAAAGAGGGTGGAAACTTATCAATGCTATAGGACCTATGCAAGAACCTAACATGATCAAATTTGACTCATGACAATACAGCTTTAAAAAATGCATTGGCAGCAATTGTACCGATCATCTACTTTCAATGAATTATCAGCAAATTGGTGAAAGTACACCTATTAAAAAAAAAATAACAGCCTCCTCCATATCCCCTCTAGCTGTCCTGTCCATCACCAAGATAGGTGCGTTTTCTGCCATTTTAGGTAGAAGTAATGTTCAACCAATTTGCTTCTAATTTAGACAAAGTAGTAGGAAAGTTTATCAAACAAACTCTACATATGAGCTCTATCTATTTTACAATACGTGTAATATGTATTCACAAAATGTCCATTTTCTATATGTGTGAACTTCACATCTTTTTTTTTTTTAGTAAGTTTTAGTGCATGATGAGGTGGTGTTTACCTATAGGATCCACCATCTCTTGGACTGGGCACCATTGATGGTATTTATTGGGCCCCACGTTCTTAAGTAAATCTCAATATTGCTTCAAAAAGGTAGCTATGCATATACAGTTTACAGACAGAATGTTAACATATTAAGCAAGAGTGTGACAACTTATCAGTGCTAAATGTGCCATAAAAAAACCCAGCATGTAAAATTCTTAGCTTTGACAAGTGACAACATATCTGGCAAAATGCATTGTAAACCAAATGTAATTTTTAGCTGCAGTAAATTTTAGACAATCAAAATGATGTTAAAATGTGTGTGTTTCTTACAGTCTAGAGGCTGCTTATTCTGATGGAGGAAAACACTGACAGCATCCTTCATGATCACTGAAAGAACTGTTCTCCTTTCTCCTGCCCCACACTGATCTATCTGATCGGTGCAGTGCAGGGGAGAAAGTCACCAGGACTTGCACGGATGTTGCGCATCCTGTGTAGCTGAAAAAACTTCTGCAAGACTAGCCCTTGGACCTCTTTATGAAAAGAAGAACGACACTCCTGATATGTGAGGTGGCATGGATAGGGTCCCAATCAAACAAAGTTGTTGATTAGCCATTGAACCTTTCAGGTCATGTGATCAGTCACATTCCTGGAAGGAATTTCAAGATGTGGTAATGTATACGATGGATGAGTGTACACATATATATATATATATATATATATATAAGTGTTTGTGTGTGGAGCTGCATGAGTATATAAGAGAGCTGTTGGTGTATGTAAGAAAGCTGTGTACAAGTATGTAGCAAAACAGTGCGTGTATGTAACAGAGGTGTGAGTGCATACTTCAAAGCTGTAGAAAAGCTATATGTGTTAGAACTGTGTTTGTGTATGGAGGAGAGTTGTGTGTGTATTTCGGAAAATTGCGTGTGTGATAGTAGTAGAGTTGTGTGTATGCAGGAGAGATGTGTGTATGTAGGAAAGAGGGTGGAAACTTATCAATGCTATAGGACCTATGCAAGAACCTAACATGATCAAATTTGACTCATGACAATACAGCTTTAAAAAATGCATTGGCAGCAATTGTACCGATCATCTACTTTCAATGAATTATCAGCAAATTGGTGAAAGTACACCTATTAAAAAAAAAATAACAGCCTCCTCCATATCCCCTCTAGCTGTCCTGTCCATCACCAAGATAGGTGCATTTTCTGCCATTTTAGGTAGAAGTAATGTTCAACCAATTTGCTTCTAATTTAGACAAAGTAGTAGGAAAGTTTATCAAACAAACTCTACATATGAGCTCTATCTATTTTACAATACGTGTAATATGTATTCACAAAATGTCCATTTTCTATATGTGTGAACTTCACATCTTTTTTTTTTTTAGTAAGTTTTAGTGCATGATGAGGTGGTGTTTACCTATAGGATCCACCATCTCTTGGACTGGGCACCATTGATGGTATTTATTGGGCCCCACGTTCTTAAGTAAATCTCAATATTGCTTCAAAAAGGTAGCTATGCATATACAGTTTACAGACAGAATGTTAACATATTAAGCAAGAGTGTGACAACTTATCAGTGCTAAATGTGCCATAAAAAAACCCAGCATGTAAAATTCTTAGCTTTGACAAGTGACAACATATCTGGCAAAATGCATTGTAAACCAAATGTAATTTTTAGCTGCAGTAAATTTTAGACAATCAAAATGATGTTAAAATGTGTGTGTTTCTTACAGTCTAGAGGCTGCTTATTCTGATGGAGGAAAACACTGACAGCATCCTTCATGATCACTGAAAGAACTGTTCTCCTTTCTCCTGCCCCACACTGATCTATCTGATCGGTGCAGTGCAGGGGAGAAAGTCACCAGGACTTGCACGGATGTTGCGCATCCTGTGTAGCTGAAAAAACTTCTGCAAGACTAGCCCTTGGACCTCTTTATGAAAAGAAGAACGACACTCCTGATATGTGAGGTGGCATGGATAGGGTCCCAATCAAACAAAGTTGTTGATTAGCCATTGAACCTTTCAGGTCATGTGATCAGTCACATTCCTGGAAGGAATTTCAAGATGTGGTAATGTATACGATGGATGAGTGTACACATATATATATATATATATATATATATATATATAAGTGTTTGTGTGTGGAGCTGCATGAGTATATAAGAGAGCTGTTGGTGTATGTAAGAAAGCTGTGTACAAGTATGTAGCAAAACAGTGCGTGTATGTAACAGAGGTGTGAGTGCATACTTCAAAGCTGTAGAAAAGCTATATGTGTTAGAACTGTGTTTGTGTATGGAGGAGAGTTGTGTGTGTATTTCGGAAAATTGCGTGTGTGATAGTAGTAGAGTTGTGTGTATGCAGGAGAGATGTGTGTATGTAGGAAAGAGGGTGGAAACTTATCAATGCTATAGGACCTATGCAAGAACCTAACATGATCAAATTTGACTCATGACAATACAGCTTTAAAAAATGCATTGGCAGCAATTGTACCGATCATCTACTTTCAATGAATTATCAGCAAATTGGTGAAAGTACACCTATTAAAAAAAAAATAACAGCCTCCTCCATATCCCCTCTAGCTGTCCTGTCCATCACCAAGATAGGTGCATTTTCTGCCATTTTAGGTAGAAGTAATGTTCAACCAATTTGCTTCTAATTTAGACAAAGTAGTAGGAAAGTTTATCAAACAAACTCTACATATGAGCTCTATCTATTTTACAATACGTGTAATATGTATTCACAAAATGTCCATTTTCTATATGTGTGAACTTCACATCTTTTTTTTTTTTAGTAAGTTTTAGTGCATGATGAGGTGGTGTTTACCTATAGGATCCACCATCTCTTGGACTGGGCACCATTGATGGTATTTATTGGGCCCCACGTTCTTAAGTAAATCTCAATATTGCTTCAAAAAGGTAGCTATGCATATACAGTTTACAGACAGAATGTTAACATATTAAGCAAGAGTGTGACAACTTATCAGTGCTAAATGTGCCATAAAAAAACCCAGCATGTAAAATTCTTAGCTTTGACAAGTGACAACATATCTGGCAAAATGCATTGTAAACCAAATGTAATTTTTAGCTGCAGTAAATTTTAGACAATCAAAATGATGTTAAAATGTGTGTGTTTCTTACAGTCTAGAGGCTGCTTATTCTGATGGAGGAAAACACTGACAGCATCCTTCATGATCACTGAAAGAACTGTTCTCCTTTCTCCTGCCCCACACTAATCTATCTGATCGGTGCAGTGCAGGGGAGAAAGTCACCAGGACTTGCACGGATGTTGCGCATCCTGTGTAGCTGAAAAAACTTCTGCAAGACTAGCCCTTGGACCTCTTTATGAAAAGAAGAACGACACTCCTGATATGTGAGGTGGCATGGATAGGGTCCCAATCAAACAAAGTTGTTGATTAGCCATTGAACCTTTCAGGTCATGTGATCAGTCACATTCCTGGAAGGAATTTCAAGATGTGGTAATGTATACGATGGATGAGTGTACACATATATATATATATATATATATATATATATATATAAGTGTTTGTGTGTGGAGCTGCATGAGTATATAAGAGAGCTGTTGGTGTATGTAAGAAAGCTGTGTACAAGTATGTAGCAAAACAGTGCGTGTATGTAACAGAGGTGTGAGTGCATACTTCAAAGCTGTAGAAAAGCTATATGTGTTAGAACTGTGTTTGTGTATGGAGGAGAGTTGTGTGTGTATTTCGGAAAATTGCGTGTGTGATAGTAGTAGAGTTGTGTGTATGCAGGAGAGATGTGTGTATGTAGGAAAGAGGGTGGAAACTTATCAATGCTATAGGACCTATGCAAGAACCTAACATGATCAAATTTGACTCATGACAATACAGCTTTAAAAAATGCATTGGCAGCAATTGTACCGATCATCTACTTTCAATGAATTATCAGCAAATTGGTGAAAGTACACCTATTAAAAAAAAAATAACAGCCTCCTCCATATCCCCTCTAGCTGTCCTGTCCATCACCAAGATAGGTGCATTTTCTGCCATTTTAGGTAGAAGTAATGTTCAACCAATTTGCTTCTAATTTAGACAAAGTAGTAGGAAAGTTTATCAAACAAACTCTACATATGAGCTCTATCTATTTTACAATACGTGTAATATGTATTCACAAAATGTCCATTTTCTATATGTGTGAACTTCACATCTTTTTTTTTTTTAGTAAGTTTTAGTGCATGATGAGGTGGTGTTTACCTATAGGATCCACCATCTCTTGGACTGGGCACCATTGATGGTATTTATTGGGCCCCACGTTCTTAAGTAAATCTCAATATTGCTTCAAAAAGGTAGCTATGCATATACAGTTTACAGACAGAATGTTAACATATTAAGCAAGAGTGTGACAACTTATCAGTGCTAAATGTGCCATAAAAAAACCCAGCATGTAAAATTCTTAGCTTTGACAAGTGACAACATATCTGGCAAAATGCATTGTAAACCAAATGTAATTTTTAGCTGCAGTAAATTTTAGACAATCAAAATGATGTTAAAATGTGTGTGTTTCTTACAGTCTAGAGGCTGCTTATTCTGATGGAGGAAAACACTGACAGCATCCTTCATGATCACTGAAAGAACTGTTCTCCTTTCTCCTGCCCCACACTGATCTATCTGATCGGTGCAGTGCAGGGGAGAAAGTCACCAGGACTTGCACGGATGTTGCGCATCCTGTGTAGCTGAAAAAACTTCTGCAAGACTAGCCCTTGGACCTCTTTATGAAAAGAAGAACGACACTCCTGATATGTGAGGTGGCATGGATAGGGTCCCAATCAAACAAAGTTGTTGATTAGCCATTGAACCTTTCAGGTCATGTGATCAGTCACATTCCTGGAAGGAATTTCAAGATGTGGTAATGTATACGATGGATGAGTGTACACATATATATATATATATATAAGTGTTTGTGTGTGGAGCTGCATGAGTATATAAGAGAGCTGTTGGTGTATGTAAGAAAGCTGTGTACAAGTATGTAGCAAAACAGTGCGTGTATGTAACAGAGGTGTGAGTGCATACTTCAAAGCTGTAGAAAAGCTATATGTGTTAGAACTGTGTTTGTGTATGGAGGAGAGTTGTGTGTGTATTTCGGAAAATTGCGTGTGTGATAGTAGTAGAGTTGTGTGTATGCAGGAGAGATGTGTGTATGTAGGAAAGAGGGTGGAAACTTATCAATGCTATAGGACCTATGCAAGAACCTAACATGATCAAATTTGACTCATGACAATACAGCTTTAAAAAATGCATTGGCAGCAATTGTACCGATCATCTACTTTCAATGAATTATCAGCAAATTGGTGAAAGTACACCTATTAAAAAAAAAATAACAGCCTCCTCCATATCCCCTCTAGCTGTCCTGTCCATCACCAAGATAGGTGCATTTTCTGCCATTTTAGGTAGAAGTAATGTTCAACCAATTTGCTTCTAATTTAGACAAAGTAGTAGGAAAGTTTATCAAACAAACTCTACATATGAGCTCTATCTATTTTACAATACGTGTAATATGTATTCACAAAATGTCCATTTTCTATATGTGTGAACTTCACATCTTTTTTTTTTTTAGTAAGTTTTAGTGCATGATGAGGTGGTGTTTACCTATAGGATCCACCATCTCTTGGACTGGGCACCATTGATGGTATTTATTGGGCCCCACGTTCTTAAGTAAATCTCAATATTGCTTCAAAAAGGTAGCTATGCATATACAGTTTACAGACAGAATGTTAACATATTAAGCAAGAGTGTGACAACTTATCAGTGCTAAATGTGCCATAAAAAAACCCAGCATGTAAAATTCTTAGCTTTGACAAGTGACAACATATCTGGCAAAATGCATTGTAAACCAAATGTAATTTTTAGCTGCAGTAAATTTTAGACAATCAAAATGATGTTAAAATGTGTGTGTTTCTTACAGTCTAGAGGCTGCTTATTCTGATGGAGGAAAACACTGACAGCATCCTTCATGATCACTGAAAGAACTGTTCTCCTTTCTCCTGCCCCACACTGATCTATCTGATCGGTGCAGTGCAGGGGAGAAAGTCACCAGGACTTGCACGGATGTTGCGCATCCTGTGTAGCTGAAAAAACTTCTGCAAGACTAGCCCTTGGACCTCTTTATGAAAAGAAGAACGACACTCCTGATATGTGAGGTGGCATGGATAGGGTCCCAATCAAACAAAGTTGTTGATTAGCCATTGAACCTTTCAGGTCATGTGATCAGTCACATTCCTGGAAGGAATTTCAAGATGTGGTAATGTATACGATGGATGAGTGTACACATATATATATATATATATAAGTGTTTGTGTGTGGAGCTGCATGAGTATATAAGAGAGCTGTTGGTGTATGTAAGAAAGCTGTGTACAAGTATGTAGCAAAACAGTGCGTGTATGTAACAGAGGTGTGAGTGCATACTTCAAAGCTGTAGAAAAGCTATATGTGTTAGAACTGTGTTTGTGTATGGAGGAGAGTTGTGTGTGTATTTCGGAAAATTGCGTGTGTGATAGTAGTAGAGTTGTGTGTATGCAGGAGAGATGTGTGTATGTAGGAAAGAGGGTGGAAACTTATCAATGCTATAGGACCTATGCAAGAACCTAACATGATCAAATTTGACTCATGACAATACAGCTTTAAAAAATGCATTGGCAGCAATTGTACCGATCATCTACTTTCAATGAATTATCAGCAAATTGGTGAAAGTACACCTATTAAAAAAAAAATAACAGCCTCCTCCATATCCCCTCTAGCTGTCCTGTCCATCACCAAGATAGGTGCATTTTCTGCCATTTTAGGTAGAAGTAATGTTCAACCAATTTGCTTCTAATTTAGACAAAGTAGTAGGAAAGTTTATCAAACAAACTCTACATATGAGCTCTATCTATTTTACAATACGTGTAATATGTATTCACAAAATGTCCATTTTCTATATGTGTGAACTTCACATCTTTTTTTTTTTTAGTAAGTTTTAGTGCATGATGAGGTGGTGTTTACCTATAGGATCCACCATCTCTTGGACTGGGCACCATTGATGGTATTTATTGGGCCCCACGTTCTTAAGTAAATCTCAATATTGCTTCAAAAAGGTAGCTATGCATATACAGTTTACAGACAGAATGTTAACATATTAAGCAAGAGTGTGACAACTTATCAGTGCTAAATGTGCCATAAAAAAACCCAGCATGTAAAATTCTTAGCTTTGACAAGTGACAACATATCTGGCAAAATGCATTGTAAACCAAATGTAATTTTTAGCTGCAGTAAATTTTAGACAATCAAAATGATGTTAAAATGTGTGTGTTTCTTACAGTCTAGAGGCTGCTTATTCTGATGGAGGAAAACACTGACAGCATCCTTCATGATCACTGAAAGAACTGTTCTCCTTTCTCCTGCCCCACACTGATCTATCTGATCGGTGCAGTGCAGGGGAGAAAGTCACCAGGACTTGCACGGATGTTGCGCATCCTGTGTAGCTGAAAAAACTTCTGCAAGACTAGCCCTTGGACCTCTTTATGAAAAGAAGAACGACACTCCTGATATGTGAGGTGGCATGGATAGGGTCCCAATCAAACAAAGTTGTTGATTAGCCATTGAACCTTTCAGGTCATGTGATCAGTCACATTCCTGGAAGGAATTTCAAGATGTGGTAATGTATACGATGGATGAGTGTACATATATATATATATATATATATATATATATAAGTGTTTGTGTGTGTGGAGCTGCATGAGTATATAAGAGAGCTGTTGGTGTATGTAAGAAAGCTGTGTACAAGTATGTAGCAAAACAGTGCGTGTATGTAACAGAGGTGTGAGTGCATACTTCAAAGCTGTAGAAAAGCTATATGTGTTAGAACTGTGTTTGTGTATGGAGGAGAGTTGTGTGTGTATTTCGGAAAATTGCGTGTGTGATAGTAGTAGAGTTGTGTGTATGCAGGAGAGATGTGTGTATGTAGGAAAGAGGGTGGAAACTTATCAATGCTATAGGACCTATGCAAGAACCTAACATGATCAAATTTGACTCATGACAATACAGCTTTAAAAAATGCATTGGCAGCAATTGTACCGATCATCTACTTTCAATGAATTATCAGCAAATTGGTGAAAGTACACCTATTAAAAAAAAAATAACAGCCTCCTCCATATCCCCTCTAGCTGTCCTGTCCATCACCAAGATAGGTGCGTTTTCTGCCATTTTAGGTAGAAGTAATGTTCAACCAATTTGCTTCTAATTTAGACAAAGTAGTAGGAAAGTTTATCAAACAAACTCTACATATGAGCTCTATCTATTTTACAATACGTGTAATATGTATTCACAAAATGTCCATTTTCTATATGTGTGAACTTCACATCTTTTTTTTTTTTTGTAAGTTTTAGTGCATGATGAGGTGGTGTTTACCTATAGGATCCACCATCTCTTGGACTGGGCACCATTGATGGTATTTATTGGGCCCCACGTTCTTAAGTAAATCTCAATATTGCTTCAAAAAGGTAGCTATGCATATACAGTTTACAGACAGAATGTTAACATATTAAGCAAGAGTGTGACAACTTATCAGTGCTAAATGTGCCATAAAAAAACCCAGCATGTAAAATTCTTAGCTTTGACAAGTGACAACATATCTGGCAAAATGCATTGTAAACCAAATGTAATTTTTAGCTGCAGTAAATTTTAGACAATCAAAATGATGTTAAAATGTGTGTGTTTCTTACAGTCTAGAGGCTGCTTATTCTGATGGAGGAAAACACTGACAGCATCCTTCATGATCACTGAAAGAACTGTTCTCCTTTCTCCTGCCCCACACTGATCTATCTGATCGGTGCAGTGCAGGGGAGAAAGTCACCAGGACTTGCACGGATGTTGCGCATCCTGTGTAGCTGAAAAAACTTCTGCAAGACTAGCCCTTGGACCTCTTTATGAAAAGAAGAACGACACTCCTGATATGTGAGGTGGCATGGATAGGGTCCCAATCAAACAAAGTTGTTGATTAGCCATTGAACCTTTCAGGTCATGTGATCAGTCACATTCCTGGAAGGAATTTCAAGATGTGGTAATGTATACGATGGATGAGTGTACATATATATATATATATATATAAGTGTTTGTGTGTGTGGAGCTGCATGAGTATATAAGAGAGCTGTTGGTGTATGTAAGAAAGCTGTGTACAAGTATGTAGCAAAACAGTGCGTGTATGTAACAGAGGTGTGAGTGCATACTTCAAAGCTGTAGAAAAGCTATATGTGTTAGAACTGTGTTTGTGTATGGAGGAGAGTTGTGTGTGTATTTCGGAAAATTGCGTGTGTGATAGTAGTAGAGTTGTGTGTATGCAGGAGAGATGTGTGTATGTAGGAAAGAGGGTGGAAACTTATCAATGCTATAGGACCTATGCAAGAACCTAACATGATCAAATTTGACTCATGACAATACAGCTTTAAAAAATGCATTGGCAGCAATTGTACCGATCATCTACTTTCAATGAATTATCAGCAAATTGGTGAAAGTACACCTATTAAAAAAAAAATAACAGCCTCCTCCATATCCCCTCTAGCTGTCCTGTCCATCACCAAGATAGGTGCGTTTTCTGCCATTTTAGGTAGAAGTAATGTTCAACCAATTTGCTTCTAATTTAGACAAAGTAGTAGGAAAGTTTATCAAACAAACTCTACATATGAGCTCTATCTATTTTACAATACGTGTAATATGTATTCACAAAATGTCCATTTTCTATATGTGTGAACTTCACATCTTTTTTTTTTTTTGTAAGTTTTAGTGCATGATGAGGTGGTGTTTACCTATAGGATCCACCATCTCTTGGACTGGGCACCATTGATGGTATTTATTGGGCCCCACGTTCTTAAGTAAATCTCAATATTGCTTCAAAAAGGTAGCTATGCATATACAGTTTACAGACAGAATGTTAACATATTAAGCAAGAGTGTGACAACTTATCAGTGCTAAATGTGCCATAAAAAAACCCAGCATGTAAAATTCTTAGCTTTGACAAGTGACAACATATCTGGCAAAATGCATTGTAAACCAAATGTAATTTTTAGCTGCAGTAAATTTTAGACAATCAAAATGATGTTAAAATGTGTGTGTTTCTTACAGTCTAGAGGCTGCTTATTCTGATGGAGGAAAACACTGACAGCATCCTTCATGATCACTGAAAGAACTGTTCTCCTTTCTCCTGCCCCACACTGATCTATCTGATCGGTGCAGTGCAGGGGAGAAAGTCACCAGGACTTGCACGGATGTTGCGCATCCTGTGTAGCTGAAAAAACTTCTGCAAGACTAGCCCTTGGACCTCTTTATGAAAAGAAGAACGACACTCCTGATATGTGAGGTGGCATGGATAGGGTCCCAATCAAACAAAGTTGTTGATTAGCCATTGAACCTTTCAGGTCATGTGATCAGTCACATTCCTGGAAGGAATTTCAAGATGTGGTAATGTATACGATGGATGAGTGTACATATATATATATATATATATATATATATATAAGTGTTTGTGTGTGTGGAGCTGCATGAGTATATAAGAGAGCTGTTGGTGTATGTAAGAAAGCTGTGTACAAGTATGTAGCAAAACAGTGCGTGTATGTAACAGAGGTGTGAGTGCATACTTCAAAGCTGTAGAAAAGCTATATGTGTTAGAACTGTGTTTGTGTATGGAGGAGAGTTGTGTGTGTATTTCGGAAAATTGCGTGTGTGATAGTAGTAGAGTTGTGTGTATGCAGGAGAGATGTGTGTATGTAGGAAAGAGGGTGGAAACTTATCAATGCTATAGGACCTATGCAAGAACCTAACATGATCAAATTTGACTCATGACAATACAGCTTTAAAAAATGCATTGGCAGCAATTGTACCGATCATCTACTTTCAATGAATTATCAGCAAATTGGTGAAAGTACACCTATTAAAAAAAAAATAACAGCCTCCTCCATATCCCCTCTAGCTGTCCTGTCCATCACCAAGATAGGTGCGTTTTCTGCCATTTTAGGTAGAAGTAATGTTCAACCAATTTGCTTCTAATTTAGACAAAGTAGTAGGAAAGTTTATCAAACAAACTCTACATATGAGCTCTATCTATTTTACAATACGTGTAATATGTATTCACAAAATGTCCATTTTCTATATGTGTGAACTTCACATCTTTTTTTTTTTTTGTAAGTTTTAGTGCATGATGAGGTGGTGTTTACCTATAGGATCCACCATCTCTTGGACTGGGCACCATTGATGGTATTTATTGGGCCCCACGTTCTTAAGTAAATCTCAATATTGCTTCAAAAAGGTAGCTATGCATATACAGTTTACAGACAGAATGTTAACATATTAAGCAAGAGTGTGACAACTTATCAGTGCTAAATGTGCCATAAAAAAACCCAGCATGTAAAATTCTTAGCTTTGACAAGTGACAACATATCTGGCAAAATGCATTGTAAACCAAATGTAATTTTTAGCTGCAGTAAATTTTAGACAATCAAAATGATGTTAAAATGTGTGTGTTTCTTACAGTCTAGAGGCTGCTTATTCTGATGGAGGAAAACACTGACAGCATCCTTCATGATCACTGAAAGAACTGTTCTCCTTTCTCCTGCCCCACACTGATCTATCTGATCGGTGCAGTGCAGGGGAGAAAGTCACCAGGACTTGCACGGATGTTGCGCATCCTGTGTAGCTGAAAAAACTTCTGCAAGACTAGCCCTTGGACCTCTTTATGAAAAGAAGAACGACACTCCTGATATGTGAGGTGGCATGGATAGGGTCCCAATCAAACAAAGTTGTTGATTAGCCATTGAACCTTTCAGGTCATGTGATCAGTCACATTCCTGGAAGGAATTTCAAGATGTGGTAATGTATACGATGGATGAGTGTACATATATATATATATATATATATATATATAAGTGTTTGTGTGTGTGGAGCTGCATGAGTATATAAGAGAGCTGTTGGTGTATGTAAGAAAGCTGTGTACAAGTATGTAGCAAAACAGTGCGTGTATGTAACAGAGGTGTGAGTGCATACTTCAAAGCTGTAGAAAAGCTATATGTGTTAGAACTGTGTTTGTGTATGGAGGAGAGTTGTGTGTGTATTTCGGAAAATTGCGTGTGTGATAGTAGTAGAGTTGTGTGTATGCAGGAGAGATGTGTGTATGTAGGAAAGAGGGTGGAAACTTATCAATGCTATAGGACCTATGCAAGAACCTAACATGATCAAATTTGACTCATGACAATACAGCTTTAAAAAATGCATTGGCAGCAATTGTACCGATCATCTACTTTCAATGAATTATCAGCAAATTGGTGAAAGTACACCTATTAAAAAAAAAATAACAGCCTCCTCCATATCCCCTCTAGCTGTCCTGTCCATCACCAAGATAGGTGCGTTTTCTGCCATTTTAGGTAGAAGTAATGTTCAACCAATTTGCTTCTAATTTAGACAAAGTAGTAGGAAAGTTTATCAAACAAACTCTACATATGAGCTCTATCTATTTTACAATACGTGTAATATGTATTCACAAAATGTCCATTTTCTATATGTGTGAACTTCACATCTTTTTTTTTTTTTGTAAGTTTTAGTGCATGATGAGGTGGTGTTTACCTATAGGATCCACCATCTCTTGGACTGGGCACCATTGATGGTATTTATTGGGCCCCACGTTCTTAAGTAAATCTCAATATTGCTTCAAAAAGGTAGCTATGCATATACAGTTTACAGACAGAATGTTAACATATTAAGCAAGAGTGTGACAACTTATCAGTGCTAAATGTGCCATAAAAAAACCCAGCATGTAAAATTCTTAGCTTTGACAAGTGACAACATATCTGGCAAAATGCATTGTAAACCAAATGTAATTTTTAGCTGCACTAAATTTTAGACAATCAAAATGATGTTAAAATGTGTGTGTTTCTTACAGTCTAGAGGCTGCTTATTCTGATGGAGGAAAACACTGACAGCATCCTTCATGATCACTGAAAGAACTGTTCTCCTTTCTCCTGCCCCACACTGATCTATCTGATCGGTGCAGTGCAGGGGAGAAAGTCACCAGGACTTGCACGGATGTTGCGCATCCTGTGTAGCTGAAAAAACTTCTGCAAGACTAGCCCTTGGACCTCTTTATGAAAAGAAGAACGACACTCCTGATATGTGAGGTGGCATGGATAGGGTCCCAATCAAACAAAGTTGTTGATTAGCCATTGAACCTTTCAGGTCATGTGATCAGTCACATTCCTGGAAGGAATTTCAAGATGTGGTAATGTATACGATGGATGAGTGTACATATATATATATATATATATATATATATATAAGTGTTTGTGTGTGTGGAGCTGCATGAGTATATAAGAGAGCTGTTGGTGTATGTAAGAAAGCTGTGTACAAGTATGTAGCAAAACAGTGCGTGTATGTAACAGAGGTGTGAGTGCATACTTCAAAGCTGTAGAAAAGCTATATGTGTTAGAACTGTGTTTGTGTATGGAGGAGAGTTGTGTGTGTATTTCGGAAAATTGCGTGTGTGATAGTAGTAGAGTTGTGTGTATGCAGGAGAGATGTGTGTATGTAGGAAAGAGGGTGGAAACTTATCAATGCTATAGGACCTATGCAAGAACCTAACATGATCAAATTTGACTCATGACAATACAGCTTTAAAAAATGCATTGGCAGCAATTGTACCGATCATCTACTTTCAATGAATTATCAGCAAATTGGTGAAAGTACACCTATTAAAAAAAAAATAACAGCCTCCTCCATATCCCCTCTAGCTGTCCTGTCCATCACCAAGATAGGTGCGTTTTCTGCCATTTTAGGTAGAAGTAATGTTCAACCAATTTGCTTCTAATTTAGACAAAGTAGTAGGAAAGTTTATCAAACAAACTCTACATATGAGCTCTATCTATTTTACAATACGTGTAATATGTATTCACAAAATGTCCATTTTCTATATGTGTGAACTTCACATCTTTTTTTTTTTTTGTAAGTTTTAGTGCATGATGAGGTGGTGTTTACCTATAGGATCCACCATCTCTTGGACTGGGCACCATTGATGGTATTTATTGGGCCCCACGTTCTTAAGTAAATCTCAATATTGCTTCAAAAAGGTAGCTATGCATATACAGTTTACAGACAGAATGTTAACATATTAAGCAAGAGTGTGACAACTTATCAGTGCTAAATGTGCCATAAAAAAACCCAGCATGTAAAATTCTTAGCTTTGACAAGTGACAACATATCTGGCAAAATGCATTGTAAACCAAATGTAATTTTTAGCTGCACTAAATTTTAGACAATCAAAATGATGTTAAAATGTGTGTGTTTCTTACAGTCTAGAGGCTGCTTATTCTGATGGAGGAAAACACTGACAGCATCCTTCATGATCACTGAAAGAACTGTTCTCCTTTCTCCTGCCCCACACTGATCTATCTGATCGGTGCAGTGCAGGGGAGAAAGTCACCAGGACTTGCACGGATGTTGCGCATCCTGTGTAGCTGAAAAAACTTCTGCAAGACTAGCCCTTGGACCTCTTTATGAAAAGAAGAACGACACTCCTGATATGTGAGGTGGCATGGATAGGGTCCCAATCAAACAAAGTTGTTGATTAGCCATTGAACCTTTCAGGTCATGTGATCAGTCACATTCCTGGAAGGAATTTCAAGATGTGGTAATGTATACGATGGATGAGTGTACATATATATATATATATATATATATATATAAGTGTTTGTGTGTGTGGAGCTGCATGAGTATATAAGAGAGCTGTTGGTGTATGTAAGAAAGCTGTGTACAAGTATGTAGCAAAACAGTGCGTGTATGTAACAGAGGTGTGAGTGCATACTTCAAAGCTGTAGAAAAGCTATATGTGTTAGAACTGTGTTTGTGTATGGAGGAGAGTTGTGTGTGTATTTCGGAAAATTGCGTGTGTGATAGTAGTAGAGTTGTGTGTATGCAGGAGAGATGTGTGTATGTAGGAAAGAGGGTGGAAACTTATCAATGCTATAGGACCTATGCAAGAACCTAACATGATCAAATTTGACTCATGACAATACAGCTTTAAAAAATGCATTGGCAGCAATTGTACCGATCATCTACTTTCAATGAATTATCAGCAAATTGGTGAAAGTACACCTATTAAAAAAAAAATAACAGCCTCCTCCATATCCCCTCTAGCTGTCCTGTCCATCACCAAGATAGGTGCGTTTTCTGCCATTTTAGGTAGAAGTAATGTTCAACCAATTTGCTTCTAATTTAGACAAAGTAGTAGGAAAGTTTATCAAACAAACTCTACATATGAGCTCTATCTATTTTACAATACGTGTAATATGTATTCACAAAATGTCCATTTTCTATATGTGTGAACTTCACATCTTTTTTTTTTTTTGTAAGTTTTAGTGCATGATGAGGTGGTGTTTACCTATAGGATCCACCATCTCTTGGACTGGGCACCATTGATGGTATTTATTGGGCCCCACGTTCTTAAGTAAATCTCAATATTGCTTCAAAAAGGTAGCTATGCATATACAGTTTACAGACAGAATGTTAACATATTAAGCAAGAGTGTGACAACTTATCAGTGCTAAATGTGCCATAAAAAAACCCAGCATGTAAAATTCTTAGCTTTGACAAGTGACAACATATCTGGCAAAATGCATTGTAAACCAAATGTAATTTTTAGCTGCACTAAATTTTAGACAATCAAAATGATGTTAAAATGTGTGTGTTTCTTACAGTCTAGAGGCTGCTTATTCTGATGGAGGAAAACACTGACAGCATCCTTCATGATCACTGAAAGAACTGTTCTCCTTTCTCCTGCCCCACACTGATCTATCTGATCGGTGCAGTGCAGGGGAGAAAGTCACCAGGACTTGCACGGATGTTGCGCATCCTGTGTAGCTGAAAAAACTTCTGCAAGACTAGCCCTTGGACCTCTTTATGAAAAGAAGAACGACACTCCTGATATGTGAGGTGGCATGGATAGGGTCCCAATCAAACAAAGTTGTTGATTAGCCATTGAACCTTTCAGGTCATGTGATCAGTCACATTCCTGGAAGGAATTTCAAGATGTGGTAATGTATACGATGGATGAGTGTACATATATATATATATATATATATATATATATAAGTGTTTGTGTGTGTGGAGCTGCATGAGTATATAAGAGAGCTGTTGGTGTATGTAAGAAAGCTGTGTACAAGTATGTAGCAAAACAGTGCGTGTATGTAACAGAGGTGTGAGTGCATACTTCAAAGCTGTAGAAAAGCTATATGTGTTAGAACTGTGTTTGTGTATGGAGGAGAGTTGTGTGTGTATTTCGGAAAATTGCGTGTGTGATAGTAGTAGAGTTGTGTGTATGCAGGAGAGATGTGTGTATGTAGGAAAGAGGGTGGAAACTTATCAATGCTATAGGACCTATGCAAGAACCTAACATGATCAAATTTGACTCATGACAATACAGCTTTAAAAAATGCATTGGCAGCAATTGTACCGATCATCTACTTTCAATGAATTATCAGCAAATTGGTGAAAGTACACCTATTAAAAAAAAAATAACAGCCTCCTCCATATCCCCTCTAGCTGTCCTGTCCATCACCAAGATAGGTGCGTTTTCTGCCATTTTAGGTAGAAGTAATGTTCAACCAATTTGCTTCTAATTTAGACAAAGTAGTAGGAAAGTTTATCAAACAAACTCTACATATGAGCTCTATCTATTTTACAATACGTGTAATATGTATTCACAAAATGTCCATTTTCTATATGTGTGAACTTCACATCTTTTTTTTTTTTTGTAAGTTTTAGTGCATGATGAGGTGGTGTTTACCTATAGGATCCACCATCTCTTGGACTGGGCACCATTGATGGTATTTATTGGGCCCCACGTTCTTAAGTAAATCTCAATATTGCTTCAAAAAGGTAGCTATGCATATACAGTTTACAGACAGAATGTTAACATATTAAGCAAGAGTGTGACAACTTATCAGTGCTAAATGTGCCATAAAAAAACCCAGCATGTAAAATTCTTAGCTTTGACAAGTGACAACATATCTGGCAAAATGCATTGTAAACCAAATGTAATTTTTAGCTGCACTAAATTTTAGACAATCAAAATGATGTTAAAATGTGTGTGTTTCTTACAGTCTAGAGGCTGCTTATTCTGATGGAGGAAAACACTGACAGCATCCTTCATGATCACTGAAAGAACTGTTCTCCTTTCTCCTGCCCCACACTGATCTATCTGATCGGTGCAGTGCAGGGGAGAAAGTCACCAGGACTTGCACGGATGTTGCGCATCCTGTGTAGCTGAAAAAACTTCTGCAAGACTAGCCCTTGGACCTCTTTATGAAAAGAAGAACGACACTCCTGATATGTGAGGTGGCATGGATAGGGTCCCAATCAAACAAAGTTGTTGATTAGCCATTGAACCTTTCAGGTCATGTGATCAGTCACATTCCTGGAAGGAATTTCAAGATGTGGTAATGTATACGATGGATGAGTGTACATATATATATATATATATATATATATATATATAAGTGTTTGTGTGTGTGGAGCTGCATGAGTATATAAGAGAGCTGTTGGTGTATGTAAGAAAGCTGTGTACAAGTATGTAGCAAAACAGTGCGTGTATGTAACAGAGGTGTGAGTGCATACTTCAAAGCTGTAGAAAAGCTATATGTGTTAGAACTGTGTTTGTGTATGGAGGAGAGTTGTGTGTGTATTTCGGAAAATTGCGTGTGTGATAGTAGTAGAGTTGTGTGTATGCAGGAGAGATGTGTGTATGTAGGAAAGAGGGTGGAAACTTATCAATGCTATAGGACCTATGCAAGAACCTAACATGATCAAATTTGACTCATGACAATACAGCTTTAAAAAATGCATTGGCAGCAATTGTACCGATCATCTACTTTCAATGAATTATCAGCAAATTGGTGAAAGTACACCTATTAAAAAAAAAATAACAGCCTCCTCCATATCCCCTCTAGCTGTCCTGTCCATCACCAAGATAGGTGCGTTTTCTGCCATTTTAGGTAGAAGTAATGTTCAACCAATTTGCTTCTAATTTAGACAAAGTAGTAGGAAAGTTTATCAAACAAACTCTACATATGAGCTCTATCTATTTTACAATACGTGTAATATGTATTCACAAAATGTCCATTTTCTATATGTGTGAACTTCACATCTTTTTTTTTTTTTGTAAGTTTTAGTGCATGATGAGGTGGTGTTTACCTATAGGATCCACCATCTCTTGGACTGGGCACCATTGATGGTATTTATTGGGCCCCACGTTCTTAAGTAAATCTCAATATTGCTTCAAAAAGGTAGCTATGCATATACAGTTTACAGACAGAATGTTAACATATTAAGCAAGAGTGTGACAACTTATCAGTGCTAAATGTGCCATAAAAAAACCCAGCATGTAAAATTCTTAGCTTTGACAAGTGACAACATATCTGGCAAAATGCATTGTAAACCAAATGTAATTTTTAGCTGCACTAAATTTTAGACAATCAAAATGATGTTAAAATGTGTGTGTTTCTTACAGTCTAGAGGCTGCTTATTCTGATGGAGGAAAACACTGACAGCATCCTTCATGATCACTGAAAGAACTGTTCTCCTTTCTCCTGCCCCACACTGATCTATCTGATCGGTGCAGTGCAGGGGAGAAAGTCACCAGGACTTGCACGGATGTTGCGCATCCTGTGTAGCTGAAAAAACTTCTGCAAGACTAGCCCTTGGACCTCTTTATGAAAAGAAGAACGACACTCCTGATATGTGAGGTGGCATGGATAGGGTCCCAATCAAACAAAGTTGTTGATTAGCCATTGAACCTTTCAGGTCATGTGATCAGTCACATTCCTGGAAGGAATTTCAAGATGTGGTAATGTATACGATGGATGAGTGTACATATATATATATATATATATATATATATATATAAGTGTTTGTGTGTGTGGAGCTGCATGAGTATATAAGAGAGCTGTTGGTGTATGTAAGAAAGCTGTGTACAAGTATGTAGCAAAACAGTGCGTGTATGTAACAGAGGTGTGAGTGCATACTTCAAAGCTGTAGAAAAGCTATATGTGTTAGAACTGTGTTTGTGTATGGAGGAGAGTTGTGTGTGTATTTCGGAAAATTGCGTGTGTGATAGTAGTAGAGTTGTGTGTATGCAGGAGAGATGTGTGTATGTAGGAAAGAGGGTGGAAACTTATCAATGCTATAGGACCTATGCAAGAACCTAACATGATCAAATTTGACTCATGACAATACAGCTTTAAAAAATGCATTGGCAGCAATTGTACCGATCATCTACTTTCAATGAATTATCAGCAAATTGGTGAAAGTACACCTATTAAAAAAAAAATAACAGCCTCCTCCATATCCCCTCTAGCTGTCCTGTCCATCACCAAGATAGGTGCGTTTTCTGCCATTTTAGGTAGAAGTAATGTTCAACCAATTTGCTTCTAATTTAGACAAAGTAGTAGGAAAGTTTATCAAACAAACTCTACATATGAGCTCTATCTATTTTACAATACGTGTAATATGTATTCACAAAATGTCCATTTTCTATATGTGTGAACTTCACATCTTTTTTTTTTTTTGTAAGTTTTAGTGCATGATGAGGTGGTGTTTACCTATAGGATCCACCATCTCTTGGACTGGGCACCATTGATGGTATTTATTGGGCCCCACGTTCTTAAGTAAATCTCAATATTGCTTCAAAAAGGTAGCTATGCATATACAGTTTACAGACAGAATGTTAACATATTAAGCAAGAGTGTGACAACTTATCAGTGCTAAATGTGCCATAAAAAAACCCAGCATGTAAAATTCTTAGCTTTGACAAGTGACAACATATCTGGCAAAATGCATTGTAAACCAAATGTAATTTTTAGCTGCAGTAAATTTTAGACAATCAAAATGATGTTAAAATGTGTGTGTTTCTTACAGTCTAGAGGCTGCTTATTCTGATGGAGGAAAACACTGACAGCATCCTTCATGATCACTGAAAGAACTGTTCTCCTTTCTCCTGCCCCACACTGATCTATCTGATCGGTGCAGTGCAGGGGAGAAAGTCACCAGGACTTGCACGGATGTTGCGCATCCTGTGTAGCTGAAAAAACTTCTGCAAGACTAGCCCTTGGACCTCTTTATGAAAAGAAGAACGACACTCCTGATATGTGAGGTGGCATGGATAGGGTCCCAATCAAACAAAGTTGTTGATTAGCCATTGAACCTTTCAGGTCATGTGATCAGTCACATTCCTGGAAGGAATTTCAAGATGTGGTAATGTATACGATGGATGAGTGTACACATATATATATATATATATATATATATATATAAGTGTTTGTGTGTGTGGAGCTGCATGAGTATATAAGAGAGCTGTTGGTGTATGTAAGAAAGCTGTGTACAAGTATGTAGCAAAACAGTGCGTGTATGTAACAGAGGTGTGAGTGCATACTTCAAAGCTGTAGAAAAGCTATATGTGTTAGAACTGTGTTTGTGTATGGAGGAGAGTTGTGTGTGTATTTCGGAAAATTGCGTGTGTGATAGTAGTAGAGTTGTGTGTATGCAGGAGAGATGTGTGTATGTAGGAAAGAGGGTGGAAACTTATCAATGCTATAGGACCTATGCAAGAACCTAACATGATCAAATTTGACTCATGACAATACAGCTTTAAAAAATGCATTGGCAGCAATTGTACCGATCATCTACTTTCAATGAATTATCAGCAAATTGGTGAAAGTACACCTATTAAAAAAAAAATAACAGCCTCCTCCATATCCCCTCTAGCTGTCCTGTCCATCACCAAGATAGGTGCGTTTTCTGCCATTTTAGGTAGAAGTAATGTTCAACCAATTTGCTTCTAATTTAGACAAAGTAGTAGGAAAGTTTATCAAACAAACTCTACATATGAGCTCTATCTATTTTACAATACGTGTAATATGTATTCACAAAATGTCCATTTTCTATATGTGTGAACTTCACATCTTTTTTTTTTTTTGTAAGTTTTAGTGCATGATGAGGTGGTGTTTACCTATAGGATCCACCATCTCTTGGACTGGGCACCATTGATGGTATTTATTGGGCCCCACGTTCTTAAGTAAATCTCAATATTGCTTCAAAAAGGTAGCTATGCATATACAGTTTACAGACAGAATGTTAACATATTAAGCAAGAGTGTGACAACTTATCAGTGCTAAATGTGCCATAAAAAAACCCAGCATGTAAAATTCTTAGCTTTGACAAGTGACAACATATCTGGCAAAATGCATTGTAAACCAAATGTAATTTTTAGCTGCACTAAATTTTAGACAATCAAAATGATGTTAAAATGTGTGTGTTTCTTACAGTCTAGAGGCTGCTTATTCTGATGGAGGAAAACACTGACAGCATCCTTCATGATCACTGAAAGAACTGTTCTCCTTTCTCCTGCCCCACACTGATCTATCTGATCGGTGCAGTGCAGGGGAGAAAGTCACCAGGACTTGCACGGATGTTGCGCATCCTGTGTAGCTGAAAAAACTTCTGCAAGACTAGCCCTTGGACCTCTTTATGAAAAGAAGAACGACACTCCTGATATGTGAGGTGGCATGGATAGGGTCCCAATCAAACAAAGTTGTTGATTAGCCATTGAACCTTTCAGGTCATGTGATCAGTCACATTCCTGGAAGGAATTTCAAGATGTGGTAATGTATACGATGGATGAGTGTACACATATATATATATATATATATATATATATAAGTGTTTGTGTGTGTGGAGCTGCATGAGTATATAAGAGAGCTGTTGGTGTATGTAAGAAAGCTGTGTACAAGTATGTAGCAAAACAGTGCGTGTATGTAACAGAGGTGTGAGTGCATACTTCAAAGCTGTAGAAAAGCTATATGTGTTAGAACTGTGTTTGTGTATGGAGGAGAGTTGTGTGTGTATTTCGGAAAATTGCGTGTGTGATAGTAGTAGAGTTGTGTGTATGCAGGAGAGATGTGTGTATGTAGGAAAGAGGGTGGAAACTTATCAATGCTATAGGACCTATGCAAGAACCTAACATGATCAAATTTGACTCATGACAATACAGCTTTAAAAAATGCATTGGCAGCAATTGTACCGATCATCTACTTTCAATGAATTATCAGCAAATTGGTGAAAGTACACCTATTAAAAAAAAAATAACAGCCTCCTCCATATCCCCTCTAGCTGTCCTGTCCATCACCAAGATAGGTGCGTTTTCTGCCATTTTAGGTAGAAGTAATGTTCAACCAATTTGCTTCTAATTTAGACAAAGTAGTAGGAAAGTTTATCAAACAAACTCTACATATGAGCTCTATCTATTTTACAATACGTGTAATATGTATTCACAAAATGTCCATTTTCTATATGTGTGAACTTCACATCTTTTTTTTTTTTTGTAAGTTTTAGTGCATGATGAGGTGGTGTTTACCTATAGGATCCACCATCTCTTGGACTGGGCACCATTGATGGTATTTATTGGGCCCCACGTTCTTAAGTAAATCTCAATATTGCTTCAAAAAGGTAGCTATGCATATACAGTTTACAGACAGAATGTTAACATATTAAGCAAGAGTGTGACAACTTATCAGTGCTAAATGTGCCATAAAAAAACCCAGCATGTAAAATTCTTAGCTTTGACAAGTGACAACATATCTGGCAAAATGCATTGTAAACCAAATGTAATTTTTAGCTGCACTAAATTTTAGACAATCAAAATGATGTTAAAATGTGTGTGTTTCTTACAGTCTAGAGGCTGCTTATTCTGATGGAGGAAAACACTGACAGCATCCTTCATGATCACTGAAAGAACTGTTCTCCTTTCTCCTGCCCCACACTGATCTATCTGATCGGTGCAGTGCAGGGGAGAAAGTCACCAGGACTTGCACGGATGTTGCGCATCCTGTGTAGCTGAAAAAACTTCTGCAAGACTAGCCCTTGGACCTCTTTATGAAAAGAAGAACGACACTCCTGATATGTGAGGTGGCATGGATAGGGTCCCAATCAAACAAAGTTGTTGATTAGCCATTGAACCTTTCAGGTCATGTGATCAGTCACATTCCTGGAAGGAATTTCAAGATGTGGTAATGTATACGATGGATGAGTGTACATATATATATATATATATATATATATATATATAAGTGTTTGTGTGTGTGGAGCTGCATGAGTATATAAGAGAGCTGTTGGTGTATGTAAGAAAGCTGTGTACAAGTATGTAGCAAAACAGTGCGTGTATGTAACAGAGGTGTGAGTGCATACTTCAAAGCTGTAGAAAAGCTATATGTGTTAGAACTGTGTTTGTGTATGGAGGAGAGTTGTGTGTGTATTTCGGAAAATTGCGTGTGTGATAGTAGTAGAGTTGTGTGTATGCAGGAGAGATGTGTGTATGTAGGAAAGAGGGTGGAAACTTATCAATGCTATAGGACCTATGCAAGAACCTAACATGATCAAATTTGACTCATGACAATACAGCTTTAAAAAATGCATTGGCAGCAATTGTACCGATCATCTACTTTCAATGAATTATCAGCAAATTGGTGAAAGTACACCTATTAAAAAAAAAATAACAGCCTCCTCCATATCCCCTCTAGCTGTCCTGTCCATCACCAAGATAGGTGCGTTTTCTGCCATTTTAGGTAGAAGTAATGTTCAACCAATTTGCTTCTAATTTAGACAAAGTAGTAGGAAAGTTTATCAAACAAACTCTACATATGAGCTCTATCTATTTTACAATACGTGTAATATGTATTCACAAAATGTCCATTTTCTATATGTGTGAACTTCACATCTTTTTTTTTTTTTGTAAGTTTTAGTGCATGATGAGGTGGTGTTTACCTATAGGATCCACCATCTCTTGGACTGGGCACCATTGATGGTATTTATTGGGCCCCACGTTCTTAAGTAAATCTCAATATTGCTTCAAAAAGGTAGCTATGCATATACAGTTTACAGACAGAATGTTAACATATTAAGCAAGAGTGTGACAACTTATCAGTGCTAAATGTGCCATAAAAAAACCCAGCATGTAAAATTCTTAGCTTTGACAAGTGACAACATATCTGGCAAAATGCATTGTAAACCAAATGTAATTTTTAGCTGCAGTAAATTTTAGACAATCAAAATGATGTTAAAATGTGTGTGTTTCTTACAGTCTAGAGGCTGCTTATTCTGATGGAGGAAAACACTGACAGCATCCTTCATGATCACTGAAAGAACTGTTCTCCTTTCTCCTGCCCCACACTGATCTATCTGATCGGTGCAGTGCAGGGGAGAAAGTCACCAGGACTTGCACGGATGTTGCGCATCCTGTGTAGCTGAAAAAACTTCTGCAAGACTAGCCCTTGGACCTCTTTATGAAAAGAAGAACGACACTCCTGATATGTGAGGTGGCATGGATAGGGTCCCAATCAAACAAAGTTGTTGATTAGCCATTGAACCTTTCAGGTCATGTGATCAGTCACATTCCTGGAAGGAATTTCAAGATGTGGTAATGTATACGATGGATGAGTGTACACATATATATATATATATATATATATATATAAGTGTTTGTGTGTGTGGAGCTGCATGAGTATATAAGAGAGCTGTTGGTGTATGTAAGAAAGCTGTGTACAAGTATGTAGCAAAACAGTGCGTGTATGTAACAGAGGTGTGAGTGCATACTTCAAAGCTGTAGAAAAGCTATATGTGTTAGAACTGTGTTTGTGTATGGAGGAGAGTTGTGTGTGTATTTCGGAAAATTGCGTGTGTGATAGTAGTAGAGTTGTGTGTATGCAGGAGAGATGTGTGTATGTAGGAAAGAGGGTGGAAACTTATCAATGCTATAGGACCTATGCAAGAACCTAACATGATCAAATTTGACTCATGACAATACAGCTTTAAAAAATGCATTGGCAGCAATTGTACCGATCATCTACTTTCAATGAATTATCAGCAAATTGGTGAAAGTACACCTATTAAAAAAAAAATAACAGCCTCCTCCATATCCCCTCTAGCTGTCCTGTCCATCACCAAGATAGGTGCGTTTTCTGCCATTTTAGGTAGAAGTAATGTTCAACCAATTTGCTTCTAATTTAGACAAAGTAGTAGGAAAGTTTATCAAACAAACTCTACATATGAGCTCTATCTATTTTACAATACGTGTAATATGTATTCACAAAATGTCCATTTTCTATATGTGTGAACTTCACATCTTTTTTTTTTTTTGTAAGTTTTAGTGCATGATGAGGTGGTGTTTACCTATAGGATCCACCATCTCTTGGACTGGGCACCATTGATGGTATTTATTGGGCCCCACGTTCTTAAGTAAATCTCAATATTGCTTCAAAAAGGTAGCTATGCATATACAGTTTACAGACAGAATGTTAACATATTAAGCAAGAGTGTGACAACTTATCAGTGCTAAATGTGCCATAAAAAAACCCAGCATGTAAAATTCTTAGCTTTGACAAGTGACAACATATCTGGCAAAATGCATTGTAAACCAAATGTAATTTTTAGCTGCAGTAAATTTTAGACAATCAAAATGATGTTAAAATGTGTGTGTTTCTTACAGTCTAGAGGCTGCTTATTCTGATGGAGGAAAACACTGACAGCATCCTTCATGATCACTGAAAGAACTGTTCTCCTTTCTCCTGCCCCACACTGATCTATCTGATCGGTGCAGTGCAGGGGAGAAAGTCACCAGGACTTGCACGGATGTTGCGCATCCTGTGTAGCTGAAAAAACTTCTGCAAGACTAGCCCTTGGACCTCTTTATGAAAAGAAGAACGACACTCCTGATATGTGAGGTGGCATGGATAGGGTCCCAATCAAACAAAGTTGTTGATTAGCCATTGAACCTTTCAGGTCATGTGATCAGTCACATTCCTGGAAGGAATTTCAAGATGTGGTAATGTATACGATGGATGAGTGTACATATATATATATATATATATATATATATAAGTGTTTGTGTGTGTGGAGCTGCATGAGTATATAAGAGAGCTGTTGGTGTATGTAAGAAAGCTGTGTACAAGTATGTAGCAAAACAGTGCGTGTATGTAACAGAGGTGTGAGTGCATACTTCAAAGCTGTAGAAAAGCTATATGTGTTAGAACTGTGTTTGTGTATGGAGGAGAGTTGTGTGTGTATTTCGGAAAATTGCGTGTGTGATAGTAGTAGAGTTGTGTGTATGCAGGAGAGATGTGTGTATGTAGGAAAGAGGGTGGAAACTTATCAATGCTATAGGACCTATGCAAGAACCTAACATGATCAAATTTGACTCATGACAATACAGCTTTAAAAAATGCATTGGCAGCAATTGTACCGATCATCTACTTTCAATGAATTATCAGCAAATTGGTGAAAGTACACCTATTAAAAAAAAAATAACAGCCTCCTCCATATCCCCTCTAGCTGTCCTGTCCATCACCAAGATAGGTGCGTTTTCTGCCATTTTAGGTAGAAGTAATGTTCAACCAATTTGCTTCTAATTTAGACAAAGTAGTAGGAAAGTTTATCAAACAAACTCTACATATGAGCTCTATCTATTTTACAATACGTGTAATATGTATTCACAAAATGTCCATTTTCTATATGTGTGAACTTCACATCTTTTTTTTTTTTTGTAAGTTTTAGTGCATGATGAGGTGGTGTTTACCTATAGGATCCACCATCTCTTGGACTGGGCACCATTGATGGTATTTATTGGGCCCCACGTTCTTAAGTAAATCTCAATATTGCTTCAAAAAGGTAGCTATGCATATACAGTTTACAGACAGAATGTTAACATATTAAGCAAGAGTGTGACAACTTATCAGTGCTAAATGTGCCATAAAAAAACCCAGCATGTAAAATTCTTAGCTTTGACAAGTGACAACATATCTGGCAAAATGCATTGTAAACCAAATGTAATTTTTAGCTGCACTAAATTTTAGACAATCAAAATGATGTTAAAATGTGTGTGTTTCTTACAGTCTAGAGGCTGCTTATTCTGATGGAGGAAAACACTGACAGCATCCTTCATGATCACTGAAAGAACTGTTCTCCTTTCTCCTGCCCCACACTGATCTATCTGATCGGTGCAGTGCAGGGGAGAAAGTCACCAGGACTTGCACGGATGTTGCGCATCCTGTGTAGCTGAAAAAACTTCTGCAAGACTAGCCCTTGGACCTCTTTATGAAAAGAAGAACGACACTCCTGATATGTGAGGTGGCATGGATAGGGTCCCAATCAAACAAAGTTGTTGATTAGCCATTGAACCTTTCAGGTCATGTGATCAGTCACATTCCTGGAAGGAATTTCAAGATGTGGTAATGTATACGATGGATGAGTGTACATATATATATATATATATATATATATATATAAGTGTTTGTGTGTGTGGAGCTGCATGAGTATATAAGAGAGCTGTTGGTGTATGTAAGAAAGCTGTGTACAAGTATGTAGCAAAACAGTGCGTGTATGTAACAGAGGTGTGAGTGCATACTTCAAAGCTGTAGAAAAGCTATATGTGTTAGAACTGTGTTTGTGTATGGAGGAGAGTTGTGTGTGTATTTCGGAAAATTGCGTGTGTGATAGTAGTAGAGTTGTGTGTATGCAGGAGAGATGTGTGTATGTAGGAAAGAGGGTGGAAACTTATCAATGCTATAGGACCTATGCAAGAACCTAACATGATCAAATTTGACTCATGACAATACAGCTTTAAAAAATGCATTGGCAGCAATTGTACCGATCATCTACTTTCAATGAATTATCAGCAAATTGGTGAAAGTACACCTATTAAAAAAAAAATAACAGCCTCCTCCATATCCCCTCTAGCTGTCCTGTCCATCACCAAGATAGGTGCGTTTTCTGCCATTTTAGGTAGAAGTAATGTTCAACCAATTTGCTTCTAATTTAGACAAAGTAGTAGGAAAGTTTATCAAACAAACTCTACATATGAGCTCTATTTTACAATACGTGTAATATGTATTCACAAAATGTCCATTTTCTATATGTGTGAACTTCACATCTTTTTTTTTTTTTGTAAGTTTTAGTGCATGATGAGGTGGTGTTTACCTATAGGATCCACCATCTCTTGGACTGGGCACCATTGATGGTATTTATTGGGCCCCACGTTCTTAAGTAAATCTCAATATTGCTTCAAAAAGGTAGCTATGCATATACAGTTTACAGACAGAATGTTAACATATTAAGCAAGAGTGTGACAACTTATCAGTGCTAAATGTGCCATAAAAAAACCCAGCATGTAAAATTCTTAGCTTTGACAAGTGACAACATATCTGGCAAAATGCATTGTAAACCAAATGTAATTTTTAGCTGCACTAAATTTTAGACAATCAAAATGATGTTAAAATGTGTGTGTTTCTTACAGTCTAGAGGCTGCTTATTCTGATGGAGGAAAACACTGACAGCATCCTTCATGATCACTGAAAGAACTGTTCTCCTTTCTCCTGCCCCACACTGATCTATCTGATCGGTGCAGTGCAGGGGAGAAAGTCACCAGGACTTGCACGGATGTTGCGCATCCTGTGTAGCTGAAAAAACTTCTGCAAGACTAGCCCTTGGACCTCTTTATGAAAAGAAGAACGACACTCCTGATATGTGAGGTGGCATGGATAGGGTCCCAATCAAACAAAGTTGTTGATTAGCCATTGAACCTTTCAGGTCATGTGATCAGTCACATTCCTGGAAGGAATTTCAAGATGTGGTAATGTATACGATGGATGAGTGTACATATATATATATATATATATATATAAGTGTTTGTGTGTGTGGAGCTGCATGAGTATATAAGAGAGCTGTTGGTGTATGTAAGAAAGCTGTGTACAAGTATGTAGCAAAACAGTGCGTGTATGTAACAGAGGTGTGAGTGCATACTTCAAAGCTGTAGAAAAGCTATATGTGTTAGAACTGTGTTTGTGTATGGAGGAGAGTTGTGTGTGTATTTCGGAAAATTGCGTGTGTGATAGTAGTAGAGTTGTGTGTATGCAGGAGAGATGTGTGTATGTAGGAAAGAGGGTGGAAACTTATCAATGCTATAGGACCTATGCAAGAACCTAACATGATCAAATTTGACTCATGACAATACAGCTTTAAAAAATGCATTGGCAGCAATTGTACCGATCATCTACTTTCAATGAATTATCAGCAAATTGGTGAAAGTACACCTATTAAAAAAAAAATAACAGCCTCCTCCATATCCCCTCTAGCTGTCCTGTCCATCACCAAGATAGGTGCGTTTTCTGCCATTTTAGGTAGAAGTAATGTTCAACCAATTTGCTTCTAATTTAGACAAAGTAGTAGGAAAGTTTATCAAACAAACTCTACATATGAGCTCTATCTATTTTACAATACGTGTAATATGTATTCACAAAATGTCCATTTTCTATATGTGTGAACTTCACATCTTTTTTTTTTTTTGTAAGTTTTAGTGCATGATGAGGTGGTGTTTACCTATAGGATCCACCATCTCTTGGACTGGGCACCATTGATGGTATTTATTGGGCCCCACGTTCTTAAGTAAATCTCAATATTGCTTCAAAAAGGTAGCTATGCATATACAGTTTACAGACAGAATGTTAACATATTAAGCAAGAGTGTGACAACTTATCAGTGCTAAATGTGCCATAAAAAAACCCAGCATGTAAAATTCTTAGCTTTGACAAGTGACAACATATCTGGCAAAATGCATTGTAAACCAAATGTAATTTTTAGCTGCACTAAATTTTAGACAATCAAAATGATGTTAAAATGTGTGTGTTTCTTACAGTCTAGAGGCTGCTTATTCTGATGGAGGAAAACACTGACAGCATCCTTCATGATCACTGAAAGAACTGTTCTCCTTTCTCCTGCCCCACACTGATCTATCTGATCGGTGCAGTGCAGGGGAGAAAGTCACCAGGACTTGCACGGATGTTGCGCATCCTGTGTAGCTGAAAAAACTTCTGCAAGACTAGCCCTTGGACCTCTTTATGAAAAGAAGAACGACACTCCTGATATGTGAGGTGGCATGGATAGGGTCCCAATCAAACAAAGTTGTTGATTAGCCATTGAACCTTTCAGGTCATGTGATCAGTCACATTCCTGGAAGGAATTTCAAGATGTGGTAATGTATACGATGGATGAGTGTACATATATATATATATATATATATATAAGTGTTTGTGTGTGTGGAGCTGCATGAGTATATAAGAGAGCTGTTGGTGTATGTAAGAAAGCTGTGTACAAGTATGTAGCAAAACAGTGCGTGTATGTAACAGAGGTGTGAGTGCATACTTCAAAGCTGTAGAAAAGCTATATGTGTTAGAACTGTGTTTGTGTATGGAGGAGAGTTGTGTGTGTATTTCGGAAAATTGCGTGTGTGATAGTAGTAGAGTTGTGTGTATGCAGGAGAGATGTGTGTATGTAGGAAAGAGGGTGGAAACTTATCAATGCTATAGGACCTATGCAAGAACCTAACATGATCAAATTTGACTCATGACAATACAGCTTTAAAAAATGCATTGGCAGCAATTGTACCGATCATCTACTTTCAATGAATTATCAGCAAATTGGTGAAAGTACACCTATTAAAAAAAAAATAACAGCCTCCTCCATATCCCCTCTAGCTGTCCTGTCCATCACCAAGATAGGTGCGTTTTCTGCCATTTTAGGTAGAAGTAATGTTCAACCAATTTGCTTCTAATTTAGACAAAGTAGTAGGAAAGTTTATCAAACAAACTCTACATATGAGCTCTATCTATTTTACAATACGTGTAATATGTATTCACAAAATGTCCATTTTCTATATGTGTGAACTTCACATCTTTTTTTTTTTTTGTAAGTTTTAGTGCATGATGAGGTGGTGTTTACCTATAGGATCCACCATCTCTTGGACTGGGCACCATTGATGGTATTTATTGGGCCCCACGTTCTTAAGTAAATCTCAATATTGCTTCAAAAAGGTAGCTATGCATATACAGTTTACAGACAGAATGTTAACATATTAAGCAAGAGTGTGACAACTTATCAGTGCTAAATGTGCCATAAAAAAACCCAGCATGTAAAATTCTTAGCTTTGACAAGTGACAACATATCTGGCAAAATGCATTGTAAACCAAATGTAATTTTTAGCTGCAGTAAATTTTAGACAATCAAAATGATGTTAAAATGTGTGTGTTTCTTACAGTCTAGAGGCTGCTTATTCTGATGGAGGAAAACACTGACAGCATCCTTCATGATCACTGAAAGAACTGTTCTCCTTTCTCCTGCCCCACACTGATCTATCTGATCGGTGCAGTGCAGGGGAGAAAGTCACCAGGACTTGCACGGATGTTGCGCATCCTGTGTAGCTGAAAAAACTTCTGCAAGACTAGCCCTTGGACCTCTTTATGAAAAGAAGAACGACACTCCTGATATGTGAGGTGGCATGGATAGGGTCCCAATCAAACAAAGTTGTTGATTAGCCATTGAACCTTTCAGGTCATGTGATCAGTCACATTCCTGGAAGGAATTTCAAGATGTGGTAATGTATACGATGGATGAGTGTACACATATATATATATATATATATATATATATAAGTGTTTGTGTGTGGAGCTGCATGAGTATATAAGAGAGCTGTTGGTGTATGTAAGAAAGCTGTGTACAAGTATGTAGCAAAACAGTGCGTGTATGTAACAGAGGTGTGAGTGCATACTTCAAAGCTGTAGAAAAGCTATATGTGTTAGAACTGTGTTTATGTATGGAGGAGAGTTGTGTGTGTATTTCGGAAAATTGCGTGTGTGATAGTAGTAGAGTTGTGTGTATGCAGGAGAGATGTGTGTATGTAGGAAAGAGGGTGGAAACTTATCAATGCTATAGGACCTATGCAAGAACCTAACATGATCAAATTTGACTCATGACAATACAGCTTTAAAAAATGCATTGGCAGCAATTGTACCGATCATCTACTTTCAATGAATTATCAGCAAATTGGTGAAAGTACACCTATTAAAAAAAAAATAACAGCCTCCTCCATATCCCCTCTAGCTGTCCTGTCCATCACCAAGATAGGTGCATTTTCTGCCATTTTAGGTAGAAGTAATGTTCAACCAATTTGCTTCTAATTTAGACAAAGTAGTAGGAAAGTTTATCAAACAAACTCTACATATGAGCTCTATCTATTTTACAATACGTGTAATATGTATTCACAAAATGTCCATTTTCTATATGTGTGAACTTCACATCTTTTTTTTTTTTTGTAAGTTTTAGTGCATGATGAGGTGGTGTTTACCTATAGGATCCACCATCTCTTGGACTGGGCACCATTGATGGTATTTATTGGGCCCCACGTTCTTAAGTAAATCTCAATATTGCTTCAAAAAGGTAGCTATGCATATACAGTTTACAGACAGAATGTTAACATATTAAGCAAGAGTGTGACAACTTATCAGTGCTAAATGTGCCATAAAAAAACCCAGCATGTAAAATTCTTAGCTTTGACAAGTGACAACATATCTGGCAAAATGCATTGTAAACCAAATGTAATTTTTAGCTGCAGTAAATTTTAGACAATCAAAATGATGTTAAAATGTGTGTGTTTCTTACAGTCTAGAGGCTGCTTATTCTGATGGAGGAAAACACTGACAGCATCCTTCATGATCACTGAAAGAACTGTTCTCCTTTCTCCTGCCCCACACTGATCTATCTGATCGGTGCAGTGCAGGGGAGAAAGTCACCAGGACTTGCACGGATGTTGCGCATCCTGTGTAGCTGAAAAAACTTCTGCAAGACTAGCCCTTGGACCTCTTTATGAAAAGAAGAACGACACTCCTGATATGTGAGGTGGCATGGATAGGGTCCCAATCAAACAAAGTTGTTGATTAGCCATTGAACCTTTCAGGTCATGTGATCAGTCACATTCCTGGAAGGAATTTCAAGATGTGGTAATGTATACGATGGATGAGTGTACATATATATATATATATATATAAGTGTTTGTGTGTGTGGAGCTGCATGAGTATATAAGAGAGCTGTTGGTGTATGTAAGAAAGCTGTGTACAAGTATGTAGCAAAACAGTGCGTGTATGTAACAGAGGTGTGAGTGCATACTTCAAAGCTGTAGAAAAGCTATATGTGTTAGAACTGTGTTTGTGTATGGAGGAGAGTTGTGTGTGTATTTCGGAAAATTGCGTGTGTGATAGTAGTAGAGTTGTGTGTATGCAGGAGAGATGTGTGTATGTAGGAAAGAGTGTGGAAACTTATCAATGCTATAGGACCTATGCAAGAACCTAACATGATCAAATTTGACTCATGACAATACAGCTTTAAAAAATGCATTGGCAGCAATTGTACCGATCATCTACTTTCAATGAATTATCAGCAAATTGGTGAAAGTACACCTATTAAAAAAAAAATAACAGCCTCCTCCATATCCCCTCTAGCTGTCCTGTCCATCACCAAGATAGGTGCGTTTTCTGCCATTTTAGGTAGAAGTAATGTTCAACCAATTTGCTTCTAATTTAGACAAAGTAGTAGGAAAGTTTATCAAACAAACTCTACATATGAGCTCTATCTATTTTACAATACGTGTAATATGTATTCACAAAATGTCCATTTTCTATATGTGTGAACTTCACATCTTTTTTTTTTTTTGTAAGTTTTAGTGCATGATGAGGTGGTGTTTACCTATACGATCCACCATCTCTTGGACTGGGCACCATTGATGGTATTTATTGGGCCCCACGTTCTTAAGTAAATCTCAATATTGCTTCAAAAAGGTAGCTATGCATATACAGTTTACAGACAGAATGTTAACATATTAAGCAAGAGTGTGACAACTTATCAGTGCTAAATGTGCCATAAAAAAACCCAGCATGTAAAATTCTTAGCTTTGACAAGTGACAACATATCTGGCAAAATGCATTGTAAACCAAATGTAATTTTTAGCTGCAGTAAATTTTAGACAATCAAACTGATGTTAAAATGTGTGTGTTTCTTACAGTCTAGAGGCTGCTTATTCTGATAGAGGAAAACACTGACAGCATCCTTCATGATCACTGAAAGAACTGTTCTCCTTTCTCCTGCCCCACACTGATCTATCTGATCGGTGCAGTGCAGGGGAGAAAGTCACCAGGACTTGCACGGATGTTGCGCATCCTGTGTAGCTGAAAAAACTTCTGCAAGACTAGCCCTTGGACCTCTTTATGAAAAGAAGAACGACACTCCTGATATGTGAGGTGGCATGGATAGGGTCCCAATCAAACAAAGTTGTTGATTAGCCATTGAACCTTTCAGGTCATGTGATCAGTCACATTCCTGGAAGGAATTTCAAGATGTGGTAATGTATACGATGGATGAGTGTACACATATATATATATATATATATATATATATATATATATAAGTGTTTGTGTGTGGAGCTGCATGAGTATATAAGAGAGCTGTTGGTGTATGTAAGAAAGCTGTGTACAAGTATGTAGCAAAACAGTGCGTGTATGTAACAGAGGTGTGAGTGCATACTTCAAAGCTGTAGAAAAGCTATATGTGTTAGAACTGTGTTTGTGTATGGAGGAGAGTTGTGTGTGTATTTCGGAAAATTGCGTGTGTGATAGTAGTAGAGTTGTGTGTATGCAGGAGAGATGTGTGTATGTAGGAAAGAGGGTGGAAACTTATCAATGCTATAGGACCTATGCAAGAACCTAACATGATCAAATTTGACTCATGACAATACAGCTTTAAAAAATGCATTGGCAGCAATTGTACCGATCATCTACTTTCAATGAATTATCAGCAAATTGGTGAAAGTACACCTATTAAAAAAAAAATAACAGCCTCCTCCATATCCCCTCTAGCTGTCCTGTCCATCACCAAGATAGGTGCATTTTCTGCCATTTTAGGTAGAAGTAATGTTCAACCAATTTGCTTCTAATTTAGACAAAGTAGTAGGAAAGTTTATCAAACAAACTCTACATATGAGCTCTATCTATTTTACAATACGTGTAATATGTATTCACAAAATGTCCATTTTCTATATGTGTGAACTTCACATCTTTTTTTTTTTTAGTAAGTTTTAGTGCATGATGAGGTGGTGTTTACCTATAGGATCCACCATCTCTTGGACTGGGCACCATTGATGGTATTTATTGGGCCCCACGTTCTTAAGTAAATCTCAATATTGCTTCAAAAAGGTAGCTATGCATATACAGTTTACAGACAGAATGTTAACATATTAAGCAAGAGTGTGACAACTTATCAGTGCTAAATGTGCCATAAAAAAACCCAGCATGTAAAATTCTTAGCTTTGACAAGTGACAACATATCTGGCAAAATGCATTGTAAACCAAATGTAATTTTTAGCTGCAGTAAATTTTAGACAATCAAAATGATGTTAAAATGTGTGTGTTTCTTACAGTCTAGAGGCTGCTTATTCTGATGGAGGAAAACACTGACAGCATCCTTCATGATCACTGAAAGAACTGTTCTCCTTTCTCCTGCCCCACACTGATCTATCTGATCGGTGCAGTGCAGGGGAGAAAGTCACCAGGACTTGCACGGATGTTGCGCATCCTGTGTAGCTGAAAAAACTTCTGCAAGACTAGCCCTTGGACCTCTTTATGAAAAGAAGAACGACACTCCTGATATGTGAGGTGGCATGGATAGGGTCCCAATCAAACAAAGTTGTTGATTAGCCATTGAACCTTTCAGGTCATGTGATCAGTCACATTCCTGGAAGGAATTTCAAGATGTGGTAATGTATACGATGGATGAGTGTACACATATATATATATATATATATATATATATAAGTGTTTGTGTGTGGAGCTGCATGAGTATATAAGAGAGCTGTTGGTGTATGTAAGAAAGCTGTGTACAAGTATGTAGCAAAACAGTGCGTGTATGTAACAGAGGTGTGAGTGCATACTTCAAAGCTGTAGAAAAGCTATATGTGTTAGAACTGTGTTTATGTATGGAGGAGAGTTGTGTGTGTATTTCGGAAAATTGCGTGTGTGATAGTAGTAGAGTTGTGTGTATGCAGGAGAGATGTGTGTATGTAGGAAAGAGGGTGGAAACTTATCAATGCTATAGGACCTATGCAAGAACCTAACATGATCAAATTTGACTCATGACAATACAGCTTTAAAAAATGCATTGGCAGCAATTGTACCGATCATCTACTTTCAATGAATTATCAGCAAATTGGTGAAAGTACACCTATTAAAAAAAAAATAACAGCCTCCTCCATATCCCCTCTAGCTGTCCTGTCCATCACCAAGATAGGTGCATTTTCTGCCATTTTAGGTAGAAGTAATGTTCAACCAATTTGCTTCTAATTTAGACAAAGTAGTAGGAAAGTTTATCAAACAAACTCTACATATGAGCTCTATCTATTTTACAATACGTGTAATATGTATTCACAAAATGTCCATTTTCTATATGTGTGAACTTCACATCTTTTTTTTTTTTTGTAAGTTTTAGTGCATGATGAGGTGGTGTTTACCTATAGGATCCACCATCTCTTGGACTGGGCACCATTGATGGTATTTATTGGGCCCCACGTTCTTAAGTAAATCTCAATATTGCTTCAAAAAGGTAGCTATGCATATACAGTTTACAGACAGAATGTTAACATATTAAGCAAGAGTGTGACAACTTATCAGTGCTAAATGTGCCATAAAAAAACCCAGCATGTAAAATTCTTAGCTTTGACAAGTGACAACATATCTGGCAAAATGCATTGTAAACCAAATGTAATTTTTAGCTGCAGTAAATTTTAGACAATCAAAATGATGTTAAAATGTGTGTGTTTCTTACAGTCTAGAGGCTGCTTATTCTGATGGAGGAAAACACTGACAGCATCCTTCATGATCACTGAAAGAACTGTTCTCCTTTCTCCTGCCCCACACTGATCTATCTGATCGGTGCAGTGCAGGGGAGAAAGTCACCAGGACTTGCACGGATGTTGCGCATCCTGTGTAGCTGAAAAAACTTCTGCAAGACTAGCCCTTGGACCTCTTTATGAAAAGAAGAACGACACTCCTGATATGTGAGGTGGCATGGATAGGGTCCCAATCAAACAAAGTTGTTGATTAGCCATTGAACCTTTCAGGTCATGTGATCAGTCACATTCCTGGAAGGAATTTCAAGATGTGGTAATGTATACGATGGATGAGTGTACATATATATATATATATATATAAGTGTTTGTGTGTGTGGAGCTGCATGAGTATATAAGAGAGCTGTTGGTGTATGTAAGAAAGCTGTGTACAAGTATGTAGCAAAACAGTGCGTGTATGTAACAGAGGTGTGAGTGCATACTTCAAAGCTGTAGAAAAGCTATATGTGTTAGAACTGTGTTTGTGTATGGAGGAGAGTTGTGTGTGTATTTCGGAAAATTGCGTGTGTGATAGTAGTAGAGTTGTGTGTATGCAGGAGAGATGTGTGTATGTAGGAAAGAGTGTGGAAACTTATCAATGCTATAGGACCTATGCAAGAACCTAACATGATCAAATTTGACTCATGACAATACAGCTTTAAAAAATCCATTGGCAGCAATTGTACCGATCATCTACTTTCAATGAATTATCAGCAAATTGGTGAAAGTACACCTATTAAAAAAAAAATAACAGCCTCCTCCATATCCCCTCTAGCTGTCCTGTCCATCACCAAGATAGGTGCGTTTTCTGCCATTTTAGGTAGAAGTAATGTTCAACCAATTTGCTTCTAATTTAGACAAAGTAGTAGGAAAGTTTATCAAACAAACTCTACATATGAGCTCTATCTATTTTACAATACGTGTAATATGTATTCACAAAATGTCCATTTTCTATATGTGTGAACTTCACATCTTTTTTTTTTTTTGTAAGTTTTAGTGCATGATGAGGTGGTGTTTACCTATACGATCCACCATCTCTTGGACTGGGCACCATTGATGGTATTTATTGGGCCCCACGTTCTTAAGTAAATCTCAATATTGCTTCAAAAAGGTAGCTATGCATATACAGTTTACAGACAGAATGTTAACATATTAAGCAAGAGTGTGACAACTTATCAGTGCTAAATGTGCCATAAAAAAACCCAGCATGTAAAATTCTTAGCTTTGACAAGTGACAACATATCTGGCAAAATGCATTGTAAACCAAATGTAATTTTTAGCTGCAGTAAATTTTAGACAATCAAACTGATGTTAAAATGTGTGTGTTTCTTACAGTCTAGAGGCTGCTTATTCTGATAGAGGAAAACACTGACAGCATCCTTCATGATCACTGAAAGAACTGTTCTCCTTTCTCCTGCCCCACACTGATCTATCTGATCGGTGCAGTGCAGGGGAGAAAGTCACCAGGACTTGCACGGATGTTGCGCATCCTGTGTAGCTGAAAAAACTTCTGCAAGACTAGCCCTTGGACCTCTTTATGAAAAGAAGAACGACACTCCTGATATGTGAGGTGGCATGGATAGGGTCCCAATCAAACAAAGTTGTTGATTAGCCATTGAACCTTTCAGGTCATGTGATCAGTCACATTCCTGGAAGGAATTTCAAGATGTGGTAATGTATACGATGGATGAGTGTACACATATATATATATATATATATATATATATATATATATATATATAAGTGTTTGTGTGTGGAGCTGCATGAGTATATAAGAGAGCTGTTGGTGTATGTAAGAAAGCTGTGTACAAGTATGTAGCAAAACAGTGCGTGTATGTAACAGAGGTGTGAGTGCATACTTCAAAGCTGTAGAAAAGCTATATGTGTTAGAACTGTGTTTGTGTATGGAGGAGAGTTGTGTGTGTATTTCGGAAAATTGCGTGTGTGATAGTAGTAGAGTTGTGTGTATGCAGGAGAGATGTGTGTATGTAGGAAAGAGGGTGGAAACTTATCAATGCTATAGGACCTATGCAAGAACCTAACATGATCAAATTTGACTCATGACAATACAGCTTTAAAAAATGCATTGGCAGCAATTGTACCGATCATCTACTTTCAATGAATTATCAGCAAATTGGTGAAAGTACACCTATTAAAAAAAAAATAACAGCCTCCTCCATATCCCCTCTAGCTGTCCTGTCCATCACCAAGATAGGTGCATTTTCTGCCATTTTAGGTAGAAGTAATGTTCAACCAATTTGCTTCTAATTTAGACAAAGTAGTAGGAAAGTTTATCAAACAAACTCTACATATGAGCTCTATCTATTTTACAATACGTGTAATATGTATTCACAAAATGTCCATTTTCTATATGTGTGAACTTCACATCTTTTTTTTTTTTAGTAAGTTTTAGTGCATGATGAGGTGGTGTTTACCTATAGGATCCACCATCTCTTGGACTGGGCACCATTGATGGTATTTATTGGGCCCCACGTTCTTAAGTAAATCTCAATATTGCTTCAAAAAGGTAGCTATGCATATACAGTTTACAGACAGAATGTTAACATATTAAGCAAGAGTGTGACAACTTATCAGTGCTAAATGTGCCATAAAAAAACCCAGCATGTAAAATTCTTAGCTTTGACAAGTGACAACATATCTGGCAAAATGCATTGTAAACCAAATGTAATTTTTAGCTGCAGTAAATTTTAGACAATCAAAATGATGTTAAAATGTGTGTGTTTCTTACAGTCTAGAGGCTGCTTATTCTGATGGAGGAAAACACTGACAGCATCCTTCATGATCACTGAAAGAACTGTTCTCCTTTCTCCTGCCCCACACTGATCTATCTGATCGGTGCAGTGCAGGGGAGAAAGTCACCAGGACTTGCACGGATGTTGCGCATCCTGTGTAGCTGAAAAAACTTCTGCAAGACTAGCCCTTGGACCTCTTTATGAAAAGAAGAACGACACTCCTGATATGTGAGGTGGCATGGATAGGGTCCCAATCAAACAAAGTTGTTGATTAGCCATTGAACCTTTCAGGTCATGTGATCAGTCACATTCCTGGAAGGAATTTCAAGATGTGGTAATGTATACGATGGATGAGTGTACATATATATATATATATAAGTTTTTGTGTGTGTGGAGCTGCATGAGTATATAAGAGAGCTGTTGGTGTATGTAAGAAAGCTGTGTACAAGTATGTAGCAAAACAGTGCGTGTATGTAACAGAGGTGTGAGTGCATACTTCAAAGCTGTAGAAAAGCTATATGTGTTAGAACTGTGTTTGTGTATGGAGGAGAGTTGTGTGTGTATTTCGGAAAATTGCGTGTGTGATAGTAGTAGAGTTGTGTGTATGCAGGAGAGATGTGTGTATGTAGGAAAGAGGGTGGAAACTTATCAATGCTATAGGACCTATGCAAGAACCTAACATGATCAAATTTGACTCATGACAATACAGCTTTAAAAAATGCATTGGCAGCAATTGTACCGATCATCTACTTTCAATTAATTATCAGTAAATTGGTGAAAGTACACCTATTAAAAAAAAAATAACAGCCTCCTCCATATCCCCTCTAGCTGTCCTGTCCATCACCAAGATAGGTGCGTTTTCTGCCATTTTAGGTAGAAGTAATGTTCAACCAATTTGCTTCTAATTTAGACAAAGTAGTAGGAAAGTTTATCAAACAAACTCTACATATGAGCTCTATCTATTTTACAATACGTGTAATATGTATTCACAAAATGTCCATTTTCTATATGTGTGAACTTCACATCTTTTTTTTTTTTAGTAAGTTTTAGTGCATGATGAGGTGGTGTTTACCTATAGGATCCACCATCTCTTGGACTGGGCACCATTGATGGTATTTATTGGGCCCCACGTTCTTAAGTAAATCTCAATATTGCTTCAAAAAGGTAGCTATGCATATACAGTTTACAGACAGAATGTTAACATATTAAGCAAGAGTGTGACAACTTATCAGTGCTAAATGTGCCATAAAAAAACCCAGCATGTAAAATTCTTAGCTTTGACAAGTGACAACATATCTGGCAAAATGCATTGTAAACCAAATGTAATTTTTAGCTGCAGTAAATTTTAGACAATCAAAATGATGTTAAAATGTGTGTGTTTCTTACAGTCTAGAGGCTGCTTATTCTGATGGAGGAAAACACTGACAGCATCCTTCATGATCACTGAAAGAACTGTTCTCCTTTCTCCTGCCCCACACTGATCTATCTGATCGGTGCAGTGCAGGGGAGAAAGTCACCAGGACTTGCACGGATGTTGCGCATCCTGTGTAGCTGAAAAAACTTCTGCAAGACTAGCCCTTGGACCTCTTTATGAAAAGAAGAACGACACTCCTGATATGTGAGGTGGCATGGATAGGGTCCCAATCAAACAAAGTTGTTGATTAGCCATTGAACCTTTCAGGTCATGTGATCAGTCACATTCCTGGAAGGAATTTCAAGATGTGGTAATGTATACGATGGATGAGTGTACATATATATATATATATAAGTGTTTGTGTGTGTGGAGCTGCATGAGTATATAAGAGAGCTGTTGGTGTATGTAAGAAAGCTGTGTACAAGTATGTAGCAAAACAGTGCGTGTATGTAACAGAGGTGTGAGTGCATACTTCAAAGCTGTAGAAAAGCTATATGTGTTAGAACTGTGTTTGTGTATGGAGGAGAGTTGTGTGTGTATTTCGGAAAATTGCGTGTGTGATAGTAGTAGAGTTGTGTGTATGCAGGAGAGATGTGTGTATGTAGGAAAGAGGGTGGAAACTTATCAATGCTATAGGACCTATGCAAGAACCTAACATGATCAAATTTGACTCATGACAATACAGCTTTAAAAAATGCATTGGCAGCAATTGTACCGATCATCTACTTTCAATGAATTATCAGCAAATTGGTGAAAGTACACCTATTAAAAAAAAAATAACAGCCTCCTCCATATCCCCTCTAGCTGTCCTGTCCATCACCAAGATAGGTGCGTTTTCTGCCATTTTAGGTAGAAGTAATGTTCAACCAATTTGCTTCTAATTTAGACAAAGTAGTAGGAAAGTTTATCAAACAAACTCTACATATGAGCTCTATCTATTTTACAATACGTGTAATATGTATTCACAAAATGTCCATTTTCTATATGTGTGAACTTCACATCTTTTTTTTTTTTAGTAAGTTTTAGTGCATGATGAGGTGGTGTTTACCTATAGGATCCACCATCTCTTGGACTGGGCACCATTGATGGTATTTATTGGGCCCCACGTTCTTAAGTAAATCTCAATATTGCTTCAAAAAGGTAGCTATGCATATACAGTTTACAGACAGAATGTTAACATATTAAGCAAGAGTGTGACAACTTATCAGTGCTAAATGTGCCATAAAAAAACCCAGCATGTAAAATTCTTAGCTTTGACAAGTGACAACATATCTGGCAAAATGCATTGTAAACCAAATGTAATTTTTAGCTGCAGTAAATTTTAGACAATCAAAATGATGTTAAAATGTGTGTGTTTCTTACAGTCTAGAGGCTGCTTATTCTGATGGAGGAAAACACTGACAGCATCCTTCATGATCACTGAAAGAACTGTTCTCCTTTCTCCTGCCCCACACTGATCTATCTGATCGGTGCAGTGCAGGGGAGAAAGTCACCAGGACTTGCACGGATGTTGCGCATCCTGTGTAGCTGAAAAAACTTCTGCAAGACTAGCCCTTGGACCTCTTTATGAAAAGAAGAACGACACTCCTGATATGTGAGGTGGCATGGATAGGGTCCCAATCAAACAAAGTTGTTGATTAGCCATTGAACCTTTCAGGTCATGTGATCAGTCACATTCCTGGAAGGAATTTCAAGATGTGGTAATGTATACGATGGATGAGTGTACACATATATATATATATATATAAGTGTTTGTGTGTGTGGAGCTGCATGAGTATATAAGAGAGCTGTTGGTGTATGTAAGAAAGCTGTGTACAAGTATGTAGCAAAACAGTGCGTGTATGTAACAGAGGTGTGAGTGCATACTTCAAAGCTGTAGAAAAGCTATATGTGTTAGAACTGTGTTTGTGTATGGAGGAGAGTTGTGTGTGTATTTCGGAAAATTGCGTGTGTGATAGTAGTAGAGTTGTGTGTATGCAGGAGAGATGTGTGTATGTAGGAAAGAGGGTGGAAACTTATCAATGCTATAGGACCTATGCAAGAACCTAACATGATCAAATTTGACTCATGACAATACAGCTTTAAAAAATGCATTGGCAGCAATTGTACCGATCATCTACTTTCAATGAATTATCAGCAAATTGGTGAAAGTACACCTATTAAAAAAAAAATAACAGCCTCCTCCATATCCCCTCTAGCTGTCCTATCCATCACCAAGATAGGTGCGTTTTCTGCCATTTTAGGTAGAAGTAATGTTCAACCAATTTGCTTCTAATTTAGACAAAGTAGTAGGAAAGTTTATCAAACAAACTCTACATATGAGCTCTATCTATTTTACAATACGTGTAATATGTATTCACAAAATGTCCATCTTCTATATGTGTGAACTTCACATCTTTTTTTTTTTTAGTAAGTTTTAGTGCATGATGAGGTGGTGTTTACCTATAGGATCCACCATCTCTTGGACTGGGCACCATTGATGGTATTTATTGGGCCCCACGTTCTTAAGTAAATCTCAATATTGCTTCAAAAAGGTAGCTATGCATATACAGTTTACAGACAGAATGTTAACATATTAAGCAAGAGTGTGACAACTTATCAGTGCTAAATGTGCCATAAAAAAACCCAGCATGTAAAATTCTTAGCTTTGACAAGTGACAACATATCTGGCAAAATGCATTGTAAACCAAATGTAATTTTTAGCTGCAGTAAATTTTAGACAATCAAAATGATGTTAAAATGTGTGTGTTTCTTACAGTCTAGAGGCTGCTTATTCTGATGGAGGAAAACACTGACAGCATCCTTCATGATCACTGAAAGAACTGTTCTCCTTTCTCCTGCCCCACACTGATCTATCTGATCGGTGCAGTGCAGGGGAGAAAGTCACCAGGACTTGCACGGATGTTGCGCATCCTGTGTAGCTGAAAAAACTTCTGCAAGACTAGCCCTTGGACCTCTTTATGAAAAGAAGAACGACACTCCTGATATGTGAGGTGGCATGGATAGGGTCCCAATCAAACAAAGTTGTTGATTAGCCATTGAACCTTTCAGGTCATGTGATCAGTCACATTCCTGGAAGGAATTTCAAGATGTGGTAATGTATACGATGGATGAGTGTACATATATATATATATATATAAGTGTTTGTGTGTGTGGAGCTGCATGAGTATATAAGAGAGCTGTTGGTGTATGTAAGAAAGCTGTGTACAAGTATGTAGCAAAACAGTGCGTGTATGTAACAGAGGTGTGAGTGCATACTTCAAAGCTGTAGAAAAGCTATATGTGTTAGAACTGTGTTTGTGTATGGAGGAGAGTTGTGTGTGTATTTCGGAAAATTGCGTGTGTGATAGTAGTAGAGTTGTGTGTATGCAGGAGAGATGTGTGTATGTAGGAAAGAGGGTGGAAACTTATCAATGCTATAGGACCTATGCAAGAACCTAACATGATCAAATTTGACTCATGACAATACAGCTTTAAAAAATGCATTGGCAGCAATTGTACCGATCATCTACTTTCAATTAATTATCAGTAAATTGGTGAAAGTACACCTATTAAAAAAAAAATAACAGCCTCCTCCATATCCCCTCTAGCTGTCCTGTCCATCACCAAGATAGGTGCGTTTTCTGCCATTTTAGGTAGAAGTAATGTTCAACCAATTTGCTTCTAATTTAGACAAAGTAGTAGGAAAGTTTATCAAACAAACTCTACATATGAGCTCTATCTATTTTACAATACGTGTAATATGTATTCACAAAATGTCCATTTTCTATATGTGTGAACTTCACATCTTTTTTTTTTTTAGTAAGTTTTAGTGCATGATGAGGTGGTGTTTACCTATAGGATCCACCATCTCTTGGACTGGGCACCATTGATGGTATTTATTGGGCCCCACGTTCTTAAGTAAATCTCAATATTGCTTCAAAAAGGTAGCTATGCATATACAGTTTACAGACAGAATGTTAACATATTAAGCAAGAGTGTGACAACTTATCAGTGCTAAATGTGCCATAAAAAAACCCAGCATGTAAAATTCTTAGCTTTGACAAGTGACAACATATCTGGCAAAATGCATTGTAAACCAAATGTAATTTTTAGCTGCAGTAAATTTTAGACAATCAAAATGATGTTAAAATGTGTGTGTTTCTTACAGTCTAGAGGCTGCTTATTCTGATGGAGGAAAACACTGACAGCATCCTTCATGATCACTGAAAGAACTGTTCTCCTTTCTCCTGCCCCACACTGATCTATCTGATCGGTGCAGTGCAGGGGAGAAAGTCACCAGGACTTGCACGGATGTTGCGCATCCTGTGTAGCTGAAAAAACTTCTGCAAGACTAGCCCTTGGACCTCTTTATGAAAAGAAGAACGACACTCCTGATATGTGAGGTGGCATGGATAGGGTCCCAATCAAACAAAGTTGTTGATTAGCCATTGAACCTTTCAGGTCATGTGATCAGTCACATTCCTGGAAGGAATTTCAAGATGTGGTAATGTATACGATGGATGAGTGTACATATATATATATATATATATATATATATATATAAGTGTTTGTGTGTGTGGAGCTGCATGAGTATATAAGAGAGCTGTTGGTGTATGTAAGAAAGCTGTGTACAAGTATGTAGCAAAACAGTGCGTGTATGTAACAGAGGTGTGAGTGCATACTTCAAAGCTGTAGAAAAGCTATATGTGTTAGAACTGTGTTTGTGTATGGAGGAGAGTTGTGTGTGTATTTCGGAAAATTGCGTGTGTGATAGTAGTAGAGTTGTGTGTATGCAGGAGAGATGTGTGTATGTAGGAAAGAGGGTGGAAACTTATCAATGCTATAGGACCTATGCAAGAACCTAACATGATCAAATTTGACTCATGACAATACAGCTTTAAAAAATGCATTGGCAGCAATTGTACCGATCATCTACTTTCAATTAATTATCAGTAAATTGGTGAAAGTACACCTATTAAAAAAAAAATAACAGCCTCCTCCATATCCCCTCTAGCTGTCCTGTCCATCACCAAGATAGGTGCGTTTTCTGCCATTTTAGGTAGAAGTAATGTTCAACCAATTTGCTTCTAATTTAGACAAAGTAGTAGGAAAGTTTATCAAACAAACTCTACATATGAGCTCTATCTATTTTACAATACGTGTAATATGTATTCACAAAATGTCCATCTTCTATATGTGTGAACTTCACATCTTTTTTTTTTTTAGTAAGTTTTAGTGCATGATGAGGTGGTGTTTACCTATAGGATCCACCATCTCTTGGACTGGGCACCATTGATGGTATTTATTGGGCCCCACGTTCTTAAGTAAATCTCAATATTGCTTCAAAAAGGTAGCTATGCATATACAGTTTACAGACAGAATGTTAACATATTAAGCAAGAGTGTGACAACTTATCAGTGCTAAATGTGCCATAAAAAAACCCAGCATGTAAAATTCTTAGCTTTGACAAGTGACAACATATCTGGCAAAATTCATTGTAAACCAAATGTAATTTTTAGCTGCAGTAAATTTTAGACAATCAAAATGATGTTAAAATGTGTGTGTTTCTTACAGTCTAGAGGCTGCTTATTCTGATGGAGGAAAACACTGACAGCATCCTTCATGATCACTGAAAGAACTGTTCTCCTTTCTCCTGCCCCACACTGATCTATCTGATCGGTGCAGTGCAGGGGAGAAAGTCACCAGGACTTGCACGGATGTTGCGCATCCTGTGTAGCTGAAAAAACTTCTGCAAGACTAGCCCTTGGACCTCTTTATGAAAAGAAGAACGACACTCCTGATATGTGAGGTGGCATGGATAGGGTCCCAATCAAACAAAGTTGTTGATTAGCCATTGAACCTTTCAGGTCATGTGATCAGTCACATTCCTGGAAGGAATTTCAAGATGTGGTAATGTATAAGATGGATGAGTGTACATATATATATATATATAAGTGTTTGTGTGTGTGGAGCTGCATGAGTATATAAGAGAGCTGTTGGTGTATGTAAGAAAGCTGTGTACAAGTATGTAGCAAAACAGTGCGTGTATGTAACAGAGGTGTGAGTGCATACTTCAAAGCTGTAGAAAAGCTATATGTGTTAGAACTGTGTTTGTGTATGGAGGAGAGTTGTGTGTGTATTTCGGAAAATTGCGTGTGTGATAGTAGTAGAGTTGTGTGTATGCAGGAGAGATGTGTGTATGTAGGAAAGAGGGTGGAAACTTATCAATGCTATAGGACCTATGCAAGAACCTAACATGATCAAATTTGACTCATGACAATACAGCTTTAAAAAATGCATTGGCAGCAATTGTACCGATCATCTACTTTCAATTAATTATCAGTAAATTGGTGAAAGTACACCTATTAAAAAAAAAATAACAGCCTCCTCCATATCCCCTCTAGCTGTCCTGTCCATCACCAAGATAGGTGCGTTTTCTGCCATTTTAGGTAGAAGTAATGTTCAACCAATTTGCTTCTAATTTAGACAAAGTAGTAGGAAAGTTTATCAAACAAACTCTACATATGAGCTCTATCTATTTTACAATACGTGTAATATGTATTCACAAAATGTCCATTTTCTATATGTGTGAACTTCACATCTTTTTTTTTTTTAGTAAGTTTTAGTGCATGATGAGGTGGTGTTTACCTATAGGATCCACCATCTCTTGGACTGGGCACCATTGATGGTATTTATTGGGCCCCACGTTCTTAAGTAAATCTCAATATTGCTTCAAAAAGGTAGCTATGCATATACAGTTTACAGACAGAATGTTAACATATTAAGCAAGAGTGTGACAACTTATCAGTGCTAAATGTGCCATAAAAAAACCCAGCATGTAAAATTCTTAGCTTTGACAAGTGACAACATATCTGGCAAAATGCATTGTAAACCAAATGTAATTTTTAGCTGCAGTAAATTTTAGACAATCAAAATGATGTTAAAATGTGTGTGTTTCTTACAGTCTAGAGGCTGCTTATTCTGATGGAGGAAAACACTGACAGCATCCTTCATGATCACTGAAAGAACTGTTCTCCTTTCTCCTGCCCCACACTGATCTATCTGATCGGTGCAGTGCAGGGGAGAAAGTCACCAGGACTTGCACGGATGTTGCGCATCCTGTGTAGCTGAAAAAACTTCTGCAAGACTAGCCCTTGGACCTCTTTATGAAAAGAAGAACGACACTCCTGATATGTGAGGTGGCATGGATAGGGTCCCAATCAAACAAAGTTGTTGATTAGCCATTGAACCTTTCAGGTCATGTGATCAGTCACATTCCTGGAAGGAATTTCAAGATGTGGTAATGTATACGATGGATGAGTGTACATATATATATATATATATATATATATATATATAAGTGTTTGTGTGTGTGGAGCTGCATGAGTATATAAGAGAGCTGTTGGTGTATGTAAGAAAGCTGTGTACAAGTATGTAGCAAAACAGTGCGTGTATGTAACAGAGGTGTGAGTGCATACTTCAAAGCTGTAGAAAAGCTATATGTGTTAGAACTGTGTTTGTGTATGGAGGAGAGTTGTGTGTGTATTTCGGAAAATTGCGTGTGTGATAGTAGTAGAGTTGTGTGTATGCAGGAGAGATGTGTGTATGTAGGAAAGAGGGTGGAAACTTATCAATGCTATAGGACCTATGCAAGAACCTAACATGATCAAATTTGACTCATGACAATACAGCTTTAAAAAATGCATTGGCAGCAATTGTACCGATCATCTACTTTCAATTAATTATCAGTAAATTGGTGAAAGTACACCTATTAAAAAAAAAATAACAGCCTCCTCCATATCCCCTCTAGCTGTCCTGTCCATCACCAAGATAGGTGCGTTTTCTGCCATTTTAGGTAGAAGTAATGTTCAACCAATTTGCTTCTAATTTAGACAAAGTAGTAGGAAAGTTTATCAAACAAACTCTACATATGAGCTCTATCTATTTTACAATACGTGTAATATGTATTCACAAAATGTCCATCTTCTATATGTGTGAACTTCACATCTTTTTTTTTTTTAGTAAGTTTTAGTGCATGATGAGGTGGTGTTTACCTATAGGATCCACCATCTCTTGGACTGGGCACCATTGATGGTATTTATTGGGCCCCACGTTCTTAAGTAAATCTCAATATTGCTTCAAAAAGGTAGCTATGCATATACAGTTTACAGACAGAATGTTAACATATTAAGCAAGAGTGTGACAACTTATCAGTGCTAAATGTGCCATAAAAAAACCCAGCATGTAAAATTCTTAGCTTTGACAAGTGACAACATATCTGGCAAAATTCATTGTAAACCAAATGTAATTTTTAGCTGCAGTAAATTTTAGACAATCAAAATGATGTTAAAATGTGTGTGTTTCTTACAGTCTAGAGGCTGCTTATTCTGATGGAGGAAAACACTGACAGCATCCTTCATGATCACTGAAAGAACTGTTCTCCTTTCTCCTGCCCCACACTGATCTATCTGATCGGTGCAGTGCAGGGGAGAAAGTCACCAGGACTTGCACGGATGTTGCGCATCCTGTGTAGCTGAAAAAACTTCTGCAAGACTAGCCCTTGGACCTCTTTATGAAAAGAAGAACGACACTCCTGATATGTGAGGTGGCATGGATAGGGTCCCAATCAAACAAAGTTGTTGATTAGCCATTGAACCTTTCAGGTCATGTGATCAGTCACATTCCTGGAAGGAATTTCAAGATGTGGTAATGTATAAGATGGATGAGTGTACATATATATATATATATAAGTGTTTGTGTGTGTGGAGCTGCATGAGTATATAAGAGAGCTGTTGGTGTATGTAAGAAAGCTGTGTACAAGTATGTAGCAAAACAGTGCGTGTATGTAACAGAGGTGTGAGTGCATACTTCAAAGCTGTAGAAAAGCTATATGTGTTAGAACTGTGTTTGTGTATGGAGGAGAGTTGTGTGTGTATTTCGGAAAATTGCGTGTGTGATAGTAGTAGAGTTGTGTGTATGCAGGAGAGATGTGTGTATGTAGGAAAGAGGGTGGAAACTTATCAATGCTATAGGACCTATGCAAGAACCTAACATGATCAAATTTGACTCATGACAATACAGCTTTAAAAAATGCATTGGCAGCAATTGTACCGATCATCTACTTTCAATTAATTATCAGTAAATTGGTGAAAGTACACCTATTAAAAAAAAAATAACAGCCTCCTCCATATCCCCTCTAGCTGTCCTGTCCATCACCAAGATAGGTGCGTTTTCTGCCATTTTAGGTAGAAGTAATGTTCAACCAATTTGCTTCTAATTTAGACAAAGTAGTAGGAAAGTTTATCAAACAAACTCTACATATGAGCTCTATCTATTTTACAATACGTGTAATATGTATTCACAAAATGTCCATCTTCTATATGTGTGAACTTCACATCTTTTTTTTTTTTAGTAAGTTTTAGTGCATGATGAGGTGGTGTTTACCTATAGGATCCACCATCTCTTGGACTGGGCACCATTGATGGTATTTATTGGGCCCCACGTTCTTAAGTAAATCTCAATATTGCTTCAAAAAGGTAGCTATGCATATACAGTTTACAGACAGAATGTTAACATATTAAGCAAGAGTGTGACAACTTATCAGTGCTAAATGTGCCATAAAAAAACCCAGCATGTAAAATTCTTAGCTTTGACAAGTGACAACATATCTGGCAAAATGCATTGTAAACCAAATGTAATTTTTAGCTGCAGTAAATTTTAGACAATCAAAATGATGTTAAAATGTGTGTGTTTCTTACAGTCTAGAGGCTGCTTATTCTGATGGAGGAAAACACTGACAGCATCCTTCATGATCACTGAAAGAACTGTTCTCCTTTCTCCTGCCCCACACTGATCTATCTGATCGGTGCAGTGCAGGGGAGAAAGTCACCAGGACTTGCACGGATGTTGCGCATCCTGTGTAGCTGAAAAAACTTCTGCAAGACTAGCCCTTGGACCTCTTTATGAAAAGAAGAACGACACTCCTGATATGTGAGGTGGCATGGATAGGGTCCCAATCAAACAAAGTTGTTGATTAGCCATTGAACCTTTCAGGTCATGTGATCAGTCACATTCCTGGAAGGAATTTCAAGATGTGGTAATGTATACGATGGATGAGTGTACATATATATATATATATATAAGTGTTTGTGTGTGTGGAGCTGCATGAGTATATAAGAGAGCTGTTGGTGTATGTAAGAAAGCTGTGTACAAGTATGTAGCAAAACAGTGCGTGTATGTAACAGAGGTGTGAGTGCATACTTCAAAGCTGTAGAAAAGCTATATGTGTTAGAACTGTGTTTGTGTATGGAGGAGAGTTGTGTGTGTATTTCGGAAAATTGCGTGTGTGATAGTAGTAGAGTTGTGTGTATGCAGGAGAGATGTGTGTATGTAGGAAAGAGGGTGGAAACTTATCAATGCTATAGGACCTATGCAAGAACCTAACATGATCAAATTTGACTCATGACAATACAGCTTTAAAAAATGCATTGGCAGCAATTGTACCGATCATCTACTTTCAATGAATTATCAGCAAATTGGTGAAAGTACACCTATTAAAAAAAAAATAACAGCCTCCTCCATATCCCCTCTAGCTGTCCTGTCCATCACCAAGATAGGTGCGTTTTCTGCCATTTTAGGTAGAAGTAATGTTCAACCAATTTGCTTCTAATTTAGACAAAGTAGTAGGAAAGTTTATCAAACAAACTCTACATATGAGCTCTATCTATTTTACAATACGTGTAATATGTATTCACAAAATGTCCATTTTCTATATGTGTGAACTTCACATCTTTTTTTTTTTTAGTAAGTTTTAGTGCATGATGAGGTGGTGTTTACCTATAGGATCCACCATCTCTTGGACTGGGCACCATTGATGGTATTTATTGGGCCCCACGTTCTTAAGTAAATCTCAATATTGCTTCAAAAAGGTAGCTATGCATATACAGTTTACAGACAGAATGTTAACATATTAAGCAAGAGTGTGACAACTTATCAGTGCTAAATGTGCCATAAAAAAACCCAGCATGTAAAATTCTTAGCTTTGACAAGTGACAACATATCTGGCAAAATGCAATGTAAACCAAATGTAATTTTTAGCTGCAGTAAATTTTAGACAATCAAAATGATGTTAAAATGTGTGTGTTTCTTACAGTCTAGAGGCTGCTTATTCTGATGGAGGAAAACACTGACAGCATCCTTCATGATCACTGAAAGAACTGTTCTCCTTTCTCCTGCCCCACACTGATCTATCTGATCGGTGCAGTGCAGGGGAGAAAGTCACCAGGACTTGCACGGATGTTGCGCATCCTGTGTAGCTGAAAAAACTTCTGCAAGACTAGCCCTTGGACCTCTTTATGAAAAGAAGAACGACACTCCTGATATGTGAGGTGGCATGGATAGGGTCCCAATCAAACAAAGTTGTTGATTAGCCATTGAACCTTTCAGGTCATGTGATCAGTCACATTCCTGGAAGGAATTTCAAGATGTGGTAATGTATACGATGGATGAGTGTACACATATATATATATATAAGTGTTTGTGTGTGTGGAGCTGCATGAGTATATAAGAGAGCTGTTGGTGTATGTAAGAAAGCTGTGTACAAGTATGTAGCAAAACAGTGCGTGTATGTAACAGAGGTGTGAGTGCATACTTCAAAGCTGTAGAAAAGCTATATGTGTTAGAACTGTGTTTGTGTATGGAGGAGAGTTGTGTGTGTATTTCGGAAAATTGCGTGTGTGATAGTAGTAGAGTTGTGTGTATGCAGGAGAGATGTGTGTATGTAGGAAAGAGGGTGGAAACTTATCAATGCTATAGGACCTATGCAAGAACCTAACATGATCAAATTTGACTCATGACAATACAGCTTTAAAAAATGCATTGGCAGCAATTGTACCGATCATCTACTTTCAATGAATTATCAGCAAATTGGTGAAAGTACACCTATTAAAAAAAAAATAACAGCCTCCTCCATATCCCCTCTAGCTGTCCTATCCATCACCAAGATAGGTGCGTTTTCTGCCATTTTAGGTAGAAGTAATGTTCAACCAATTTGCTTCTAATTTAGACAAAGTAGTAGGAAAGTTTATCAAACAAACTCTACATATGAGCTCTATCTATTTTACAATACGTGTAATATGTATTCACAAAATGTCCATCTTCTATATGTGTGAACTTCACATCTTTTTTTTTTTTAGTAAGTTTTAGTGCATGATGAGGTGGTGTTTACCTATAGGATCCACCATCTCTTGGACTGGGCACCATTGATGGTATTTATTGGGCCCCACGTTCTTAAGTAAATCTCAATATTGCTTCAAAAAGGTAGCTATGCATATACAGTTTACAGACAGAATGTTAACATATTAAGCAAGAGTGTGACAACTTATCAGTGCTAAATGTGCCATAAAAAAACCCAGCATGTAAAATTCTTAGCTTTGACAAGTGACAACATATCTGGCAAAATGCATTGTAAACCAAATGTAATTTTTAGCTGCAGTAAATTTTAGACAATCAAAATGATGTTAAAATGTGTGTGTTTCTTACAGTCTAGAGGCTGCTTATTCTGATGGAGGAAAACACTGACAGCATCCTTCATGATCACTGAAAGAACTGTTCTCCTTTCTCCTGCCCCACACTGATCTATCTGATCGGTGCAGTGCAGGGGAGAAAGTCACCAGGACTTGCACGGATGTTGCGCATCCTGTGTAGCTGAAAAAACTTCTGCAAGACTAGCCCTTGGACCTCTTTATGAAAAGAAGAACGACACTCCTGATATGTGAGGTGGCATGGATAGGGTCCCAATCAAACAAAGTTGTTGATTAGCCATTGAACCTTTCAGGTCATGTGATCAGTCACATTCCTGGAAGGAATTTCAAGATGTGGTAATGTATACGATGGATGAGTGTACATATATATATATATATAAGTGTTTGTGTGTGTGGAGCTGCATGAGTATATAAGAGAGCTGTTGGTGTATGTAAGAAAGCTGTGTACAAGTATGTAGCAAAACAGTGCGTGTATGTAACAGAGGTGTGAGTGCATACTTCAAAGCTGTAGAAAAGCTATATGTGTTAGAACTGTGTTTGTGTATGGAGGAGAGTTGTGTGTGTATTTCGGAAAATTGCGTGTGTGATAGTAGTAGAGTTGTGTGTATGCAGGAGAGATGTGTGTATGTAGGAAAGAGGGTGGAAACTTATCAATGCTATAGGACCTATGCAAGAACCTAACATGATCAAATTTGACTCATGACAATACAGCTTTAAAAAATGCATTGGCAGCAATTGTACCGATCATCTACTTTCAATTAATTATCAGTAAATTGGTGAAAGTACACCTATTAAAAAAAAAATAACAGCCTCCTCCATATCCCCTCTAGCTGTCCTGTCCATCACCAAGATAGGTGCGTTTTCTGCCATTTTAGGTAGAAGTAATGTTCAACCAATTTGCTTCTAATTTAGACAAAGTAGTAGGAAAGTTTATCAAACAAACTCTACATATGAGCTCTATCTATTTTACAATACGTGTAATATGTATTCACAAAATGTCCATTTTCTATATGTGTGAACTTCACATCTTTTTTTTTTTTAGTAAGTTTTAGTGCATGATGAGGTGGTGTTTACCTATAGGATCCACCATCTCTTGGACTGGGCACCATTGATGGTATTTATTGGGCCCCACGTTCTTAAGTAAATCTCAATATTGCTTCAAAAAGGTAGCTATGCATATACAGTTTACAGACAGAATGTTAACATATTAAGCAAGAGTGTGACAACTTATCAGTGCTAAATGTGCCATAAAAAAACCCAGCATGTAAAATTCTTAGCTTTGACAAGTGACAACATATCTGGCAAAATGCATTGTAAACCAAATGTAATTTTTAGCTGCAGTAAATTTTAGACAATCAAAATGATGTTAAAATGTGTGTGTTTCTTACAGTCTAGAGGCTGCTTATTCTGATGGAGGAAAACACTGACAGCATCCTTCATGATCACTGAAAGAACTGTTCTCCTTTCTCCTGCCCCACACTGATCTATCTGATCGGTGCAGTGCAGGGGAGAAAGTCACCAGGACTTGCACGGATGTTGCGCATCCTGTGTAGCTGAAAAAACTTCTGCAAGACTAGCCCTTGGACCTCTTTATGAAAAGAAGAACGACACTCCTGATATGTGAGGTGGCATGGATAGGGTCCCAATCAAACAAAGTTGTTGATTAGCCATTGAACCTTTCAGGTCATGTGATCAGTCACATTCCTGGAAGGAATTTCAAGATGTGGTAATGTATACGATGGATGAGTGTACATATATATATATATATATATATATATATATAAGTGTTTGTGTGTGTGGAGCTGCATGAGTATATAAGAGAGCTGTTGGTGTATGTAAGAAAGCTGTGTACAAGTATGTAGCAAAACAGTGCGTGTATGTAACAGAGGTGTGAGTGCATACTTCAAAGCTGTAGAAAAGCTATATGTGTTAGAACTGTGTTTGTGTATGGAGGAGAGTTGTGTGTGTATTTCGGAAAATTGCGTGTGTGATAGTAGTAGAGTTGTGTGTATGCAGGAGAGATGTGTGTATGTAGGAAAGAGGGTGGAAACTTATCAATGCTATAGGACCTATGCAAGAACCTAACATGATCAAATTTGACTCATGACAATACAGCTTTAAAAAATGCATTGGCAGCAATTGTACCGATCATCTACTTTCAATTAATTATCAGTAAATTGGTGAAAGTACACCTATTAAAAAAAAAATAACAGCCTCCTCCATATCCCCTCTAGCTGTCCTGTCCATCACCAAGATAGGTGCGTTTTCTGCCATTTTAGGTAGAAGTAATGTTCAACCAATTTGCTTCTAATTTAGACAAAGTAGTAGGAAAGTTTATCAAACAAACTCTACATATGAGCTCTATCTATTTTACAATACGTGTAATATGTATTCACAAAATGTCCATCTTCTATATGTGTGAACTTCACATCTTTTTTTTTTTTAGTAAGTTTTAGTGCATGATGAGGTGGTGTTTACCTATAGGATCCACCATCTCTTGGACTGGGCACCATTGATGGTATTTATTGGGCCCCACGTTCTTAAGTAAATCTCAATATTGCTTCAAAAAGGTAGCTATGCATATACAGTTTACAGACAGAATGTTAACATATTAAGCAAGAGTGTGACAACTTATCAGTGCTAAATGTGCCATAAAAAAACCCAGCATGTAAAATTCTTAGCTTTGACAAGTGACAACATATCTGGCAAAATTCATTGTAAACCAAATGTAATTTTTAGCTGCAGTAAATTTTAGACAATCAAAATGATGTTAAAATGTGTGTGTTTCTTACAGTCTAGAGGCTGCTTATTCTGATGGAGGAAAACACTGACAGCATCCTTCATGATCACTGAAAGAACTGTTCTCCTTTCTCCTGCCCCACACTGATCTATCTGATCGGTGCAGTGCAGGGGAGAAAGTCACCAGGACTTGCACGGATGTTGCGCATCCTGTGTAGCTGAAAAAACTTCTGCAAGACTAGCCCTTGGACCTCTTTATGAAAAGAAGAACGACACTCCTGATATGTGAGGTGGCATGGATAGGGTCCCAATCAAACAAAGTTGTTGATTAGCCATTGAACCTTTCAGGTCATGTGATCAGTCACATTCCTGGAAGGAATTTCAAGATGTGGTAATGTATAAGATGGATGAGTGTACATATATATATATATATAAGTGTTTGTGTGTGTGGAGCTGCATGAGTATATAAGAGAGCTGTTGGTGTATGTAAGAAAGCTGTGTACAAGTATGTAGCAAAACAGTGCGTGTATGTAACAGAGGTGTGAGTGCATACTTCAAAGCTGTAGAAAAGCTATATGTGTTAGAACTGTGTTTGTGTATGGAGGAGAGTTGTGTGTGTATTTCGGAAAATTGCGTGTGTGATAGTAGTAGAGTTGTGTGTATGCAGGAGAGATGTGTGTATGTAGGAAAGAGGGTGGAAACTTATCAATGCTATAGGACCTATGCAAGAACCTAACATGATCAAATTTGACTCATGACAATACAGCTTTAAAAAATGCATTGGCAGCAATTGTACCGATCATCTACTTTCAATTAATTATCAGTAAATTGGTGAAAGTACACCTATTAAAAAAAAAATAACAGCCTCCTCCATATCCCCTCTAGCTGTCCTGTCCATCACCAAGATAGGTGCGTTTTCTGCCATTTTAGGTAGAAGTAATGTTCAACCAATTTGCTTCTAATTTAGACAAAGTAGTAGGAAAGTTTATCAAACAAACTCTACATATGAGCTCTATCTATTTTACAATACGTGTAATATGTATTCACAAAATGTCCATCTTCTATATGTGTGAACTTCACATCTTTTTTTTTTTTAGTAAGTTTTAGTGCATGATGAGGTGGTGTTTACCTATAGGATCCACCATCTCTTGGACTGGGCACCATTGATGGTATTTATTGGGCCCCACGTTCTTAAGTAAATCTCAATATTGCTTCAAAAAGGTAGCTATGCATATACAGTTTACAGACAGAATGTTAACATATTAAGCAAGAGTGTGACAACTTATCAGTGCTAAATGTGCCATAAAAAAACCCAGCATGTAAAATTCTTAGCTTTGACAAGTGACAACATATCTGGCAAAATTCATTGTAAACCAAATGTAATTTTTAGCTGCAGTAAATTTTAGACAATCAAAATGATGTTAAAATGTGTGTGTTTCTTACAGTCTAGAGGCTGCTTATTCTGATGGAGGAAAACACTGACAGCATCCTTCATGATCACTGAAAGAACTGTTCTCCTTTCTCCTGCCCCACACTGATCTATCTGATCGGTGCAGTGCAGGGGAGAAAGTCACCAGGACTTGCACGGATGTTGCGCATCCTGTGTAGCTGAAAAAACTTCTGCAAGACTAGCCCTTGGACCTCTTTATGAAAAGAAGAACGACACTCCTGATATGTGAGGTGGCATGGATAGGGTCCCAATCAAACAAAGTTGTTGATTAGCCATTGAACCTTTCAGGTCATGTGATCAGTCACATTCCTGGAAGGAATTTCAAGATGTGGTAATGTATAAGATGGATGAGTGTACATATATATATATATATAAGTGTTTGTGTGTGTGGAGCTGCATGAGTATATAAGAGAGCTGTTGGTGTATGTAAGAAAGCTGTGTACAAGTATGTAGCAAAACAGTGCGTGTATGTAACAGAGGTGTGAGTGCATACTTCAAAGCTGTAGAAAAGCTATATGTGTTAGAACTGTGTTTGTGTATGGAGGAGAGTTGTGTGTGTATTTCGGAAAATTGCGTGTGTGATAGTAGTAGAGTTGTGTGTATGCAGGAGAGATGTGTGTATGTAGGAAAGAGGGTGGAAACTTATCAATGCTATAGGACCTATGCAAGAACCTAACATGATCAAATTTGACTCATGACAATACAGCTTTAAAAAATGCATTGGCAGCAATTGTACCGATCATCTACTTTCAATTAATTATCAGTAAATTGGTGAAAGTACACCTATTAAAAAAAAAATAACAGCCTCCTCCATATCCCCTCTAGCTGTCCTGTCCATCACCAAGATAGGTGCGTTTTCTGCCATTTTAGGTAGAAGTAATGTTCAACCAATTTGCTTCTAATTTAGACAAAGTAGTAGGAAAGTTTATCAAACAAACTCTACATATGAGCTCTATCTATTTTACAATACGTGTAATATGTATTCACAAAATGTCCATCTTCTATATGTGTGAACTTCACATCTTTTTTTTTTTTAGTAAGTTTTAGTGCATGATGAGGTGGTGTTTACCTATAGGATCCACCATCTCTTGGACTGGGCACCATTGATGGTATTTATTGGGCCCCACGTTCTTAAGTAAATCTCAATATTGCTTCAAAAAGGTAGCTATGCATATACAGTTTACAGACAGAATGTTAACATATTAAGCAAGAGTGTGACAACTTATCAGTGCTAAATGTGCCATAAAAAAACCCAGCATGTAAAATTCTTAGCTTTGACAAGTGACAACATATCTGGCAAAATGCATTGTAAACCAAATGTAATTTTTAGCTGCAGTAAATTTTAGACAATCAAAATGATGTTAAAATGTGTGTGTTTCTTACAGTCTAGAGGCTGCTTATTCTGATGGAGGAAAACACTGACAGCATCCTTCATGATCACTGAAAGAACTGTTCTCCTTTCTCCTGCCCCACACTGATCTATCTGATCGGTGCAGTGCAGGGGAGAAAGTCACCAGGACTTGCACGGATGTTGCGCATCCTGTGTAGCTGAAAAAACTTCTGCAAGACTAGCCCTTGGACCTCTTTATGAAAAGAAGAACGACACTCCTGATATGTGAGGTGGCATGGATAGGGTCCCAATCAAACAAAGTTGTTGATTAGCCATTGAACCTTTCAGGTCATGTGATCAGTCACATTCCTGGAAGGAATTTCAAGATGTGGTAATGTATACGATGGATGAGTGTACATATATATATATATATATAAGTGTTTGTGTGTGTGGAGCTGCATGAGTATATAAGAGAGCTGTTGGTGTATGTAAGAAAGCTGTGTACAAGTATGTAGCAAAACAGTGCGTGTATGTAACAGAGGTGTGAGTGCATACTTCAAAGCTGTAGAAAAGCTATATGTGTTAGAACTGTGTTTGTGTATGGAGGAGAGTTGTGTGTGTATTTCGGAAAATTGCGTGTGTGATAGTAGTAGAGTTGTGTGTATGCAGGAGAGATGTGTGTATGTAGGAAAGAGGGTGGAAACTTATCAATGCTATAGGACCTATGCAAGAACCTAACATGATCAAATTTGACTCATGACAATACAGCTTTAAAAAATGCATTGGCAGCAATTGTACCGATCATCTACTTTCAATGAATTATCAGCAAATTGGTGAAAGTACACCTATTAAAAAAAAAATAACAGCCTCCTCCATATCCCCTCTAGCTGTCCTGTCCATCACCAAGATAGGTGCGTTTTCTGCCATTTTAGGTAGAAGTAATGTTCAACCAATTTGCTTCTAATTTAGACAAAGTAGTAGGAAAGTTTATCAAACAAACTCTACATATGAGCTCTATCTATTTTACAATACGTGTAATATGTATTCACAAAATGTCCATTTTCTATATGTGTGAACTTCACATCTTTTTTTTTTTTAGTAAGTTTTAGTGCATGATGAGGTGGTGTTTACCTATAGGATCCACCATCTCTTGGACTGGGCACCATTGATGGTATTTATTGGGCCCCACGTTCTTAAGTAAATCTCAATATTGCTTCAAAAAGGTAGCTATGCATATACAGTTTACAGACAGAATGTTAACATATTAAGCAAGAGTGTGACAACTTATCAGTGCTAAATGTGCCATAAAAAAACCCAGCATGTAAAATTCTTAGCTTTGACAAGTGACAACATATCTGGCAAAATGCATTGTAAACCAAATGTAATTTTTAGCTGCAGTAAATTTTAGACAATCAAAATGATGTTAAAATGTGTGTGTTTCTTACAGTCTAGAGGCTGCTTATTCTGATGGAGGAAAACACTGACAGCATCCTTCATGATCACTGAAAGAACTGTTCTCCTTTCTCCTGCCCCACACTGATCTATCTGATCGGTGCAGTGCAGGGGAGAAAGTCACCAGGACTTGCACGGATGTTGCGCATCCTGTGTAGCTGAAAAAACTTCTGCAAGACTAGCCCTTGGACCTCTTTATGAAAAGAAGAACGACACTCCTGATATGTGAGGTGGCATGGATAGGGTCCCAATCAAACAAAGTTGTTGATTAGCCATTGAACCTTTCAGGTCATGTGATCAGTCACATTCCTGGAAGGAATTTCAAGATGTGGTAATGTATACGATGGATGAGTGTACACATATATATATATATAAGTGTTTGTGTGTGTGGAGCTGCATGAGTATATAAGAGAGCTGTTGGTGTATGTAAGAAAGCTGTGTACAAGTATGTAGCAAAACAGTGCGTGTATGTAACAGAGGTGTGAGTGCATACTTCAAAGCTGTAGAAAAGCTATATGTGTTAGAACTGTGTTTGTGTATGGAGGAGAGTTGTGTGTGTATTTCGGAAAATTGCGTGTGTGATAGTAGTAGAGTTGTGTGTATGCAGGAGAGATGTGTGTATGTAGGAAAGAGGGTGGAAACTTATCAATGCTATAGGACCTATGCAAGAACCTAACATGATCAAATTTGACTCATGACAATACAGCTTTAAAAAATGCATTGGCAGCAATTGTACCGATCATCTACTTTCAATGAATTATCAGCAAATTGGTGAAAGTACACCTATTAAAAAAAAAATAACAGCCTCCTCCATATCCCCTCTAGCTGTCCTATCCATCACCAAGATAGGTGCGTTTTCTGCCATTTTAGGTAGAAGTAATGTTCAACCAATTTGCTTCTAATTTAGACAAAGTAGTAGGAAAGTTTATCAAACAAACTCTACATATGAGCTCTATCTATTTTACAATACGTGTAATATGTATTCACAAAATGTCCATCTTCTATATGTGTGAACTTCACATCTTTTTTTTTTTTAGTAAGTTTTAGTGCATGATGAGGTGGTGTTTACCTATAGGATCCACCATCTCTTGGACTGGGCACCATTGATGGTATTTATTGGGCCCCACGTTCTTAAGTAAATCTCAATATTGCTTCAAAAAGGTAGCTATGCATATACAGTTTACAGACAGAATGTTAACATATTAAGCAAGAGTGTGACAACTTATCAGTGCTAAATGTGCCATAAAAAAACCCAGCATGTAAAATTCTTAGCTTTGACAAGTGACAACATATCTGGCAAAATGCATTGTAAACCAAATGTAATTTTTAGCTGCAGTAAATTTTAGACAATCAAAATGATGTTAAAATGTGTGTGTTTCTTACAGTCTAGAGGCTGCTTATTCTGATGGAGGAAAACACTGACAGCATCCTTCATGATCACTGAAAGAACTGTTCTCCTTTCTCCTGCCCCACACTGATCTATCTGATCGGTGCAGTGCAGGGGAGAAAGTCACCAGGACTTGCACGGATGTTGCGCATCCTGTGTAGCTGAAAAAACTTCTGCAAGACTAGCCCTTGGACCTCTTTATGAAAAGAAGAACGACACTCCTGATATGTGAGGTGGCATGGATAGGGTCCCAATCAAACAAAGTTGTTGATTAGCCATTGAACCTTTCAGGTCATGTGATCAGTCACATTCCTGGAAGGAATTTCAAGATGTGGTAATGTATACGATGGATGAGTGTACATATATATATATATATAAGTGTTTGTGTGTGTGGAGCTGCATGAGTATATAAGAGAGCTGTTGGTGTATGTAAGAAAGCTGTGTACAAGTATGTAGCAAAACAGTGCGTGTATGTAACAGAGGTGTGAGTGCATACTTCAAAGCTGTAGAAAAGCTATATGTGTTAGAACTGTGTTTGTGTATGGAGGAGAGTTGTGTGTGTATTTCGGAAAATTGCGTGTGTGATAGTAGTAGAGTTGTGTGTATGCAGGAGAGATGTGTGTATGTAGGAAAGAGGGTGGAAACTTATCAATGCTATAGGACCTATGCAAGAACCTAACATGATCAAATTTGACTCATGACAATACAGCTTTAAAAAATGCATTGGCAGCAATTGTACCGATCATCTACTTTCAATTAATTATCAGTAAATTGGTGAAAGTACACCTATTAAAAAAAAAATAACAGCCTCCTCCATATCCCCTCTAGCTGTCCTGTCCATCACCAAGATAGGTGCGTTTTCTGCCATTTTAGGTAGAAGTAATGTTCAACCAATTTGCTTCTAATTTAGACAAAGTAGTAGGAAAGTTTATCAAACAAACTCTACATATGAGCTCTATCTATTTTACAATACGTGTAATATGTATTCACAAAATGTCCATTTTCTATATGTGTGAACTTCACATCTTTTTTTTTTTTAGTAAGTTTTAGTGCATGATGAGGTGGTGTTTACCTATAGGATCCACCATCTCTTGGACTGGGCACCATTGATGGTATTTATTGGGCCCCACGTTCTTAAGTAAATCTCAATATTGCTTCAAAAAGGTAGCTATGCATATACAGTTTACAGACAGAATGTTAACATATTAAGCAAGAGTGTGACAACTTATCAGTGCTAAATGTGCCATAAAAAAACCCAGCATGTAAAATTCTTAGCTTTGACAAGTGACAACATATCTGGCAAAATGCATTGTAAACCAAATGTAATTTTTAGCTGCAGTAAATTTTAGACAATCAAAATGATGTTAAAATGTGTGTGTTTCTTACAGTCTAGAGGCTGCTTATTCTGATGGAGGAAAACACTGACAGCATCCTTCATGATCACTGAAAGAACTGTTCTCCTTTCTCCTGCCCCACACTGATCTATCTGATCGGTGCAGTGCAGGGGAGAAAGTCACCAGGACTTGCACGGATGTTGCGCATCCTGTGTAGCTGAAAAAACTTCTGCAAGACTAGCCCTTGGACCTCTTTATGAAAAGAAGAACGACACTCCTGATATGTGAGGTGGCATGGATAGGGTCCCAATCAAACAAAGTTGTTGATTAGCCATTGAACCTTTCAGGTCATGTGATCAGTCACATTCCTGGAAGGAATTTCAAGATGTGGTAATGTATACGATGGATGAGTGTACATATATATATATATATATATATATATATAAGTGTTTGTGTGTGTGGAGCTGCATGAGTATATAAGAGAGCTGTTGGTGTATGTAAGAAAGCTGTGTACAAGTATGTAGCAAAACAGTGCGTGTATGTAACAGAGGTGTGAGTGCATACTTCAAAGCTGTAGAAAAGCTATATGTGTTAGAACTGTGTTTGTGTATGGAGGAGAGTTGTGTGTGTATTTCGGAAAATTGCGTGTGTGATAGTAGTAGAGTTGTGTGTATGCAGGAGAGATGTGTGTATGTAGGAAAGAGGGTGGAAACTTATCAATGCTATAGGACCTATGCAAGAACCTAACATGATCAAATTTGACTCATGACAATACAGCTTTAAAAAATGCATTGGCAGCAATTGTACCGATCATCTACTTTCAATTAATTATCAGTAAATTGGTGAAAGTACACCTATTAAAAAAAAAATAACAGCCTCCTCCATATCCCCTCTAGCTGTCCTGTCCATCACCAAGATAGGTGCGTTTTCTGCCATTTTAGGTAGAAGTAATGTTCAACCAATTTGCTTCTAATTTAGACAAAGTAGTAGGAAAGTTTATCAAACAAACTCTACATATGAGCTCTATCTATTTTACAATACGTGTAATATGTATTCACAAAATGTCCATCTTCTATATGTGTGAACTTCACATCTTTTTTTTTTTTAGTAAGTTTTAGTGCATGATGAGGTGGTGTTTACCTATAGGATCCACCATCTCTTGGACTGGGCACCATTGATGGTATTTATTGGGCCCCACGTTCTTAAGTAAATCTCAATATTGCTTCAAAAAGGTAGCTATGCATATACAGTTTACAGACAGAATGTTAACATATTAAGCAAGAGTGTGACAACTTATCAGTGCTAAATGTGCCATAAAAAAACCCAGCATGTAAAATTCTTAGCTTTGACAAGTGACAACATATCTGGCAAAATTCTTGTAAACCAAATGTAATTTTTAGCTGCAGTAAATTTTAGACAATCAAAATGATGTTAAAATGTGTGTGTTTCTTACAGTCTAGAGGCTGCTTATTCTGATGGAGGAAAACACTGACAGCATCCTTCATGATCACTGAAAGAACTGTTCTCCTTTCTCCTGCCCCACACTGATCTATCTGATCGGTGCAGTGCAGGGGAGAAAGTCACCAGGACTTGCACGGATGTTGCGCATCCTGTGTAGCTGAAAAAACTTCTGCAAGACTAGCCCTTGGACCTCTTTATGAAAAGAAGAACGACACTCCTGATATGTGAGGTGGCATGGATAGGGTCCCAATCAAACAAAGTTGTTGATTAGCCATTGAACCTTTCAGGTCATGTGATCAGTCACATTCCTGGAAGGAATTTCAAGATGTGGTAATGTATAAGATGGATGAGTGTACATATATATATATATATAAGTGTTTGTGTGTGTGGAGCTGCATGAGTATATAAGAGAGCTGTTGGTGTATGTAAGAAAGCTGTGTACAAGTATGTAGCAAAACAGTGCGTGTATGTAACAGAGGTGTGAGTGCATACTTCAAAGCTGTAGAAAAGCTATATGTGTTAGAACTGTGTTTGTGTATGGAGGAGAGTTGTGTGTGTATTTCGGAAAATTGCGTGTGTGATAGTAGTAGAGTTGTGTGTATGCAGGAGAGATGTGTGTATGTAGGAAAGAGGGTGGAAACTTATCAATGCTATAGGACCTATGCAAGAACCTAACATGATCAAATTTGACTCATGACAATACAGCTTTAAAAAATGCATTGGCAGCAATTGTACCGATCATCTACTTTCAATTAATTATCAGTATATTGGTGAAAGTACACCTATTAAAAAAAAAATAACAGCCTCCTCCATATCCCCTCTAGCTGTCCTGTCCATCACCAAGATAGGTGCGTTTTCTGCCATTTTAGGTAGAAGTAATGTTCAACCAATTTGCTTCTAATTTAGACAAAGTAGTAGGAAAGTTTATCAAACAAACTCTACATATGAGCTCTATCTATTTTACAATACGTGTAATATGTATTCACAAAATGTCCATCTTCTATATGTGTGAACTTCACATCTTTTTTTTTTTTAGTAAGTTTTAGTGCATGATGAGGTGGTGTTTACCTATAGGATCCACCATCTCTTGGACTGGGCACCATTGATGGTATTTATTGGGCCCCACGTTCTTAAGTAAATCTCAATATTGCTTCAAAAAGGTAGCTATGCATATACAGTTTACAGACAGAATGTTAACATATTAAGCAAGAGTGTGACAACTTATCAGTGCTAAATGTGCCATAAAAAAACCCAGCATGTAAAATTCTTAGCTTTGACAAGTGACAACATATCTGGCAAAATGCATTGTAAACCAAATGTAATTTTTAGCTGCAGTAAATTTTAGACAATCAAAATGATGTTAAAATGTGTGTGTTTCTTACAGTCTAGAGGCTGCTTATTCTGATGGAGGAAAACACTGACAGCATCCTTCATGATCACTGAAAGAACTGTTCTCCTTTCTCCTGCCCCACACTGATCTATCTGATCGGTGCAGTGCAGGGGAGAAAGTCACCAGGACTTGCACGGATGTTGCGCATCCTGTGTAGCTGAAAAAACTTCTGCAAGACTAGCCCTTGGACCTCTTTATGAAAAGAAGAACGACACTCCTGATATGTGAGGTGGCATGGATAGGGTCCCAATCAAACAAAGTTGTTGATTAGCCATTGAACCTTTCAGGTCATGTGATCAGTCACATTCCTGGAAGGAATTTCAAGATGTGGTAATGTATACGATGGATGAGTGTACATATATATATATATATAAGTGTTTGTGTGTGTGGAGCTGCATGAGTATATAAGAGAGCTGTTGGTGTATGTAAGAAAGCTGTGTACAAGTATGTAGCAAAACAGTGCGTGTATGTAACAGAGGTGTGAGTGCATACTTCAAAGCTGTAGAAAAGCTATATGTGTTAGAACTGTGTTTGTGTATGGAGGAGAGTTGTGTGTGTATTTCGGAAAATTGCGTGTGTGATAGTAGTAGAGTTGTGTGTATGCAGGAGAGATGTGTGTATGTAGGAAAGAGGGTGGAAACTTATCAATGCTATAGGACCTATGCAAGAACCTAACATGATCAAATTTGACTCATGACAATACAGCTTTAAAAAATGCATTGGCAGCAATTGTACCGATCATCTACTTTCAATTAATTATCAGTAAATTGGTGAAAGTACACCTATTAAAAAAAAAATAACAGCCTCCTCCATATCCCCTCTAGCTGTCCTGTCCATCACCAAGATAGGTGCGTTTTCTGCCATTTTAGGTAGAAGTAATGTTCAACCAATTTGCTTCTAATTTAGACAAAGTAGTAGGAAAGTTTATCAAACAAACTCTACATATGAGCTCTATCTATTTTACAATACGTGTAATATGTATTCACAAAATGTCCATCTTCTATATGTGTGAACTTCACATCTTTTTTTTTTTTAGTAAGTTTTAGTGCATGATGAGGTGGTGTTTACCTATAGGATCCACCATCTCTTGGACTGGGCACCATTGATGGTATTTATTGGGCCCCACGTTCTTAAGTAAATCTCAATATTGCTTCAAAAAGGTAGCTATGCATATACAGTTTACAGACAGAATGTTAACATATTAAGCAAGAGTGTGACAACTTATCAGTGCTAAATGTGCCATAAAAAAACCCAGCATGTAAAATTCTTAGCTTTGACAAGTGACAACATATCTGGCAAAATGCATTGTAAACCAAATGTAATTTTTAGCTGCAGTAAATTTAGACAATCAAAATGATGTTAAAATGTGTGTGTTTCTTACAGTCTAGAGGCTGCTTATTCTGATGGAGGAAAACACTGACAGCATCCTTCATGATCACTGAAAGAACTGTTCTCCTTTCTCCTGCCCCACACTGATCTATCTGATCGGTGCAGTGCAGGGGAGAAAGTCACCAGGACTTGCACGGATGTTGCGCATCCTGTGTAGCTGAAAAAACTTCTGCAAGACTAGCCCTTGGACCTCTTTATGAAAAGAAGAACGACACTCCTGATATGTGAGGTGGCATGGATAGGGTCCCAATCAAACAAAGTTGTTGATTAGCCATTGAACCTTTCAGGTCATGTGATCAGTCACATTCCTGGAAGGAATTTCAAGATGTGGTAATGTATACGATGGATGAGTGTACATATATATATATATATATATATATATATATATAAGTGTTTGTGTGTGTGGAGCTGCATGAGTATATAAGAGAGCTGTTGGTGTATGTAAGAAAGCTGTGTACAAGTATGTAGCAAAACAGTGCGTGTATGTAACAGAGGTGTGAGTGCATACTTCAAAGCTGTAGAAAAGCTATATGTGTTAGAACTGTGTTTGTGTATGGAGGAGAGTTGTGTGTGTATTTCGGAAAATTGCGTGTGTGATAGTAGTAGAGTTGTGTGTATGCAGGAGAGATGTGTGTATGTAGGAAAGAGGGTGGAAACTTATCAATGCTATAGGACCTATGCAAGAACCTAACATGATCAAATTTGACTCATGACAATACAGCTTTAAAAAATGCATTGGCAGCAATTGTACCGATCATCTACTTTCAATTAATTATCAGTAAATTGGTGAAAGTACACCTATTAAAAAAAAAATAACAGCCTCCTCCATATCCCCTCTAGCTGTCCTGTCCATCACCAAGATAGGTGCGTTTTCTGCCATTTTAGGTAGAAGTAATGTTCAACCAATTTGCTTCTAATTTAGACAAAGTAGTAGGAAAGTTTATCAAACAAACTCTACATATGAGCTCTATCTATTTTACAATACGTGTAATATGTATTCACAAAATGTCCATCTTCTATATGTGTGAACTTCACATCTTTTTTTTTTTTAGTAAGTTTTAGTGCATGATGAGGTGGTGTTTACCTATAGGATCCACCATCTCTTGGACTGGGCACCATTGATGGTATTTATTGGGCCCCACGTTCTTAAGTAAATCTCAATATTGCTTCAAAAAGGTAGCTATGCATATACAGTTTACAGACAGAATGTTAACATATTAAGCAAGAGTGTGACAACTTATCAGTGCTAAATGTGCCATAAAAAAACCCAGCATGTAAAATTCTTAGCTTTGACAAGTGACAACATATCTGGCAAAATGCATTGTAAACCAAATGTAATTTTTAGCTGCAGTAAATTTTAGACAATCAAAATGATGTTAAAATGTGTGTGTTTCTTACAGTCTAGAGGCTGCTTATTCTGATGGAGGAAAACACTGACAGCATCCTTCATGATCACTGAAAGAACTGTTCTCCTTTCTCCTGCCCCACACTGATCTATCTGATCGGTGCAGTGCAGGGGAGAAAGTCACCAGGACTTGCACGGATGTTGCGCATCCTGTGTAGCTGAAAAAACTTCTGCAAGACTAGCCCTTGGACCTCTTTATGAAAAGAAGAACGACACTCCTGATATGTGAGGTGGCATGGATAGGGTCCCAATCAAACAAAGTTGTTGATTAGCCATTGAACCTTTCAGGTCATGTGATCAGTCACATTCCTGGAAGGAATTTCAAGATGTGGTAATGTATACGATGGATGAGTGTACATATATATATATAAGTGTTTGTGTGTGTGGAGCTGCATGAGTATATAAGAGAGCTGTTGGTGTATGTAAGAAAGCTGTGTACAAGTATGTAGCAAAACAGTGCGTGTATGTAACAGAGGTGTGAGTGCATACTTCAAAGCTGTAGAAAAGCTATATGTGTTAGAACTGTGTTTGTGTATGGAGGAGAGTTGTGTGTGTATTTCGGAAAATTGCGTGTGTGATAGTAGTAGAGTTGTGTGTATGCAGGAGAGATGTGTGTATGTAGGAAAGAGGGTGGAAACTTATCAATGCTATAGGACCTATGCAAGAACCTAACATGATCAAATTTGACTCATGACAATACAGCTTTAAAAAATGCATTGGCAGCAATTGTACCGATCATCTACTTTCAATTAATTATCAGTAAATTGGTGAAAGTACACCTATTAAAAAAAAAATAACAGCCTCCTCCATATCCCCTCTAGCTGTCCTGTCCATCACCAAGATAGGTGCGTTTTCTGCCATTTTAGGTAGAAGTAATGTTCAACCAATTTGCTTCTAATTTAGACAAAGTAGTAGGAAAGTTTATCAAACAAACTCTACATATGAGCTCTATCTATTTTACAATACGTGTAATATGTATTCACAAAATGTCCATCTTCTATATGTGTGAACTTCACATCTTTTTTTTTTTTAGTAAGTTTTAGTGCATGATGAGGTGGTGTTTACCTATAGGATCCACCATCTCTTGGACTGGGCACCATTGATGGTATTTATTGGGCCCCACGTTCTTAAGTAAATCTCAATATTGCTTCAAAAAGGTAGCTATGCATATACAGTTTACAGACAGAATGTTAACATATTAAGCAAGAGTGTGACAACTTATCAGTGCTAAATGTGCCATAAAAAAACCCAGCATGTAAAATTCTTAGCTTTGACAAGTGACAACATATCTGGCAAAATGCATTGTAAACCAAATGTAATTTTTAGCTGCAGTAAATTTTAGACAATCAAAATGATGTTAAAATGTGTGTGTTTCTTACAGTCTAGAGGCTGCTTATTCTGATGGAGGAAAACACTGACAGCATCCTTCATGATCACTGAAAGAACTGTTCTCCTTTCTCCTGCCCCACACTGATCTATCTGATCGGTGCAGTGCAGGGGAGAAAGTCACCAGGACTTGCACGGATGTTGCGCATCCTGTGTAGCTGAAAAAACTTCTGCAAGACTAGCCCTTGGACCTCTTTATGAAAAGAAGAACGACACTCCTGATATGTGAGGTGGCATGGATAGGGTCCCAATCAAACAAAGTTGTTGATTAGCCATTGAACCTTTCAGGTCATGTGATCAGTCACATTCCTGGAAGGAATTTCAAGATGTGGTAATGTATACGATGGATGAGTGTACATATATATATATAAGTGTTTGTGTGTGTGGAGCTGCATGAGTATATAAGAGAGCTGTTGGTGTATGTAAGAAAGCTGTGTACAAGTATGTAGCAAAACAGTGCGTGTATGTAACAGAGGTGTGAGTGCATACTTCAAAGCTGTAGAAAAGCTATATGTGTTAGAACTGTGTTTGTGTATGGAGGAGAGTTGTGTGTGTATTTCGGAAAATTGCGTGTGTGATAGTAGTAGAGTTGTGTGTATGCAGGAGAGATGTGTGTATGTAGGAAAGAGGGTGGAAACTTATCAATGCTATAGGACCTATGCAAGAACCTAACATGATCAAATTTGACTCATGACAATACAGCTTTAAAAAATGCATTGGCAGCAATTGTACCGATCATCTACTTTCAATTAATTATCAGTAAATTGGTGAAAGTACACCTATTAAAAAAAAAAATAACAGCCTCCTCCATATCCCCTCTAGCTGTCCTGTCCATCACCAAGATAGGTGCGTTTTCTGCCATTTTAGGTAGAAGTAATGTTCAACCAATTTGCTTCTAATTTAGACAAAGTAGTAGGAAAGTTTATCAAACAAACTCTACATATGAGCTCTATCTATTTTACAATACGTGTAATATGTATTCACAAAATGTCCATCTTCTATATGTGTGAACTTCACATCTTTTTTTTTTTTAGTAAGTTTTAGTGCATGATGAGGTGGTGTTTACCTATAGGATCCACCATCTCTTGGACTGGGCACCATTGATGGTATTTATTGGGCCCCACGTTCTTAAGTAAATCTCAATATTGCTTCAAAAAGGTAGCTATGCATATACAGTTTACAGACAGAATGTTAACATATTAAGCAAGAGTGTGACAACTTATCAGTGCTAAATGTGCCATAAAAAAACCCAGCATGTAAAATTCTTAGCTTTGACAAGTGACAACATATCTGGCAAAATGCATTGTAAACCAAATGTAATTTTTAGCTGCAGTAAATTTTAGACAATCAAAATGATGTTAAAATGTGTGTGTTTCTTACAGTCTAGAGGCTGCTTATTCTGATGGAGGAAAACACTGACAGCATCCTTCATGATCACTGAAAGAACTGTTCTCCTTTCTCCTGCCCCACACTGATCTATCTGATCGGTGCAGTGCAGGGGAGAAAGTCACCAGGACTTGCACGGATGTTGCGCATCCTGTGTAGCTGAAAAAACTTCTGCAAGACTAGCCCTTGGACCTCTTTATGAAAAGAAGAACGACACTCCTGATATGTGAGGTGGCATGGATAGGGTCCCAATCAAACAAAGTTGTTGATTAGCCATTGAACCTTTCAGGTCATGTGATCAGTCACATTCCTGGAAGGAATTTCAAGATGTGGTAATGTATACGATGGATGAGTGTACATATATATATATATATATATATATATATATATAAGTGTTTGTGTGTGTGGAGCTGCATGAGTATATAAGAGAGCTGTTGGTGTATGTAAGAAAGCTGTGTACAAGTATGTAGCAAAACAGTGCGTGTATGTAACAGAGGTGTGAGTGCATACTTCAAAGCTGTAGAAAAGCTATATGTGTTAGAACTGTGTTTGTGTATGGAGGAGAGTTGTGTGTGTATTTCGGAAAATTGCGTGTGTGATAGTAGTAGAGTTGTGTGTATGCAGGAGAGATGTGTGTATGTAGGAAAGAGGGTGGAAACTTATCAATGCTATAGGACCTATGCAAGAACCTAACATGATCAAATTTGACTCATGACAATACAGCTTTAAAAAATGCATTGGCAGCAATTGTACCGATCATCTACTTTCAATTAATTATCAGTAAATTGGTGAAAGTACACCTATTAAAAAAAAAATAACAGCCTCCTCCATATCCCCTCTAGCTGTCCTGTCCATCACCAAGATAGGTGCGTTTTCTGCCATTTTAGGTAGAAGTAATGTTCAACCAATTTGCTTCTAATTTAGACAAAGTAGTAGGAAAGTTTATCAAACAAACTCTACATATGAGCTCTATCTATTTTACAATACGTGTAATATGTATTCACAAAATGTCCATCTTCTATATGTGTGAACTTCACATCTTTTTTTTTTTTAGTAAGTTTTAGTGCATGATGAGGTGGTGTTTACCTATAGGATCCACCATCTCTTGGACTGGGCACCATTGATGGTATTTATTGGGCCCCACGTTCTTAAGTAAATCTCAATATTGCTTCAAAAAGGTAGCTATGCATATACAGTTTACAGACAGAATGTTAACATATTAAGCAAGAGTGTGACAACTTATCAGTGCTAAATGTGCCATAAAAAAACCCAGCATGTAAAATTCTTAGCTTTGACAAGTGACAACATATCTGGCAAAATTCATTGTAAACCAAATGTAATTTTTAGCTGCAGTAAATTTTAGACAATCAAAATGATGTTAAAATGTGTGTGTTTCTTACAGTCTAGAGGCTGCTTATTCTGATGGAGGAAAACACTGACAGCATCCTTCATGATCACTGAAAGAACTGTTCTCCTTTCTCCTGCCCCACACTGATCTATCTGATCGGTGCAGTGCAGGGGAGAAAGTCACCAGGACTTGCACGGATGTTGCGCATCCTGTGTAGCTGAAAAAACTTCTGCAAGACTAGCCCTTGGACCTCTTTATGAAAAGAAGAACGACACTCCTGATATGTGAGGTGGCATGGATAGGGTCCCAATCAAACAAAGTTGTTGATTAGCCATTGAACCTTTCAGGTCATGTGATCAGTCACATTCCTGGAAGGAATTTCAAGATGTGGTAATGTATAAGATGGATGAGTGTACATATATATATATATATAAGTGTTTGTGTGTGTGGAGCTGCATGAGTATATAAGAGAGCTGTTGGTGTATGTAAGAAAGCTGTGTACAAGTATGTAGCAAAACAGTGCGTGTATGTAACAGAGGTGTGAGTGCATACTTCAAAGCTGTAGAAAAGCTATATGTGTTAGAACTGTGTTTGTGTATGGAGGAGAGTTGTGTGTGTATTTCGGAAAATTGCGTGTGTGATAGTAGTAGAGTTGTGTGTATGCAGGAGAGATGTGTGTATGTAGGAAAGAGGGTGGAAACTTATCAATGCTATAGGACCTATGCAAGAACCTAACATGATCAAATTTGACTCATGACAATACAGCTTTAAAAAATGCATTGGCAGCAATTGTACCGATCATCTACTTTCAATTAATTATCAGTAAATTGGTGAAAGTACACCTATTAAAAAAAAAATAACAGCCTCCTCCATATCCCCTCTAGCTGTCCTGTCCATCACCAAGATAGGTGCGTTTTCTGCCATTTTAGGTAGAAGTAATGTTCAACCAATTTGCTTCTAATTTAGACAAAGTAGTAGGAAAGTTTATCAAACAAACTCTACATATGAGCTCTATCTATTTTACAATACGTGTAATATGTATTCACAAAATGTCCATCTTCTATATGTGTGAACTTCACATCTTTTTTTTTTTTAGTAAGTTTTAGTGCATGATGAGGTGGTGTTTACCTATAGGATCCACCATCTCTTGGACTGGGCACCATTGATGGTATTTATTGGGCCCCACGTTCTTAAGTAAATCTCAATATTGCTTCAAAAAGGTAGCTATGCATATACAGTTTACAGACAGAATGTTAACATATTAAGCAAGAGTGTGACAACTTATCAGTGCTAAATGTGCCATAAAAAAACCCAGCATGTAAAATTCTTAGCTTTGACAAGTGACAACATATCTGGCAAAATGCATTGTAAACCAAATGTAATTTTTAGCTGCAGTAAATTTTAGACAATCAAAATGATGTTAAAATGTGTGTGTTTCTTACAGTCTAGAGGCTGCTTATTCTGATGGAGGAAAACACTGACAGCATCCTTCATGATCACTGAAAGAACTGTTCTCCTTTCTCCTGCCCCACACTGATCTATCTGATCGGTGCAGTGCAGGGGAGAAAGTCACCAGGACTTGCACGGATGTTGCGCATCCTGTGTAGCTGAAAAAACTTCTGCAAGACTAGCCCTTGGACCTCTTTATGAAAAGAAGAACGACACTCCTGATATGTGAGGTGGCATGGATAGGGTCCCAATCAAACAAAGTTGTTGATTAGCCATTGAACCTTTCAGGTCATGTGATCAGTCACATTCCTGGAAGGAATTTCAAGATGTGGTAATGTATACGATGGATGAGTGTACATATATATATATATATATATAAGTGTTTGTGTGTGTGGAGCTGCATGAGTATATAAGAGAGCTGTTGGTGTATGTAAGAAAGCTGTGTACAAGTATGTAGCAAAACAGTGCGTGTATGTAACAGAGGTGTGAGTGCATACTTCAAAGCTGTAGAAAAGCTATATGTGTTAGAACTGTGTTTGTGTATGGAGGAGAGTTGTGTGTGTATTTCGGAAAATTGCGTGTGTGATAGTAGTAGAGTTGTGTGTATGCAGGAGAGATGTGTGTATGTAGGAAAGAGGGTGGAAACTTATCAATGCTATAGGACCTATGCAAGAACCTAACATGATCAAATTTGACTCATGACAATACAGCTTTAAAAAATGCATTGGCAGCAATTGTACCGATCATCTACTTTCAATTAATTATCAGTAAATTGGTGAAAGTACACCTATTAAAAAAAAAATAACAGCCTCCTCCATATCCCCTCTAGCTGTCCTGTCCATCACCAAGATAGGTGCGTTTTCTGCCATTTTAGGTAGAAGTAATGTTCAACCAATTTGCTTCTAATTTAGACAAAGTAGTAGGAAAGTTTATCAAACAAACTCTACATATGAGCTCTATCTATTTTACAATACGTGTAATATGTATTCACAAAATGTCCATCTTCTATATGTGTGAACTTCACATCTTTTTTTTTTTTAGTAAGTTTTAGTGCATGATGAGGTGGTGTTTACCTATAGGATCCACCATCTCTTGGACTGGGCACCATTGATGGTATTTATTGGGCCCCACGTTCTTAAGTAAATCTCAATATTGCTTCAAAAAGGTAGCTATGCATATACAGTTTACAGACAGAATGTTAACATATTAAGCAAGAGTGTGACAACTTATCAGTGCTAAATGTGCCATAAAAAAACCCAGCATGTAAAATTCTTAGCTTTGACAAGTGACAACATATCTGGCAAAATGCATTGTAAACCAAATGTAATTTTTAGCTGCAGTAAATTTTAGACAATCAAAATGATGTTAAAATGTGTGTGTTTCTTACAGTCTAGAGGCTGCTTATTCTGATGGAGGAAAACACTGACAGCATCCTTCATGATCACTGAAAGAACTGTTCTCCTTTCTCCTGCCCCACACTGATCTATCTGATCGGTGCAGTGCAGGGGAGAAAGTCACCAGGACTTGCACGGATGTTGCGCATCCTGTGTAGCTGAAAAAACTTCTGCAAGACTAGCCCTTGGACCTCTTTATGAAAAGAAGAACGACACTCCTGATATGTGAGGTGGCATGGATAGGGTCCCAATCAAACAAAGTTGTTGATTAGCCATTGAACCTTTCAGGTCATGTGATCAGTCACATTCCTGGAAGGAATTTCAAGATGTGGTAATGTATACGATGGATGAGTGTACATATATATATATATATATATATATATATATATATAAGTGTTTGTGTGTGTGGAGCTGCATGAGTATATAAGAGAGCTGTTGGTGTATGTAAGAAAGCTGTGTACAAGTATGTAGCAAAACAGTGCGTGTATGTAACAGAGGTGTGAGTGCATACTTCAAAGCTGTAGAAAAGCTATATGTGTTAGAACTGTGTTTGTGTATGGAGGAGAGTTGTGTGTGTATTTCGGAAAATTGCGTGTGTGATAGTAGTAGAGTTGTGTGTATGCAGGAGAGATGTGTGTATGTAGGAAAGAGGGTGGAAACTTATCAATGCTATAGGACCTATGCAAGAACCTAACATGATCAAATTTGACTCATGACAATACAGCTTTAAAAAATGCATTGGCAGCAATTGTACCGATCATCTACTTTCAATTAATTATCAGTAAATTGGTGAAAGTACACCTATTAAAAAAAAAATAACAGCCTCCTCCATATCCCCTCTAGCTGTCCTGTCCATCACCAAGATAGGTGCGTTTTCTGCCATTTTAGGTAGAAGTAATGTTCAACCAATTTGCTTCTAATTTAGACAAAGTAGTAGGAAAGTTTATCAAACAAACTCTACATATGAGCTCTATCTATTTTACAATACGTGTAATATGTATTCACAAAATGTCCATCTTCTATATGTGTGAACTTCACATCTTTTTTTTTTTTAGTAAGTTTTAGTGCATGATGAGGTGGTGTTTACCTATAGGATCCACCATCTCTTGGACTGGGCACCATTGATGGTATTTATTGGGCCCCACGTTCTTAAGTAAATCTCAATATTGCTTCAAAAAGGTAGCTATGCATATACAGTTTACAGACAGAATGTTAACATATTAAGCAAGAGTGTGACAACTTATCAGTGCTAAATGTGCCATAAAAAAACCCAGCATGTAAAATTCTTAGCTTTGACAAGTGACAACATATCTGGCAAAATGCATTGTAAACCAAATGTAATTTTTAGCTGCAGTAAATTTTAGACAATCAAAATGATGTTAAAATGTGTGTGTTTCTTACAGTCTAGAGGCTGCTTATTCTGATGGAGGAAAACACTGACAGCATCCTTCATGATCACTGAAAGAACTGTTCTCCTTTCTCCTGCCCCACACTGATCTATCTGATCGGTGCAGTGCAGGGGAGAAAGTCACCAGGACTTGCACGGATGTTGCGCATCCTGTGTAGCTGAAAAAACTTCTGCAAGACTAGCCCTTGGACCTCTTTATGAAAAGAAGAACGACACTCCTGATATGTGAGGTGGCATGGATAGGGTCCCAATCAAACAAAGTTGTTGATTAGCCATTGAACCTTTCAGGTCATGTGATCAGTCACATTCCTGGAAGGAATTTCAAGATGTGGTAATGTATACGATGGATGAGTGTACATATATATATATATATATATATATATATATATATATAAGTGTTTGTGTGTGTGGAGCTGCATGAGTATATAAGAGAGCTGTTGGTGTATGTAAGAAAGCTGTGTACAAGTATGTAGCAAAACAGTGCGTGTATGTAACAGAGGTGTGAGTGCATACTTCAAAGCTGTAGAAAAGCTATATGTGTTAGAACTGTGTTTGTGTATGGAGGAGAGTTGTGTGTGTATTTCGGAAAATTGCGTGTGTGATAGTAGTAGAGTTGTGTGTATGCAGGAGAGATGTGTGTATGTAGGAAAGAGGGTGGAAACTTATCAATGCTATAGGACCTATGCAAGAACCTAACATGATCAAATTTGACTCATGACAATACAGCTTTAAAAAATGCATTGGCAGCAATTGTACCGATCATCTACTTTCAATGAATTATCAGCAAATTGGTGAAAGTACACCTATTAAAAAAAAAATAACAGCCTCCTCCATATCCCCTCTAGCTGTCCTGTCCATCACCAAGATAGGTGCGTTTTCTGCCATTTTAGGTAGAAGTAATGTTCAACCAATTTGCTTCTAATTTAGACAAAGTAGTAGGAAAGTTTATCAAACAAACTCTACATATGAGCTCTATCTATTTTACAATACGTGTAATATGTATTCACAAAATGTCCATTTTCTATATGTGTGAACTTCACATCTTTTTTTTTTTTAGTAAGTTTTAGTGCATGATGAGGTGGTGTTTACCTATAGGATCCACCATCTCTTGGACTGGGCACCATTGATGGTATTTATTGGGCCCCACGTTCTTAAGTAAATCTCAATATTGCTTCAAAAAGGTAGCTATGCATATACAGTTTACAGACAGAATGTTAACATATTAAGCAAGAGTGTGACAACTTATCAGTGCTAAATGTGCCATAAAAAAACCCAGCATGTAAAATTCTTAGCTTTGACAAGTGACAACATATCTGGCAAAATGCATTGTAAACCAAATGTAATTTTTAGCTGCAGTAAATTTTAGACAATGAAAATGATGTTAAAATGTGTGTGTTTCTTACAGTCTAGAGGCTGCTTATTCTGATGGAGGAAAACACTGACAGCATCCTTCATGATCACTGAAAGAACTGTTCTCCTTTCTCCTGCCCCACACTGATCTATCTGATCGGTGCAGTGCAGGGGAGAAAGTCACCAGGACTTGCACGGATGTTGCGCATCCTGTGTAGCTGAAAAAACTTCTGCAAGACTAGCCCTTGGACCTCTTTATGAAAAGAAGAACGACACTCCTGATATGTGAGGTGGCATGGATAGGGTCCCAATCAAACAAAGTTGTTGATTAGCCATTGAACCTTTCAGGTCATGTGATCAGTCACATTCCTGGAAGGAATTTCAAGATGTGGTAATGTATACGATGGATGAGTGTACATATATATATATATATATATATATATAAGTGTTTGTGTGTGTGGAGCTGCATGAGTATATAAGAGAGCTGTTGGTGTATGTAAGAAAGCTGTGTACAAGTATGTAGCAAAACAGTGCGTGTATGTAACAGAGGTGTGAGTGCATACTTCAAAGCTGTAGAAAAGCTATATGTGTTAGAACTGTGTTTGTGTATGGAGGAGAGTTGTGTGTGTATTTTGGAAAATTGCGTGTGTGATAGTAGTAGAGTTGTGTGTATGCAGGAGAGATGTGTGTATGTAGGAAAGAGGGTGGAAACTTATCAATGCTATAGGACCTATGCAAGAACCTAACATGATCAAATTTGACTCATGACAATACAGCTTTAAAAAATGCATTGGCAGCAATTGTACCGATCATCTACTTTCAATGAATTATCAGCAAATTGGTGAAAGTACACCTATTAAAAAAAAAATAACAGCCTCCTCCATATCCCCTCTAGCTGTCCTGTCCATCACCAAGATAGGTGCGTTTTCTGCCATTTTAGGTAGAAGTAATGTTCAACCAATTTGCTTCTAATTTAGACAAAGTAGTAGGAAAGTTTATCAAACAAACTCTACATATGAGCTCTATCTATTTTACAATACGTGTAATATGTATTCACAAAATGTCCATTTTCTATATGTGTGAACTTCACATCTTTTTTTTTTTAGTAAGTTTTAGTGCATGATGAGGTGGTGTTTACCTATAGGATCCACCATCTCTTGGACTGGGCACCATTGATGGTATTTATTGGGCCCCACGTTCTTAAGTAAATCTCAATATTGCTTCAAAAAGGTAGTTATGCATATACAGTTTACAGACAGAATGTTAACATATTAAGCAAGAGTGTGACAACTTATCAGTGCTAAATGTGCCATAAAAAAACCCAGCATGTAAAATTCTTAGCTGTGACAAGTGACAACATACCTGGCAAAATGCATTGTAAACCAAATGTAATTTTTAGCTGCAGTAAATTTTAGACAATCAAAATGATGCTAAAATGTGTGTGTTTCTTGCAGTCTAGAGGCAGCTTATTCTGATGGAGGAAAACGCTGACAGCATCCTTCATGATCACTGAAAGAACTGTTCTCCTTTCTCCTGCCCCACACTGATCTATCTGATCGGTGCAGTGCAGGAGAGAAAGACACCAGGACTTGCACGGATGTTGCACATCCTGTGTAGCTGAAAAAACTTCTGCAAGACTAGCCCTTGGACCTCTTTATGAAAAGAATAACGCCACTCCTGATATGTGAGGTGGCATGGATAGGGTCCCAATCAAACAAAGTTGTTGATTAGCCATTGAACCTTTCAGGTCATGTGATCAGTCACATTCCTGGAAGGAATTTCATGATGTTGTAGGAAAGCTGGGTGGTTATATTAGAAAACTATGTGTATATATGTAGCAGAGCTGTGTATGCATATATAGCAGAGCTTGATGTGCATGTCCTGTGGATGCAGAAGTGATGTGTTTTTGTGCATTGTAGTGAATGCATATAATTTGCCTGCTGTAAAGCTGTATGAGTATAATACACATGCTGCAGAGAAACATTAATATTAGATCTCTAACTACTCTATTGTACCCTAAAGCATTAAAATTAGTGTAATTGACTTCTCCACATATCTACACCTCCAGGAAATTTGTAATTAGTTGGAAAAGTGTTTTTCCTAATTTTTTACTATGTAGTCCTCCTGAGTTTTTTATAGAAAGCATTAAAGTGAAAAATATGATAATTTATGCTAAGTATTAGGAAAATGTTGAAATTACACCTATCAAAAAAACAGCCTCCTCAATTTCCCTTAAAGCTGCCCTATCCATCTCCATGAGTAGCGGGAGTATATATCATTCAAACTCTACATGTGAAGTTCACCTATTTTTCAATATTTGAAATTTGTATTCACAACACTTTAGTTTTTTATATGTCTGAAGTATACGGCTATGTGCCCACGATGTAGATATGCTCAGGATATTTTCCTGAGCGTTTCTGCATCTCCCTGGCAGAAAAAACGCATGTGGATTGTACATGCGGATTGTACATGCGTTTTTCCTGCCAGGGACATGCGGATGTGAAGCGTTCTTCACATGCATTTCCGCATGTGGGTTGACAAGCGCTTTCCAAGCGATTTTAGCATCACTTGGAAAGTGCTTGTCAACTTGGTCACACTATATAAATCCATGCAAACAGCATGGATTTATATAGTGTGACCCCCAAAGAATGTGAAAACATAAAAAAAATAAATCTATACTCACCTTCCGATGGCCCCCGCAGTCTTGCTACGCTCCGTCCTGGCTGCCGGCAACTCTCGGTGCACTGTACTGAAGGACCTGCTGTCACATGACTATGACGTCAGCGCAGATCCTACAGTTCACCGCGAGATGCCGGCAAAGGAGGACGAGCGCTGCGGGGGCCGCCAGAAGGTAAATATGATATTTATTTTTTATTTTATTTTTTTTTCACAGGTTCTATGGTACCTGGGTCCAGAGGAGAGTCTCCTGTCCTCCACACCCGGGTACCATCCACACATTTCATCTGTAGATGCGCCTTCCATGCGTTCCAGTGATGCGTAATCCATGCGTTCCAATGCAAGTCAATGGCGGCGAAAACGCAGCGTTTCCGCAAAATTAATGGACATGCTGCGTTTTTTTCCGCAATGATAATCCGCAGCGGAAATTTCCGCAGCATGTGCGCAGCACATGCGGATTATCATTGGGGAGCATGGCTGGCCTTCTACCATGCATTTTTTAAGCATTTCTGCAGCGTTTTTGCCGCTGCGGAAACGATTAAAAAACGTATCGTGGGCACATAGCCTACTACGTGTTTTGATAATCAGGTATTAGTACATAATGACGTGGTATTAGCTTATAGGACCCATCCATCTCTTGGATTGGGTGTCATTAACGGTACTTTTTAGGCCACAGGTACCTAATCATGTCTCAATATTATTTGGCCACAGGTACCTAGTCATGTCTTTATATCAGTGTTGTGAAACCAAAATCAAGAGTGAAACATAAACATAATCTATTATGAAAAGATCTGCACCTGTTTTGGGTTTTTCACCCACTCCTGATTTTGGCTTAGAAATACCGATGCCAAATCCAAGCCAAAATGTGTCTGTGTCCTTACAGTGTAAGTATCCAAAGCATGAAGAATGACAACTGTGTTTCAAAATGCGTGAGTTACAGCATCAGTTATCACAACCTCCCCCACCCCCTTGTCTCATAAATGTGTAACAGTGTTGGATGAAGCTTCGGGAGCTCTGCGATATTGATGTGAGCGCAGAAGATCAAGTCCTATGGAAAGGATTTATTCCTGTACCCACAGAATGGTGGCAGTAATATGGGATAGGGTTTACATGGTTTCTCCCACAGTTCCCACAGCTTCAGCCGTACAATAAACAGATATGATATGAGGCAACCTCTGCAATCCTGGTACTCAGCAGTACTTCGGTCATTGTTCTGGGGTCCTAGAAATTTATACTATAGGGAGCACAGTGGAGGGGAGAAACACTGACAGGAGAGACAAAGTCTGAATGTTGCTACCTACCTTTTGTAAACGTTTAGAACTTGATTATTGATACTTACCTGTGACTTTGTGATTGGCTTTTTGTGCAGAGTCTGAGATTATTCAATCATAATCTTCCATCTATGGCATGAAGAAAATGCTGGTCTTGTTTGGCATCTAAGGCGACACGTCTATTGGGAAGAAGACTTGTCTGCTCAAGTGATCGGCTGCAACTGGTGCATGTGGAGGATCCAGCTGTGTTATATAGGAGGAGGCTATGATGTCATAAGAGAAAAGAGAAGCCAATGAGGTCATAAGAGAGAAGCCGTTGATGTCATAAAATAGAATCTGATGATGTCATAAGAGAGAAAAGAGAAGCTGATGAGGTCATAAGAGAGAAGCCGATGATGTCATAAAATAGAATCTGATGATGTCATAAGAGAGAAGAGAATCCTAGTACTAGCATGGCAATATTTCCTACAGCAATTCATTATATAATCTGGAATAAATATTTATTTAGCGATATCTCCTTGTTAAACTTTTTCACCCCAAAAAACTCACTATGGCAATTTACTCCATAACTACTATTATTATTATTGACATGATAAAATGTATAAATATTTAAAGTGCTCATCCTGGCACTATTAATCAGAGCTCATTTTACCTGATGCAGTTACACTATACAGATAAATGAACATACACTGTATACTCTATACCTATATACTATATATACACAAACCTACCATGTATACTCTATATGCAAATGCATGTACACTGTATATTGGATACTCTATATCTATATACACAAACCTACCATATATACTCTATATGCAAATGAATGTACACTGTATATTGGATACTGTATATCTATATATACAAACCTACCATATATACTCTATATGCAAATGCATGTACACTGTATATTGGATACTGTATATCTATATACACAAACCTACCATATATACACTACATACTAATGTACATAGACTTTATATATGCTACACCTACATATCTGCATATTTTCACATCCACCTTATATACATTACACGCATATATACTCACTCTCATACACTGTATAAACACATTCACCTTATATATAAGTAAAAACATAGAACTGGATTATTGATATTTACCTGTGACTTTGTGATGAACTTTTTCTGCCGAGTCTGAGATTAGTCAATCACAATCTTCCATCAATTTCACAAAGAAAATGCTGGTCTTGTTTGGCATCTAAGGGGAAATATCCGCTGGGAAGAAGACTGCTCTGCTCAAGTGATCGGCTGCAACTGGTGCATGTGGAGGATCCAGCTGTGTTATATAGGAGGAGGCTATGATGTCATAAGAGAGAAAAGAGAAGCCAATGAGGTCATAAGAGAGAAGCCGATGATGTCATAAAATAGAATCTGATGATGTCATAAGAGAGAAGAGAATCCTAGGACTAGCATGGCAATATTTCTTACAGCAATTCATTATATAATCTGGAATAAATATTTATTTAGAGATATCTCCTTGTTAACCACTTCGCGCCAGAGCCTGTTTTTGCCTTCGTGACCGGGCCAATTTTTTCAATTCTGACCACTGTCACTTTATGAGGTAATTACTCTGGAACGCTTCAACGTATTCCCCTGATTCTGAGATTGTTTTTTCATGACATATTGTACTTCATGATAGTGGTAAAATTTATTCGATATCACTTGCGTTTATTTGTGAAAAAAATCGGAAATTTGGCGAAAATTTTGAAAATTTTGCAATTTTCAAACTTTGAATTTTCATGCCCTTAAATCAGAGAGATATGTCACACAAAATAGTTAATAAATAACATTTCCCACATGTCTACTTTACATCAGCACAATTTTGGAACCAACATTTTTTTTTTGTTAGGGAGCTATAAGGGTTAAAAGTTGACCAGTGATTTCTCATTTTTCCAACAAAATTTACAAAAACATTTTTTTAGGGACCACATCATATTTGACGTCACTTTGAGGGGTCTTTATGACAGAAAATACCCAAAAGTGACACCATTCTAAAAACTGCACCCCTCAAGGTGCTCAAAACCACATTCAAGAACTTTATTAACCCTTCAGGTGCTTCACCGGAATTTTTGGAATGTGGAAGAAAAAAATTAACATTTAACTTTTTTCACAAAAATGTTACTTTAGACCCAATTTTTTTTATTTTCACAGGGGTAACAGGAAAAAATAGACCCCAAATTTTTTTGTGCAATTTCTCTTGAGCGTGCTGATACCCCATATGTGAGGGAAAACCACTGTTTGGGCGCACTGCAGGGTTCGGAAGGGAAGGAGCGCCATTAGACTTTTTGAATGTAAAATTTGTCTGAATAATTAGCAGACGCCATATTGCGTTTGAAGAGCTCCTGATGTGCCTAAACAGTGGAAACCCCCCACAAGTGACACCATTTTGGAAACTAGACCCCTTAGGGAACTTATCTAGATGTGTGGTGAGCACCTTGAACCCCAAGGTGCTTCACAGAAGTTTATAATATTGAGCTGTAAAAATAAAATTTTCACATTTTTCCCACAAAACCGTTTTTCATCCCTTAATTTTGCATTATCATAAGGGTAATAGGATAAATTGCACCATGAAATTTGTTGTTCAATTTCTCCTGAACACGCTGATACCCCATATGTGGAGGCAAATTACTGTTTGAGCACATGGCAGGGTTTGAAAGGGAAGGAGCGCCATTTGACTTTTTGAATGTAAAATTTGTTTGAATAATTAGCAGACGCCATGTCACATTTGGGGAGCCCCTAATGTGCCTAAACAGTGGAAACCCCCCACAAGTGCCACCATTTTGGAAACTAGACCTCTTAGGGAACTTATCTAGATGTGTGGTGAGCACCTTGCACCCCCAGCTGCTTCACAGAAGTTTATAATATTGAGCCGTAAAAATAAAATTTTCACATTTTTCCCATAAAAAATGTTTTTCATTCCCTAATTTTGCATTATCATAAGGGTAACAGGATAAATTGCACCATGAAATTTGTTGTACAATTTCTCCTGAGTACGCCGATACCCCATATGTGGGGGAAAACCACTGCTTTGGTGTACGGCAGGGTTCGGAAGAGAAAGGAGCGCTATGTTGGCTGGGATAGGCAGCAGACGCCATGTCACATTTGAAGAGTCGCTGACATGCCAAAACAGCAGAAACCCCCACAAGTGACCCCATTTTGTAAACTACACCTCTCAAGGAATTCATCTAGGGAAGTAGTGAGTATTTTTTAATTTTTAAATTTATACCATTGGGCAGTGAAAAAAGCATAATTATATTTTTACCACAAAAAAATGTTTTACCCTCAGATTTTACATTTTCACACAGGACAATGGGTAAAAATGGTGCCGAAATGTGTCACACAATTTCTTCTAAAAGTGGCAATACCCCATATGTGGCTGTATTGTACCGCTCAGCCGTACCGCGAGATCTGGGGGGGACGGAGCACTATTTGACAATTGGAGAACAAACTATTGTAGAATAGGCATTTGGATTTGGGAGCACAAAATTTTCTGAATTTCTTTTGGGGGGCAAGGGTCATTTTGCTTTTCCAGAGCCTTTCTGCTACCAGTAACTTGGAAGTCCCTTATATTTTTAACAGATGACGGACCTGAGTGGGGACTAGCTTTTTTTGAGGACTGAGTTGAAGCTTTTATTGGGAACATTTTACGTAACATTTATCCGGCGCTCTAGGCTGAGCACTTACATCGGGGTTTCCATCTAAATTTCCAAGTGATGTAATTCAGATGAAACCCCTGCAGGATCCATTCACTATAATGAGGCAGCAGAGTTACTCTGGACTCCGTCTGGCCTCTGTTTAGCGGTGTCCTTTTTTTCAGAAGTGCACAAAACTGTGGCCAACCGCACTTTTATGCACGCCTAAAACAAATGACACCGTGGGATCCCAGGCTAGACGGCGTCCACAGTGGCCTATATCTGCCTCATTACAGGGAATCTTCCATCATGGGTTCCGGCTGAATCACGTATTTCAGAGATTTACACAGAAACTCTGGTGTAAGTGCTCAGCGCAGAGCACAGGATAAATGTGAGCAGAGCCTTACTGGGATCTTTGGGAGACATAATAAACAAATCAGTAGCAGGTGAAGAATTGGTTTTATTTATTTTTTACGCCGTTCCTAGTGTGATATAACTGATTAGATTACTTTATTCTTCGGGTCGGTGCGATTACAGAGATACCAGATTTATATCGGGTTTTTATGACTGACAGCTGTCACACACTAAAATACGCTTTTTTTGCAAAATCTAGTTTTTGCATCACCATATTTTGAGAGCTATAATTTTTCCATATTTCGGCCGACAGAGTCATGTGATGGCTTGTTTTTTGCGAGACGAGTTGACATTTTTATTGGTACCATTTTTGGGAACGTGACATTTTTTGATCGCTTTCTATTCCGTTTTTTGGGAGGTAAAATTAACAAAAACAAACAATTCAGGAATTGTTTTTTGAGGTTTTTGTTTATGCCGTTCTGCGTGTGGTAAAAGTGATCAGGCAGCATTATTCTTGGGGTCAGTACGTTTACAGCGATACTACACTTACTGTATTTTTTTTATGTTTTGGCGCTTTTACACAATAAAACAATTTTATAGAAAAAAATATTTTTTTTGCATTGCTTTATTCTGAGCGCTATAACTTTTTTATTTTTCGGCTGATGGAGCTGTATGGCAGCTTTTTTTTTGCGGAACAAGGTGATGTTTTCAGCGGTACCATTTTTATTTCTATTTTGTTTTTTGATCGCATTTTTTTCCACTTTTTGTTTGGCGATATGATGAAAAAGCATATTTTTTTGTTCCGTTTTTTATTTATTTTTATTACGGTGTGCACAGAAGGAGTTAATTAGTGTGACAGTTTTATAGCTCGGGTTGTTTCGGACGCGGCGATACCAAATATGTGTACTTTTTTTGGTTTTGTAAAAATATACGGATTTATTGGTTTAATATTTTATTTATTTTTATTTATTTTGTGATTTTTTTTTTAATAGTTTAAAACTTTTTTTTTACTTTTTTTTACATTTTTACTTAGTCCCTGTATGGGACATTAATTTTTATTTTTCTGATCACTGATCTCATGTAATGTAATACACATATATTACATTACATGAGATCTTCCCTGACTGTTTCAGTCAGTCTCCTGTCTGGCTCAGCTTGCAGGCTGAGCCAGACATGACACCGTATATGGCAGAGCTGGAGGCGGTCATGTGACCTCCAGCTGCCATAGCAACCCCAGGTCCTGGAAGGAAACGGAGGTCTTCGGAGAGGTAAGATGACCCCCTCTCCTCCTGCTGTCTCCTATATGCCGCGATCACTATAGATCGCAGCATATAGAAGACAGCAAGGGGTTAACATCACTGGGACCTGATCTAATCAGGTCCCGATGATGTTCCCTGTCAGAGCTAACGCTCTGCACTGGAATCGCAGCGCTTGCAGGACCCTGGGGGTCCTGAGCGCTGCGAGACCACCCACCGTTTTTAAACGTCGGCGCTGCACAGAGCCCGGCAAGCGCCGACGTTTATCTACAGTGGGCGGTCGGGAACCGGTTAAACTTTTTCACCCCAAAAAACTCACTATGGCAATTTACTCCATAACTACTATTATTATTATTGACATGATAAAATGTATAAATATTTAAAGTGCTCATCCTGGCACTATTAATCAGAGCTCATTTTACCTGATGCAGTTACACTATACAGATAAATGAACATACACTGTATACTCTATACCTATATACTATATATACACAAACCTACCATATATACTCTATATGCAAATGCATGTACACTGTATATTGGATACTCTATATCTATGTACACAAACCTACCATATATACACTACATACTAATGCACATAGACTTTATATATGCTACACCTACATATCTTCATATTTTCACATCCACCTTATATACACTACACGCATATATACACATTCTTATACACTGTATAAACACATTCACCTTATATATAAGTAAATACATAGTAAAAACATAGAACTGGATTATTGATATTTACCTGTGACTTTGTGATGAACTTTTTCTGCTGAGTCTGAGATTAGTCAATCACAATCTTCCATCAGTTACACGGAGAAAATGCTGGTCTTGTTTGGCATCTAAGGGGAAACATCCGCTGGGAAGAAGACTGCTCTGCTCAAGTGATCGGCTGCAACTGGTGCATGTGGAGGATCCAGCTGTGTCATATAGGAGAAGGCTATGATGTCATAAGAGAGAAGCCGATGATGTCATAAGAGAAGAGAGAAGCCCAGGACTAGCATAGCAATATCTCCTACAGAAATTCATTATATAATTTGGAATAAATATTTATTTAGAGATATCTCTCTGTTAAACATGATAAAATGATGACATGTATAAATCTATAAAGGACTCATCTTGGTACTAATATTAATCAGAGCTCGTTTTGCCAGATGCAGATACACTATACAGATGCACATACACTGTATACTATATTACTATGTACTCTATACCTATACACTATATACAGTGGTGTGAAAAAGTTTTTGCCCCATCCCTGATTTCTTATTCTAACACTTAAATGTTTCAGATCACAAGACAAATGTAAATATTAGACAAAGATAACACAAGTAAAGACAAAATGCTATTTTAAATAAAGGTCTTTATTATTAAGGGAAAAAGAAATCCGAACTTACAGGGACCTGTGTGAAAAAGTGATTGCCCCCCTCCTTTAAACATAAATTAACTGTGAAAAACTACTGAATCTATCGCGCTACTTACAATATGGTAAGTTATATAGACCCAAAAAAAGGAATAAGTAAAATGATAACCTCAAAAAGAAGTAAAATGTGATATTAAGAACATAGTGATATTAATAGGCACAAGTTAACAGCACAATTTCACAAAATATCAGTTTTCCATAGGATAAATAAAGGTGCACAAGATTAAAAAGAGTCCATACAGACTTCCGGTTCCGGCTCTGACAGGGATGCTTCTGAGCTCCCAGCCCCCGTGGCGGTTAAACAGCAACATCGCACCACGCACCGACGCCACAACGCTCAAAATGAGCTCTAAGAAGGCAGCGTCACCGGCAGCAAAGGAGGGACGCATGGAGAGGTGACTCCGCAACACCGGGAGCGAGCACGGAACCTCGTCTCCTCAGCCCCAGCGGCAGAAGGTAACCGCCAAGATGGCGGCGGGCGGGAAGCAGAGGGACACAACGCGGGGACAACGACAGCAGAAGAAGCTGGAGGGTTCCGTAAGCGCAGACAGTAGCATAGATGTGGCAGCCAGTGGAGGGGAGTGTAGTGAAGGAGACGAAGAAGTACCCTCACCTGGTCACACTATGCCCCCACTAGATTATAAAAAGCTGGCACAGGAAGCATCACACTACCTAGCAGAAGATCTCAGGGAGACAATCAGAGAGGTGATGAAAGAGGCTCTGCTGGGCTTGCAAATCATATCTGACGAGCATGAATCCAGACTCCATACCTTAGAACAGAGGTTATCTGATTCGGAGGACAGGGTGTCACAACTGGAGAACCAAGTCTCTGATCTTCTCCAACAGTCAGCTTACACTAAAGACAAACTAGAGGATCTGGAGAACCGCTCGAGACGCATCAACCTGAAAATCATAGGGCTGCCTGAATCTATACCAAATGGGGCACTAAATGACATCTGAAAATTGAAATTTCTCGTGCCTTAGAGATTTCGCACAAATGCAAGGTAGAAAGAGCCCACAGAGTTGGCATGCCTCCAGCGACAAGACCAGATTCCAGCAAAATCAACAATTCTGAGTCTCAGATGCGTGAAAAGAACCGCACCTCCCTCCAGTCAAGACCAAGACAAGTGATTGTGCGCTACCTTGATTATAAAGACAAAGAAAATATCTTGCGCACCTTTAAGGGTATGAGACGTCCAGTATTGATTGGAGAGCATAGGATCCTGATTTTTGGAGATTTTTCTGTGGCGGTTACCAAGTTGAGAAAAGCTTTTAGCCCGGCATGTAGCATCATGTACAAGAGGAACATCCGTCTCCAACTCCTGTACCCTGCAGTGCTTAAATATAGAGGCCCTGATGGCAGGCTTAGAGTGCAGCGTGATCCCCAGGAAGCGCTAAGACATCTCACGCAAAGAGAGCCTGCGGATAGAAGTAATCACATATCTCCCAGATCGGATGAAATTAGACCGTCGGGGTCTCCGGACCTTGCCGTGATGCAGACTCCCGATCGCCTGGGCCCCGGCATGGTGAAATCTTGCCCTAGTCATCGGGAGGAGGTGTCCAAACCTTGTCCCCGAAAGAAAAGGGGGGCACAAACTACAGTGGGCCCACATGAGGTCAGCACTCAATCGCTTCTGAACCTTTGCCTATTCAAGACAGTGAAGATTTGTGCTAAGTCTGTCTCTCACTGGTAACATTAAGCTGTTTTTCTTGGGGTTTCTTCCCCTTTTTTTTTAATCTTTTCCCTCTTTTCCTTCCTCCGTGGACTCTATTCTACACTATTGGATGACTTCTTGAGCATTTGGAGGATTGGAACAGGGGTTGAGGAGAGGCGCTATGTATATGCAAAGACGGTTGCTACACTTTAAACTTTGTTCATAAGCCGTTGGGCGGGAGAGAAAGGAGGTTACCTGTCAGTATATGGAAGTTCGTTTACGTCGAATATTTAGAGGGATAATTGTTGAGGGGAGGGGGAGGGTATTTTTACAAGGGGGGGAAATGGGAATGGTTTTTACTGTTGTTGTATAAAGAGTTTTCAGAGCGCGATCCACTTAATGCAACGTCGTCTCAAATTATAATGTGCTGTTATACCACAAATTATGCTTACCCAGTTAGAGAGTACCATCACCTAATCTCACTATATAACAAAGAACATGGTTAAGGTTATAACCTGGAACGTTAAAGGATTAAGATCCCCGGAATAAAGATCAATGATATTGCGACATCTGAAGAGACTTAACGCTGATATTGCCATGTTACAGGAAACTCATTTGTCCCAAAATGAAATGTTTAGAATGCATAGAATGTGGGTAGGGCAGTATATGGCTCTGGGGCGGAAGGGAGGAAAGCAGGCGTGCTAATTCTGGTCAACAGGGCCTTCCAACACAAAATCCTCTCTGAGGTCAGGGACGATGGGGGACGCCTGATACACCTGGTACTGGATAGTCCGTCAGGTAGACTAAGTCTCTATAATATTTATGCCCCTAACTCGGCCCAGAAAGACTTCTTTACATACATTCAAAAGTTGGTCCTGGAAGATGGAGAGGATACAAAAATTTTGGGGGTGACTTCAATACAGTAGTATCTAGCTTAGAAGATAGAAGAAGGGGAGGACGTCATGGACTCTGTGTTGCCCAAAACGAGGAGTTCCAGGAGGGGTCGGGACTACTCCACAATTTGATTTCCTGCTTATGCTTGGGGGATGTGTGGAGAATGTATCATCCCCTAGATCGTGGTGAATTCACACATTATTCTCACCCGCATGATTAGTGGTCACGTATAGACATGTTCTTACTGGGGGGGGGTGCCGATAGATAGAGTAGAAGATGTGACCATAGAAGACATGGCTATTTCAGACCACAATCCAGTCACTCTACAATTGACAGATTCATCGCCAAGAGGGACAGATTATCTGTGGCGCTTCTCGTCATATCTTAGACGAGACGGGAATTTTGACAAATTATTAGGGGAATGGTGGACTGAATTCTCATTAGACAATGAAGCTCACAGGTCTGATCCACGGTTATTTTGGGAAACGAGTAAGGCCGTAATGAGAGGTAAAATCCTAGCCTACACAAAGACACAGAAATGTAAGGCCAATGAGCAGTTTAAAACTGCTAGCGAGGCCGTCAGGAAGGCGTACACTCAATTCAAAAATCTACAAACTTTGGACTTGAAATCCCAGTGGGTGACAGCTAAACAAAAATTTGACGCATGGGCCAAGAAAAAAGAGCTATTTTGGAAAGCCCAATGGGAGGTTGATTTATATAGATACGGGGATATAGCAGAAAAAATTTTAGCCAATTTAGCCAGAGGAAAGAGGCCGCATACGGCAATAACATCTTTGAAAAAGAAGGATGGTACTTTAGAATCCACTCCAAGGGGGATTAACAATCTACTCGGAAAATACTATTCAGAATTCTACAAAGACAATCTAGGGCCAAGAGAGGGAAGGGAGGACTGGTTGAAAAAAGTAAAATTACCAAACTTAGCAGAGGGAGAACTAGAGGGGTTAAATAGAGAAATAACCCAAGAAGAGGTCCTTGAGACGATAAAACACCTGGGTTCCCACAAGGCTCCGGGTCCTGACGGGTTCACTGGGGAATATTATAAAGCGCTTAATGATAAAGTTGCCACCTGCATGGTCCCTTACTTTAATAAGATCTTGAGGGGTGAGCGCCTGTCTGATCAAACCAATATGGCATATATTAAACTTTTCCCGAAAGGAGAAAGGGTAGCAACCGATCCCTCCAGTTATAGACCCATTTCACTAATCAATCAGAATCTCAAGATTCTGCCCAAGATTATGGCAGACTGTCTGGCACAAATTATGCCACGGCTTATCGGGAGCCAACAATCGGGGTTTATAAAGGGAAGGTCGGCAGTGGGTAATATTAGGAAGGCTATATTGATCCTGGATGAGGTGGGAAGGGGGAGGTTATGCAGGGATGATCCACCGGCATTACTATTGTTGGACGACGAAAAAGCGTTTGACAATGTAAGTTGGGCATGGCTTGATATGGTTTTGGATGCCTTTGGCTTTCTCGGGTCCTTTAGTACCTTTCTAAAAACACTATACTTTAACACAAGAGCGAAGGTGAACACCCCGGGCTTTCTGTCTGCAGCCTTCCCCTTGGAGAAGGGAAAACGCCAGGGATGTCCCTTGTCTCCTTTGCTTTTCAACCTGGCAACTGAACCTTTTTCTCGATTCCTCAATGATGGCGATGCATTTGAAGGAATACGAGTAGGGCAAAGAACTGTTGAATCAGCTTTATTTGCTGACAACGTAATATTATTTTTAAATAGACCGGGAAGAGATATGGGCAACCTGCTTGCACAGCTTGAAGTCTATGGCTCCTTTTCTGGCTTCAAACTAAACAAATCTAAATGTGAGCTGCTCAGACTGGGTGAGTCAGGTCGCAACATCCATCATGAGAGGTTGGTGGACCGGATAGGAGGTATTAAGGTTAGACGTGACCACATAAAATATCTAGGGGTTTATCTGGGGAGGTCTGCGAGCTCTGTGTATTCTCTGAACTTTGGCCCGTTAATTGCCAAGATAGAGAAAGAGTTGGAGGAGTGGAAAAACCTCCCATTGTCTCTATTGGGGAGGTGTCATCTGATAAAGATGATTAGTTTAGCGAGACTGCTGTACCCACTACAGACGATCCCTCTTCTCCTCCGATATACAGACATCAAACGACTCAATGTAGCATTCACGAGATTCTTATGGAGAGGAAAGAGAGCGAGAATAAGAACTGATACCCTGACGCTTCCCAAAGACAGGGGGTGGTTAGGACTCCCGGATATTAGGGGATATAATTTGGCTTGTCTTTCCCGACATGTGCTAGACTGGCTAAAGAAATCTAGCAAACACTCTAACTATGAAGATGAGGTGGAACTATGTAGACCATGGGACCCGGTTAGTCTCCTTCATGCCTCTTGGTCTGACATTCCACAGTCTTTGAAACACTCATTGATATACAGAGACACAGCGATGTGCTGGAAGCGGTCCGAAAGAAATTTAAGTTGGCGTGGAGGGTTTCAAAATATTTGAATCCCTGGGCCCATATCGGCTTTAAAATGGGAAGGGAGAACATTCTATTCAAGGAATGGAGAGTTAGGGGCATTCAGAGGATGGGTGACCTGTTACATGTGACTAAGAAAAGATGGTTACGTGGGTCGGAAGTGTTAGAGAAGTACGGTCTATCGGCCATGCAGTTGATGCAATATGGACAACTACAGTTCCATGTCTTAAACCAGCTGAAGGATGTCTCGATGGAATGCGTTACAATCTCTTACTTATACAAACGATTGAAAGACATAACCTCATTTGAGGGCGTTGATAAGAGATTTAAAGGTTGGGAGAGATTGATTTAAACTGAAGATCTGGAGGACAAAATACTTAAAGGCTGGGAATTGGTGAGAAAGTATATACCTAATGAAAAGTGGAGGAACATGCAATTCCGTATCATGTATAGAGCGATATTTGGCTTTACCATACCACCAACACCACAAGCACCTGATAGGTTAAAAGTTGCCCAAAATGTGACACCCCTAAGACAGATATGATTCATGGCCTGTGGACTTGTACAGCTATTCAGGGTTTTTGGAGACGGGTTATTATGGCAACACAAGATATTTATAATAATGACATAGGTCACGACCCCTTGACATGGCTGTTACACTTCCCGGCGGAAAAAATTTGGAGATGAAAAGAAGCTAGATTATTGCACATTATAGCTATAACAGCTAAGAAACTTATTTTAAGGGACTGGCTGAGTGGGGCATGCCCCAAGATCCCAGACTTAGTAACAATGCTGAAAGACAACATATTGACTGAGAGGATGGAAGCTGAGAGAAACAAGGATATCTTGACAGAAATTTTTTTTAATACGTGGAGAGCCTTCAAAATTTTGCATCTGACCCCGGACGAGTTGGTTCGTACGGTCCTTCCATTTAAAAATTCCAACTGGTATCTACTAGAAGACTTGAATGGTACTCTGGGGATCTTAAAGATATAGAAGTGGTTTTATTGTTTGTGGTGATAGCGGAGGAACCTTCATTCGATATCTTTCAGGACACTACTAGAGTCATTTGATATACATGATAGATGGCTGTACTGCATTTTGTGGATGTATCTATATTGGGGGCTTATGTTTGATTTTGATTTTGTGCTCTTATGATGTTATTTTGTTATTTTGCTATTTTGTACCATTGACAAACTGTAATAAAAATGATTTTGGAAAAAAAAAAAAAAAAAAGAGTCCATAATAATAATATCATAGAATCATAGAATGGTAGAGTTGGAAGGGACCTCCTGGGTCATCTGGTCCAACCCCCTGCTCAAAGCAGGATTCACTAGATCATCTCAGACAGATGTCTGTCCAGCCTCTGTTTGAAGACGTCCATTGAAGGGGAACTAACCACCTCTCGTGGCAGCATGTTCCACTCATTAATCACCCTAACTGTCAAAAAGTTTTTTCTAATATCTAATCTGTGTCTCCTCCCATTTAGTTTCATCCCATTGCTTCTAGTCTTTCCTTGTGCAAATGAGAATAAAGATGATCCTTCTACAATGTGACAGCCCTTGACATATTTGTAGACAGCTATTAAGTCTCCTCTCAGTCTTCTTTTTTGCAAGCTAAACATTCCCAAATCCTGCAACCGTTCCTCATAGGACATGGTTTGCAGACCAGTCACCATTCTGGTCGCTCTTCTCTGAACTTGCTCCAGTTTGTCTATGTCTTTTTTAAAATGTGGTGCCCAAAACTGTACACAGCATTCCAGATGAGGTCTGACCAAAGAGGAGTAAAGACCGATAATGACTTCACGTGATCTAGACTGTATGCTTCTGTTAATACATCCCAGAATTGTATTTGCCTTTTTTGCTGCTGCATCACACTGTTGACTCATGTTCAGTCTATGACCTATTAGTATACCTAAGTCTTTTTCACATGTACTGTTGCTTAGCTCTATTCCTCCCATTCTGTATATGCTTTTTTCATTTTTATTGCCCAGATGTAGTACTTTGCATTTTTCCCGGTTAAAAACCATTCTGTTGGTTGCTGCCCACTGCTCCAGTTTATTTAGGTCTTTTTGAATCCTCTCTCTCTCTTCTCTAGTATTAGCTATCCCTCCTAGCTTTGTGTCATCAGCAAATTTAATCAGTTTACCCTCAATTCCTTCATCTAAATCATTGATAAAGATGTTGAACAATATAGGTCCCAGGACGGAGCCCTGTGGTACCCCACTTGAGACATTCATCCAGCTGGATGTGAAGCCATTTACAACCACCCTTTGAGTCCGATCACTAAGCCAGTTATGAATCCACCTAACAGTTGCCTGGTCCATTGCATACTTGGTCATTTTTTCAATAAGGATGGTGTGAGATACTTTGTCAAATGCTTTGCTGAAGTCAAGATATACTATCATTGGACACCACTTTGTCCATCCACAGCGTGCAACCATTATATTTCGCCAGAAAAGAGTCCCAAACCTCCAGATCCGCCTTGATCTCCTGAGTAACGCGAAAAAATGATGCGACGATGATTTTCCTGCCAACGCCTCCGATAATCACCTGGAAAACACCCTGACCATCGGCATTATCCTGCAAGCAAAATTAAGCTTGCCCAACAATGACCGTACTACCTTCAACCTTATTTTCTTGACGCGTCGCACCGCCGCTTCCGCCAGCCGCAAATCCATCAACTTTCCTTTAGGAAGCCTACACTCCATCGCCACACTGTCAATTTCTATACCCAAAAAACACATCACCGTAGCAGGGCCCTCCGTCTTGTCTGCGGCTAATGGGATCCCAAACAACACCGTCACCTTCTTTAAAGTTACCCACAAAACTGAACACACTAACAAGCCAGAAGGCCCAACACAAAAGAAATCATTCAGGTAGTGAATTATTGAAGAGACCCCGGACATGTCCCGAACCACCCATTCAACAAATAAACTAAAAGCCTCAAAGTATGAGCATGATATAGAGCAGCCCATGGGCAAACAACGATCTACAAAAATGATTTCATCCCACATGCAGCCTAACAGATGAAGAGTGTCCGGATGCACTGGAAGCAAGCGAAAAGCCGCCTCAATATCCGATTTTGCCATTGTGGCGCCCCTGCGGGGTCAGTCGCCACAGAGGTACTGCATCTCACCCAGAGGTGTGGTATCTCACTCTCAGGTAAGGATGGAGTACTGCCCGGGACCCACCCACTTGCATCCAACACTACACCCTTCCAGGCCAGCAGGCGGGGCAAGATGCACTGCCTTATGCTGAGCCCTGTCCCTGTTGGAAGTGCGGTGGAACCGACTGAGGGGGAACCAAGTATTGGGTGAGGGTGGAGGAAGCAGCTAGGGGAGCACTTCAGTAGGTGTATAAAAAGGGGAGCCATCTTGAGAGAGAGAGTCCAGTCAGTCAGTGTTCAGTCTGAGGAGAGAGTGGTGGAAGCAGGAGCTCTGCTCAGAGAAGAGAGCCTAGACAGAGAGGCCCAGGAGGACTGGCTGAAGAGGAAGGGAGCAGAGGAAGGCTCCAGGAGTGAGGGGATCCCAGGGGCACGGCAAGTGCGGAAGCCACCAATGCGCCCAAATCTGCAGGAACGTGGAGGTATCAGGCCGCAAAGAGGACCGGCCCCTAACTAGTGGAGAACTACAAGGCTCAGCTAGAAACCGGATGCTTCTGTACTTTCAGGGTGCAGCTGCTCACAACCACAACTACATCGCTAAAAAGGTAGCCACATAGGATTCAGGGGACTGCAGGTTACCCGCCAAAATCCGAGGTTACCGGCTTGGGACACTGGCGCAGGGCAGGAGGGTGAGAGCCAGCGCAGGAAGACGACCGAGTAAGGCACACAGACTGGGGTCCCGTTATGTACTCCTGAGGCACCTGGGAGATTGCTGAACCCCTGCCTTGGTAAACACAGGACGGTGTGGGAGGTTACCCTGGTCCTGGTAACCTGGAGTTCCACAACTGTGAGTAAACCTTGAAGACTACACCCCACTGTGTCCTAGAATTATTATCTGCGCCATCACCTGCACTACACCGCACCAACCACATCCGCCCTATAGTATCACTACTTACTGCCCTGGAGCTAAGCTCTCCCTGTGGAGAGCTGAACCAACTCTGCTGTGTCATCATCAGTTCCAGAGGATCTGCACCGCAGCGGCGGCCCCATATAGCAGCATATCACAGGTGTCGTCACGAACATTATATAAAAACTATATTCCCTTTTCTTTAATCCCTTTTAGTAACCGCCCTGGGTCACGGACCGGGTCACTGCCACTGTGACACCCCCAGCACCGACCTGCCCCGCTACAGAGTACCCCACGGCCCAGGGGGCGAGTCACCACCAACGCAGCTTGCCCTGCTGCCCTTACCAACCCTAATGACTTATCAAACGATAACTCTACCGGGATGCCATTCACGGAGTCCTCTTCTAGAGAAGATAAGTGATGAATAAGCCAAAACTTATTTGGTACCAGCTTGGGTACAACATTCAAAGGGGAAATTCTCAATTCTGGCCAAGGCGGATCCAGAAACGGTCCCGCCGTGCTCCCCAAAGCCACTTCATTATACAGCGTTTCCATCACCACCTCCGGGTGTTCCCCTGCCGATTTCAAATTTCCCGGCCTAAATTTTGGCGCTCCAGGATCAAACGGAATCCTGAAACCCTCAGAAAAACCCAGCTCAATTAACCTAGCCGCCTCCATATCTGGATATCTATTTAAAAATGGAAGCATCGCCTCGACCTTCACGGGAGTCCTCCCTCTTTCCAGAACCCTCACCTCTTTTGCCTTTTGCTCGTTTAAAGCACTTACTGAGCCCCTGACTTCCCCTACATCCAAAACACTCGTGCTTAAACTTGCATGTGCCCCCAAACTTACATTGCCCCTAGTTGAACTGCCAACAAAAACCTTTCTTTATAGACACTGAAGATCCGCTGGCTGTCTCCTGCCCTCCGGTTTCTGCTGCTGGGCTTTCAGTGCCCCACAACCTCGGACTCCGGTGTCCAGTTCTTCTGCGCTTCCTCTGGGGTGAACTGCCATGCAGCTCCACTCCCTAGGTCTTTCCTCATCGACGTCCTGACTTCAACTCCTTTCTTCTTTCCTCAAACTAACCCCGCCTCCAGATCCCAGTTGCTAAGGGGAGGAGCTCCCCTTGCTGGTCTGGAGCCAGGAAAGTGTTGCATGCTAGCAAAACCTGATTAGGGGACCCCTCCTTGCTTCGAGGCATGGCATCACCCCTTGTGAGGGAGGCAATGCCACTGTGGCACCCGGACTCCTGGGGTGCCACATACACTTCAATTATCCAACCGAACCACCTCATCCTCCTTTTCTTTCTCAGTATTACTCTTTTCCTGTGATAACACCGAGCCACCACCCTGCAGGCGCACTCCCGCCTGCCCAGATCCTGCTCCTGAACCTCCGGAAGCCACTCACGCCACTGCCGGCGACCTCACATCACTTGCCCCCTGTGACGCCAAGCCCTGCAATACACTTAATAATTGACCCCATAGATAATGCACCCACCAATTGCCCCTTGAATATTCCCTATAACACCCTCTGAATTACTAACCCCCAACACACCCCGAGCACCACCCACATCAGTTAAATTATGAACAAGGGTAGTCTCCTCATCAGGCTGCCTCAGAGAGATCCTCTGACCGGCCGCGACATCTCCTGACGGAACTTGCTCATGTTCTGACGGTCCCTATGAAATCTCGCCCTCCTCTCAGCTTTTCTCCATGTTTTCAACGTTGTCAGGTCTTGATAAAGGCGCAGAAGGAGCTGCCTGACGACGCTGCCGCTCCGGATCCAAAGATAGCTCCCTAAGGTCCCGCACATCTGCCGGCCGCTTCCTGCCCGATGATCTTAAAAGGGCCCCGCAGGACAGCCTGCCCCCGCAATCTCCCGTGGCACTCCTGGACCCCAGATCCTCCCATCCACAGACCCACCCTGCCGCCTGCAGGAGGGCCGCTCATCTCTCATCCGTCCCCTTTCTTGACCACCTGCTGCTGCGCCAGTGTTCCTCATGGCTCTGCTGCACCTCCGCCCTGCAAGCCGTGCTCCTCCCTGCCGACTGTGGGAAGGCCCTTCACGCTCCCTCCCCCGCCGGGGTCGACCCCAGCATGACATCGGGGCCACCGCTGCAGACAGCAACTCCTCCCCCGCCGTACACTGGACGCTGGTCCCGCCCTCATCCGCAGACCGTGGGAGGACTCCTCATCCCGCCATCTTGCCAGGTATAACCCACGGCTGGCTTGTCACCGGGGGTCACCGCCGCGCTGCTCGGGGGCCTTTTAGGCCGCAAACCGGAAGAGGGCCGCAGCGCAGGCACGCCCACTTCTGGTAGGCTGCGGCTCCGGCGAGGATTCCTCCTGGGGATCGGAGAAGGAGCCTCAGGCACGCGCTGCTCCCCTGGCTGCAGAGGTCCCCGAGGGGGCTCCTGGAGCTTCTCCTGCTCTGAACCTCACCTGCTGGTGAGTAACGCTCCGGCGGCCGTGACCGCTGCAGGCCTCCCTGAAGCTTCTTCTGCAGCCGACGACTGTGCACAGGTCACCCGCAGCTGCTGCTGCACCAAGTCTGCCCCATGGATTGCTGAGACAGGCCGCGCTAGGTCCAGCAAGGCCACAAGATCTGCCATGGCTCCACTGCAGGGTCTGGTCTGCTTCAGCTGCGATCCAGGAAGCAAGAGGAGGTAACTGACCCCTGCCCTTCCTTATATCATCTCTTGCTCCTCCCCCCACCTCTTCCCCTCCAATCAAAACTCCCCACACTACTCCTAATCCCTTATTCAAAATTTTAACTCCTTCACTCCCACCCTCCTATCTTGTCATGTGGCCTATACGCCCTATGGGGCTCCCTGGCCTTCCTTACTAATGGTAGAGGGAAACTTACCCTTGTATACTTCGCCTGCCCCAGCAAGAGATTTTCTAATGCCTGGATTGCTTGGAGTTCCCTGTCTGTGGTAAAAATAGAATTGGTGGAATTTATCATGAAACATTTCTTAACAGTTTTTGAATAAAAAGATTTATCTTTAATGGCTCAAAAATGGTTAAAATTTGCTGCGGGTCTCACACACACACAGTCTGGAAAACAACAAGGCTATGTGATCTGATCCATAGATTATAATGGGTGGGTGAACACCGCGGATATAACCCGTACGTGAAACACTGTCGTCTGAATGAGGCATTGACGCGCCCCCGGGGCAATGGGGTACTCGGCATCCGGGCCTGTGGATGCTGGTGGGGGATATCACGGTGGCTGGCCCGGTCCGTGGCCCAGAGTGGTCAACCAAAAAGGGGGATTTGTAACTTGGATAGGAAAAATATAATAAATAGTTTGTGACGCCACCTGTGGTACCTGGTAAGGATTACCAGCGCTGCTGCAGACCTCCGGGGGGTGATGGGATGGCAGCTGAGGTGGAGCGGCCCCCGGGGCCGTGTGGAGTTTGATGGTGGTGATGCTGGGACTTGTAGTGCAGGCGGATGGCGCAGCAGAAGTAACTGACAGAGTCAGGGGATTCGCTTCAATACCTTTACTGGTGCGGATGTCAGGTACGGTCCAGGGTACTCAGTAGGATGGGTGCACTTCAGAACTTCTCCCCAGTGAGTGGGTATAAGGCCTCCTGGTCCGTGTCTGCCTCTCTGTATGCTCCTGGCCAGCCTGCAACTGGGCCTAGCTTATGTGTCGTGTTGTTCCTTCACCTGTCGCTCGGTAGTAGGACCTTCTGCTGGCAACCACTATCCCTGGTAAAGCTGGGGCCTTCGTGGTACCTGATCCTGTAATGGGTCTAGCTTCAGGTCGTCGAGGGACTTGTAGTCCTGGAATGCCGGTGAACCCTACTGGGTATAAAGGGACCCTGTAGGCGCGGACCTGGTGTCCGGTTTGTATATCGGGGTGAGCCTATGAAGCTCCTCTGCCCCCTCAACTCCTCTCTCCTTTCTCCTCTCTGCCGTCGGCCACACTCGGGGCCCTCAGAACTTAGCAGCAGACGCGCTGCGTCTTCGCTGCTCTCAGCGTCAGCACGCTCTCTGACTCTGACTGAACTTCTCACTGACTGAGCTGCCTGGCTCCACCCTCCATATATATATCCCTAACAGGCTCCCTCTGGTGGTGTGAGGTGGAAGGGTGGAGGTGTTTGTATGTAATGAGGGCCTCTTGTGGAGAAGTCCATCCATGCACCCTGGGTCCTGTGGTACCTGTGAACAGCAGGGTGCCACAGCATGAGGGGAGTCTGATTAGGCATTATTTCAAAAGGAAGTCTGGGGTTTGTATTACAGAGGATTGTGGTCAGGAGTCTGCATTAAAGGGGATGTTGGACAACCCCTTCTTGATCTAAATGTTTGGCCATAATAAAATTAAAACGCCTGAGTATAGGTGAGTATAAGCTTTCTTATTTTATTGGGGCCAAGCGTGGGGGTGAAGGAGTTGTCCAAGTAGTGGACAACTTCTTTAAGAGAGAGTCTGGTTTGGGTATGGATTTATGAACTCTGGTAACTGTATCTTTTAGGGCTCTGTTCCAATCCGAGTTCACAGAGCTGCAGTACTGAAAGGAGGGACGGAGCCACTGATTACACAGGAGGTCACTGACCATAAGTTTTTCCTAAGAAATCAAAAGTCAAAAGCAGCAGACACTGAAGAAATGATATAGCAGGTAGGCATCAAACATGTAGAAGAGACTTAAATGTTTATTTTTTGCCCAATTTATATAAACCCTCGTCATGATTCATATCGTCTAAATAATACTAACTGCATCACTAGGATAGGTTCATAATTAGTATTACGCTTCCTACTTCCATTATATCTACAAACTATTGCTCTTCTTATTTTCTGCACACATTGTTATACTTGGGGCTCACTGTATATTACATACTAGGGATTTTTTAGGCTGCAGGGGCCGTTGTTCTTTTCCCCATGGGAGATATTGCATGCGTTATGTTGCACTTATTGTGTGATAATGATTATTTGCTGGATATGTTATTGCAGATTTACATGGCTTTGAATGTGTTGTGAACATGGGTCAGAATGATTCTCGCTGTGGCATAACTTGAAGCTCATGGGCCCTGATGCAAAAGCTCCAACGGGGCCCCTAGTTATTGCAAATCTTCAATAGTAATGGTCTTTTCACATGGGCCAAAGGGACCTTTGAGGCCCCTCGGCTCCAGGGCCCGCGTGCTATTGCAACCCCTGCACCTATAGTTACTCCCCTGGATTGTAGATGTGACATCTATTTTGTCATCATATTGGGGAGAAATCAAGTATCATGGTCAAATTGGCATATTGCTATCACTTAGCCAGCGTAGGAATTCAGGAGAGGCAAAGACGGCTAGTCACCCATGTGGGAGTAGAGAAATAGGTAGAATAAATAGGTCATATTCCCTATTTAACCCCTTCATGGTGCGACCCTTTTCTGTTTTTGCACTTTTGTTTTTTACTCCTCTTCTTACCAGAGCCATAACTTTTTACATTTTCTGTCAATATGGCCGTGTAAGGGCTTGTTTTTGCGGGACAAGTTGTACTTTTGAACGACACCATTGGTTGTACTGGAAAACAGGAAAAAATTCCAAGTGTGGTGAAATTGCAAAAAAAATTAAATTCCACAGTTGTTTTCTGGGTTTTTCTTTTACCATGCTCACTAAATGCTGAAACTGACCTGCCTTTATGATTCTCCAGGTCATTATGAGTTTGTAGATACTAAACATGTATAGTTTTTTTTTTTTTATTTAAATGGTAAAAAAATCTAAAGTTTGTTAAAAAAAAAAAAAAAAAGTCACCATTTTCTGAGACCCGTAGCGTCTCCATTTTTCGGCTTCTGGGGCTGGGTGAGGGCTTATTTTTTGCTCACCGAGCTGATGTTTTTATTGATACCATTTTGGGGTAAACCTTGGGGAGACTAGAAGCTGCAATCATCCGATCGCCTGTGCTACACATAGCGCTGTATGTAGCAAAAATGTTCACTTGCATCCCTGCAATGACAACTGTAGGGGTCTCCTGCAGACACCGGGTTGTCATGCCAACCCATCGACGATGCGCAGTCATGTGACATGGGCGCCGATGGGCGGGTCTTGTGACGCTCTTCCAGCGGAGCCGTCTTAAATGCCGCTGTCAGAGATTGACAGCGGCATTTAACATGTTAATAATCACGAGAGAATCGCGATTCCACCCACGGCTGTTAGGAGCACATGACAGCTGATCAGATCCGCTGTCAAGTCCCCGGAAAGGTGCGGGCTCATCGTCGGAGCCTGCATCTAAGGCGAAGACACGTCGTATATGTACGGCGCATGTCATGAAAGGGTTAACAGGACAGGCTTAGCCTTTGGTGTGACCTACTGATAATATTATTTAGAATCTGATAACTGTGACCGAATTGTTGGCCAAATGATGCTTCAGTTGATCATTTGGCCGACAACCATCTTGGCCGTCTCTCCCATACACGGAAGCGCTCACTTGGCCGAGTGCTCCTGTGTTCTCTATGAGAGAAACTGACAAACATCTCTGTCAGCAGCTTATCTCAGAGAGAATGAAGTGATCGGCAGTCCAAAATTGTATATGCCCAAATAATATCTTCCCTGACCAGTTGATTGGCGCGCCAATATGACGCGCCACATGGGCCCTGGGGTACTTGGTGCCGGGCTGGTCGTTGCTAGGGGAGATGTCATAGTGGCGGTGACCTGGTCCGTGACCCAGGGTGGTCAATAAAAGGGGATATTTACAGGGGATTTATAGTTTTTATATAATGTTCGTGACGCCACCTGTGGTATGTGGCTAAAGGGAGCCGCCGCTGCGGAGCAGGTCCTCTGGAGCTGATGTTAGTGCAGCAGAGTTGGTTCAGCTCTCCACAGGCAGAGCTTAGCTCCAGGGTAGGAAATGGTGATGTTGTACACTGTGTTCCAAATTATTATGCAAATAATATTTTCTCAGATTTTCCCAAATTACCTATATGAATTGCAGTCATTGCAATTTTCCAGTCAAATAACTATTAGAGTACAATTGAAAGGTTTTTGTACAAACTGCCTATGATAACAGTATATTTAAAAAAAAATAAAACACTCAAACTGCACTCAAAATGCATGTTCCAAATTATTATGCACAGCAGCGTTTTCAACCTTTTCATTTTAATAAAGAACAAAAAAATGGTCATTTTTGAAATTATAAGCATTAGCAGGTTATTACAAACTGAAATCAAACAGTTTTCAACTCAAAACTTTATTCTAGGTGATGTTACATTTGCACATAGGACCCCTTGTTCGAAAGGAGCTTTTGAACTCTCTCGTCCATTGAATTTGTCAGGTTTTGGCTGGTTTCTGCTTCAATTGTTTTGTATGAGGACAGAATACCCTCCCAGAGCTGTTGCTTAGATGTGAACTGCCTCCCGCCATCATAGACACTCCTTTTGATGATGCTCCAGAGGTTCTCAATGGGGTTGAGGTCAGGGGAGCATGGGGGCCACACCATAAGTTTGTCCCCTTTTATGCCCATAGCAGCCAGAGATGCAGATGTGTTATGTGCAGCATGAGACGGGGCATTATCATGCATGAAAATGATCTTGCTGCGGAATGCACGGTTCTTCTTCTTGAACCATGGCAGGAAATGCTGTTTGAGAAACTCAACATACATTATGGAGTTCATCTTTACCCCTTCAGGGATCCTAAAGGGGCCGACAATCTCTCTTCCCATGATTCCCGCGCAAAACATTACTCCACCTCCTCCTTGTTGGCGCCATAGCCGTATTTGCATGGGGTGTCCATCAACCAGCCATCCTCCTCCTCCACTCCATCCATCTGGACCATTGAGCGTTGCACAGCACTCATCGGTGAACAAAACAGTTTTGAAGTCAGTCTTCATATATTGTTTGGCCCACTGGAGCCGTTTCTGCTTGTGTGCAGTGGATAGAGGAGGTCGACAGGTTGGCTTACGCACAGCTGCAAACCTCTGAAGGACCCTGCATCTTGTTGTTCGGGGGACGTTGGAGGCACCAGCTGCTTCAAAAACTTGTCTGCTGCTATGACAAGGCTTTTTTGCCACTGCTCTTTTAACCTGACGTAATTGCCTGTAGGAAAGTCCTCAATTTTCCCTTATCAGCACGCACACGTGTGTACTGTGAATCAGCTACATACTTCTTGATTGTGAGATGATCACGATGAAGTGTCTTGGCAATGTTGATTGTAGTCATGCCTTGACCTAAACGCTCCACAATTTGTTGCTTCTCAGCAGCCGACACATCCTTTTTCTTTCCCATTTTGGCAGAAAATGTAGGCTGCTTAATAATGTGGGACAGCCTTCTTAAGTAGTCTTGCCTTTCATTGGACACACCTGCCAAACTAATTAGCACAAGTGTCTGCTATTGCTTACAGTGATTTAAAGAGCCCCGACACACATCACCATCAATGAGTTTAACTGACAAACAAAAAAATTCTTACTTTATCACCCCTAAACACTTTTGCTGTGAAGTGTAGTGCAGGGAATGATGGCGCAGTAATAAGTCGCAGAGACAGTGGGGTGCCGTCTTCCGGATTTACTCACAGTTCTCACTTTGCTCCTGGTTACAACTGCAGATCATAACTTCCCACGTTGTCCTGTGCTTACTCAGGGAGGGGTACAGCAAACCCTCAGGTACCTCCTGAGTACATAACAGGACCCCCTTCTGTGTGTTCCTTCTGGCTGTCTTCCTACACCTCACACCCAGTGTCGCAATCCAGTGACCGCGGACCTTGTCGGGTGACGTTTTCTCTGTCCCCTGGGTCCTCTATGGCCACCTTTTCGGTGAAATAGATGTGGCTTTTGGCTGCAGCACTTGAAATGCTGCACCCTCCGGTTACCTAGTTGAATATTGCAATTCTCACTAGTTAGGGGCCGGTCCCCTCTGCGACCCGCTCTCTCCACCGCCTGGTAGATTTGGGTGTACGGGTGGCCTCCAGCACTGCTCATACCCCTGGGATCCTTTCTTCACTCCTGGAGCCTTCCCTCTGCTCCCGTTCCTTCCTCTTCTCCTTCTCCTGGGCCTCCTCACTAGGCCCTCCTCCTGAGCAGAGCTCCTGCTCTGACTCTCTCTCTGACTCAACCCCCTCAGAACTTCACTCACTCTAGAATGTTCCACCCTCTCTTTCATATTGCTCCTTACTTTGCACCCCTGAACTGCTTCCTCTACCCACACCCACTACATGGTTCCCCCTACTTTGGTTCCCCCAACTCCAGCCAGGGACAGGGCTCAGCAGAGGAGCAGCGCATTTTGCCCCTCCTGCTGGTCTGTAGTAGTGTAGTGTTGAATGCAGGTGTTAGGATTCCGGGCTGTACTCCTTCCTTACCTGAGAGTGAGATACCACACCTCTGGGTGAGATGCAGTACCTCTGTGGCGACTGAACCCGCAGGGGCGCCACACATACATATGACGCTCCCACTGGGCCGTGGGGTACCCGGTGCCGGGCTGGTAGATGCTGGGGGATGTTACAGTGGCAGTGACCCGGTCTGTGACCCAGGGCGGTCAATAAAAAGGGTTATTGATTGGGGATTTATAGTGATTGTATAAAGTACGTGACGCCACCTGTGGTATGCGGCTAAGGGAGCCGCTGCTGCGGAGCAGGTCCTCTGGAGCTGATGTGAGTGCAGCAGGGATGGTGTAGCTCTCCACAGGTAGAACTCAGCTCCAGGGCAGTGTAGATGTTATAGGTTATGCTGGGCGTTGTAGTGCAGGGGTTGATGGCGCAGCAATAATCACAGAGACAGTGGGGTGCAGTCTTCCGAGTTTACTTACAGTTGATAAGTTCCTCCGGTTACAGGGTCCGGACTACAACCTCCCTCATCGTGCTGCGTTCACCAGGCAGGGGTTCAGCAATCCCTCAGGTGATTCAAGAGTGTCTGACAGGACCCCTTTCTATGTGCCTTCCTCAGTCGTCTTCCTGCGCTGGCTCTCGCCCTCCTGCCCTGTGCCTCGCAACCAGTGTCCCAATCCGGTAGCCTCGGGTCTTGTCGGGCGACCTGCTGTCCCCTGGACCCTCTGTGGCCACCTTTTCGGCGACATAGTTGCGGATGTGGCCACTGCACCTTGCAAGTACAGCAGCCTCCGGTCCCTAGCTGAGCCTTGTAGTTCTCCACTAGTTTAGGGGTCGGTCCCCTCTGCGGCTCGATCCCTCCACCGCCTGGCAGATTCGGGCGTACGGGTGGCCTCCAGCACTGCCCGTACCCCTGGGATCCCTTCTGTTCCTGGAGCCTTTCTCCTGCTCCCTCTCCTCTCTCAGTCCTGGGCCTCTCACTAGGCCCGCCTCCGAAGCAGAGCTCCTGCAGAGCCTCTGCTCCACACACTCTCCTCCTCTGACTGGCTTGTCTTTCTAAGATGGTTCCCTCTTTTATATCACTCCCTCACCAGTGCTCCCCTGATCTACGTCCTCCACTCACACCCACTACATGGTTCCCCCTCGCTAGGTTCCCCACCACTCCAGCCAGGGACTGTGCACTCCCGTAGGAGCAATCTCGCCCTGCCCTACTGAAGTGGATGTGTTGGATGCAGGTGTTAGGGTCCCGGGCTGTACTCCTTCCTTACCTGAGAGTGAGATACCACACCTCTGGGTGAGATGCAGTACCTCTGTGGCGACTGAACCCTCAGGGGCACCACACATATTAGAGTGTAAGGCATACTTATTGATATGAATGCGTCGACCGACTTTAGACTTATGTATGGGGGACTGAAAGCTGCATTTACACCTAAAATACAGCTTTCAGTCCCTTCTAAAGAGGCAGCCAATCACACACAATAAACAAGCTAAATGCTCATTTATCGGGTGAAATGATCTAGATGTAATGATGCAGATAGTGAGGATGCAGGGATAGTTAACCAAAGCTATTTATTTTCCTACCACAGAAAGAACGTTTAACTATAGGAACACATGGTGATGCAGGTATATGGAGACAACTAACACAATCTTAGCAGTAATGACAATAAAAGCAGTGTAATAAATGCAATATCTTACTCTATGTTCTATCTGCGTGCAGTCTCATTTCACAGTTAAACGACTATTAATGTCTTTAGCTCAAAGAGCGTCACTGCCAGCGCCAGGCTTGTAGCTGTAATATGCGCTTCAAGCGCCTTTGATTGTTATACTGGCACTAACGGGGGACACCGGTACTTTCCGCTAAGCCACAAGTGCCTCATATGTGAGTCACTTAGTGGGTTCTTCACACTGGCCACCCTCGTTCGTTTCTGAAGTGCAGCCCACACCCTGTACCGTTCGTCTACGCTTGAATTAAAGGCCTGGTTCACTTGGGTCTTCTCGTCAGCACGGCAGACGTCCTGCTTCATCCAATGACCACCGTCTGATCTTCGGTGCTTGACCTGCGGCATCTTGACTGGTGAAGACTGGGGTTTGGGTCTTGACCAACCGAATCTGGGCTTAAATCAGCCATTATCTGCTGTGAAAAATCCGAGCTCGGCATATGAGCCTGCATTAAAGTCAGGGACATGACCTTTGAAGTACATTAACGTCATAGGTCGTGAAGGGGTTAATGTCATTACCTAATCTCTTTTCTAATATACATTACTTAAAAAATCCCTATTGTTCACTAGACTATCTGACTCCTTTTTTTTATTTTTTTTTTTATCTTCTTCCTGTTTCACGTTGCTTCGTTTGAGAACCCCAAGTGCATACTGGGATTTACAAACAAACCATCATCAGGGAGCAGAGGCTGCCGTCATTGCAGTAGCGCCTGTCCTTTCCCTGAATTAAGAGCCGTCAGTGATGTCCTTTTCAGGGTCTGGGCTAGTTCCTCCTCTACTGAGCATGCGTCTGTTGTCAACATCATCCCACACTGATAACATCACCTCCACCTTCCTGATATAGGGCCACATGGCTCATGTGTTTCGCTGTGACCACTGCACCCTAGTTGCACTCTTGTGAAACAGTGTAAGGCTATGTGCCCATGATGCAGAAATGCTGTGGATTTTTCCTGAGCGTTTCTGCATCTCTCTGGCAGAAAAAACGCATGCGGATTTTACATGCGTTTTTTCTGCCAGGTAGAAGCGTAAGTGAAGCTTTTTTAACATGCGATTTCGCATGCGAGTTGTGAAGCACTTTTCTAAGCGATTTTAGCATCACTTGGAAAAGTGCTTGACAACTTGGTCACACTATAAATCCATGCAAACGGCATGGATTTATATAGTGTGACCAAGTTACGATACTGCAAATGCAGCATCAATAGTAAAAAAAAGAATACAAATGGTGAAAAATAAAAAAAAAACATATACTCACCTGGCCCCTGATCTCCTTCTCCGTTGCGTCCGGTGTCTTCAGCGGCTCGCGGTGGTGTAAAAGGACCTTCCATGACGTCATTTAGTCATGTGACAGGTCACATGACTAAATGACATCATGGAAGGTCCTTTTACCACCGCGAGCAGCCGAAGACACCGGAGAAGGAGACCGGGGGCCATCAGAAGGTGAGTATATGTTTATTTTTTATTTTAATTCTTTTTTAACTACAGGTAGTATGGTACCCGGGACTGAAAGGGAGTCTCCTCTTCTCCAGACACAGGTACCATCTGCGCATTGAACCGCATAATATCCGCATGTGCACATGTAGTCATGCGGATGTTATGCGGTCCAATACAAGTCAATGGTGGCTAAAACGCCGCGATTCCGCAAAATTAATGGTAGTGCTGCGGATTTTTCCGCAATGATAATCTGCAGCGGAAATTTCCCAGCATGTGCTCAGCAAATGCGGATTATCATTGGGGAACATTGCAGACCTTCTACCAAGCGTTTTTTAAGCGTTTCCACGGCGGAATTGCTGCTACGGAAGTGCTTAAAAAACATTGTGGGCATCGTGGGCACGCAGCCTAAGGGGGCTCTCTCTAGCTACCACCTCTCTAACATGCTGTAGCCTTGCTGACCATGCATTCGTTCACAGATAATCTCCAGGTCTGGCTGACACAACTGACACCTTTACAAAATCATCACTATCCCGGAGTCAGTATGAAAAAGGTCCTGAGCTCAATGCTCCCACACATTATTCACATCTTTAAATTTGCTATGACTGAGATAGCTGCTGCTAGTGCCCTTACTACAGTGCCTGACAGAGCCAACCAACAAAACTAGGCTTTTGTTACACGCACGACACTAGGTTCAAATAGGGCGAGACGGGTTTCATAAATTCATTGGAATCTTGGGGGAACCGTTACTCAGGGCAACCATAGGCTGCAGCTTCTCTCAGGCACATGATAGATTCAGTTGCTGACCAGACACATCTGACAAGAGTCTTGTTCAACAGTTTAACAGTGGAATTTAATCTGAAGCATGGCCAGTGCAGTTCAGGGATATTACAGCAACAATCTTCATTACAGCACAGTCTCATAAAGCAGGCACAGGAACCTCAGTCTCTTCAGTAGCATAATTCAGCACAAATTAGATCTCTTGGCAGCACACTTCTATACGTAAACAGCAGGCTTTTCCTTCACAAGGACTCACTAGTACACAACATTCTTTATTCTGCATGGAGATGGAGGGGGGAGGGTTTGATGAGGAAGATGATCTCTGTGACACAATTCCTTCCATTCCTTATCTTCCTGCCCGATGGTAGATTTCCTGAACTAACAGTGCAAGGTATCTGACCTGTGTTGAGTTTCACCCTAGACTTGAATCCTGTTCTCTTTCCTGCACTTCTGTGAGATACAGATCACATACCACTTCTCCCTTTGGCTGCAGCCAGAATAGTAAACAAGTTCCCCACAATCCCCCTGGGGCTCTACTAACCACTTCCTGTCTCTTGTGACTGTGTTAACTCTTATAGTTGCTGGATCCTTTTGAAGCAACAGCACTATTTCTGCATGTCACACTTTCCCTTCTTTTTTAATGTCGTTCTCGATATTCGTTTTAATTGGTCAAGCTGACCAATTCTGAGACAGTGCTAAAAGTTGAATAACTTTATATACAAATTGGCATTGTCATATTGGCATAAAATTTACAAACATCAATAACAACCTGTTCTTACGACCTTTTGCTTGTAGAACTCCTGAAAGAAATACACAATTAAAACAATCAGCATCTCTTCCGCTGGAGGTTTTCATACGTCTTCAACCAGCTCTCTCTCTCACTAGGCCAAAACAAGTCTTTCCACCAGGTAACATTGTCCATAATGTCTCTCGGTGGTGAATACCACTCAAGTGAGCTTACCTGGTCCGTAGGCAGAAATACCTGTTTCCAATGGACAGTCCTTGGCACTTGACTCGGTTCACCGAGTGTCTCATATGTCAGCATCACAGGCCTCCTCACTTCTCGAGTCGACATCCTCCTGGTAGGTTGTTCCTCAGATACCACGGGTTCCTCGGTTGCAGGAGTTTCTTCTGCCACACTCATTTCTCGAACTTCCTCAAATGATCTTGGAACTGCCTCTGTAAGTTACTGTACTTCTCTTGAATCGTTCGTTTCCACCTGGTCTGGTAATTCTGCTACTCCTAAGTGTCGATCGGTCTCTTCAGTGAACGGTGTTAGATCATCAAATCTGAATTGGACTATATCTGTACTCCTTGGTACAAACTCTGGAGCCTGGGGACTTACTTCACTCTCCTGAGGATGGTACATCCCTCTCCTTGCCGGTCCGAGAAATACAACGGTGTGTTCTTCTTCATGTGAACTTTCAAGATCACTATCCATCTTCGGAGCTTCAGTCTGTGGTGGTCCCTTAGTCGATCTCGGACGATGTTGTTCTACTTCTGGAAAGTCTTGTTGTGGTGGGAGATAATCACAGGGTAGTAGTAAATTCCGATGGACTATTCTGGTTTCCAATCGGATTTCATACACTGGACTGTCATCGGCTTTCCTCCTTACGACCACATACACCTTGTCTTCCCAGTACAAACAAAGTTTTCCCGGACCGCCTTTTGTTCTTGACTAGCACACGGCTTCCCAGTGCCAATTCTGCTCCATAACATTTTCAGTCATAGTACTCCTTGCTCTTGCTCTGTCCTTGCGTAACCACTTTGGACGCTATGTTGTATCCCTCTGCCATCCGTTCCTTCCATTTCCGAACAAACTCTGGATATGTTCTGTAAGTCTCTGATACTGGAGTATCGAACATGATGTCGATTGACAGTCTTGGCGATTGACCGTACAATAGAAAGAAGGGTGAGTAACCCATTGCATTGCTCTTTGTACAGTTATAGGCATGTACCACTTTTGACAGAGAACTCTTCCAGTCTTTCTTCTCGTCAGCTGTTAAAGTGCGCAACATCGACAATAATGTCCTACTAAAACGTTTCACTTGTCCATTACCCTCTGGGTGATAGGGCATTATGTGGGATCTCTGAATCCTACAGTACTTTCCTATCTTGGCAAAGATCTGGTTCTCAAATTCTCTTCCTTGGTCATGGTGTAACCTCGTAGGGAACCCAAACCTCAAAGCAAAATCATTGAAGATCTTCTCTGCTGCTGTTCGACCCGCTTTATTGGTGGTGACATATGCTTGAGCAAATCAAGTAAAATGGTCCATCACCACCAAGATGTATTCGTCACCACCCTTGCACGTCTCGAGATGTAGAAAGTCTATTGAGACCATCTCAAACGGATACGTAGTTTGGATGTTGCCCATAGGTGCCCGGGTTGATGTGTTGGGACGTTTATCTTTCAGACCCCCACACTCCCTGGTCACGTATCTCTCAATATCTCACTGCATGTACGGCCAGAAGAAACGTTCACGGATCAAGTTTGTTGTCCTTTCCACTCCCAGGTGTCCCATGTTTTCATGGAGTTCTTTTAAGACCAATCTACGAAATACTCTGGGTAGTACCAACTGCCGGTTTTGACCTCCTTTACGATACAGGATACCGTCTTCACTGAGGTAGAGCTTCATCCATTCTTTAACTAAAACAGATACTGCTGGTGACTCATTATCTCTCTCCCATTTACTTGGAAACCAATTTTGGTCCACATAAAGTAGTATTCTACCATTTATCTGATCTTCCCGTTGTGCTCTATGGATTTTTCCTTTTGGTAGTCGTTGAATAGACAGGGGGTAATCTTGTTCTCTCGCTTTTATGGTGGTTTCCACCGTCAACGGACACCACAATGGTGTGTTGTCCTTTTGATAAGCTTGTACTGCTTGGGCAGTGCTCTCAATTGCTTCCAAACTGACTTCCTCTGAGCTTTCTTGCATGAACTGATCAGGCTCTAGTGGGATTTTCCACAATCTGTCAGCATCCGCCTTGCATTTTCCTGGCCTCTACTTGATGCTGAAATTGAAGTCAGCTAGTTCAGCGACTCATCTCTGACCTGTTGCATTCAGTTTGGCTGTAGTGAGGACATAGGTCAAAGGGTTGTTGTCAGTGTATACCTCAAACTCTTTGCTGTAGTAGAGATAATCTCTAAATGGTTCACAGATAGTCCATTTCAACTCCAGGAACTTCAATTTTCCGGAATGTAGATGGTAATTCTTCTCGGCGTCTGTCAACGTTCTAGAACCTTAACCGATGACTCTCAATTTTCTATCTTGATGCTGATACAGGGCAGCTCCCAGTCCAACTTGAGAAACGTCACAATGAAGAACAAACGGTAAGTTGAAATCAGGATATCCCAAGATGGGTGGTTTTACCAGGTAGTCTACTAGTTCTTCCAATACCTCCTGGTGGTCTGCTGTCCAGAGAATGGGCTTTTGGGATGAAACGGCGTTGCTTCTTTTAAGCCCAGTTCTACCCGCATTCTTCTTTTTCTCCGTGGGTGTTGTTGACTCTGTCGCCCCCCCCCCACCAAGAGGAGGTATAGTGGGGCGGCAATCCTGGAGAAGTTCCGAACGTAAGTACGACAGTAGGAGGGGAATAATAATATCTACCTCAACTCCCCGACAGTTGAGGGCCGCTTGTCTTTTAAGGCCGGTACCAGAGCGATTTCTGCTGGGTCTATGGTATATTCTTCTCCGGACACAATTTTCCCTAGAAATCGGACTTGCCTTTTGAACAGTTCACACTTCTTTGGGGGTCAACTTAACTCCATATTGTTGACTTGATATCGTTGTAATACGGTCCTCACGTGTTCAACATGCTCCCAGAAAGTTTTTCTGTGTACCACATTGTCATCCAAGTACAGCTGGAAGATATTATCCCTCAATCCTTCTAAATATGTCTCCATGCTCCTCTGGAATTTTTCTGGAGCTGAACTGAGCCCAAACGGTATGCAGATCCACTCGTATATCCCGCATGGTGTGATGAATGCTGTCAAAGGTCTACTGGACTCTTCAACAAACCCTTGATGGTATGCTTTACCCTGATCGAGGACAGAGAACCAGGTACTTCCTGATAGGTTATCCAGCATATCTTGAATCTGTGGTATCGGGTGCTGATCAGGTACTGACTTTCGGTTTAGTTCCCGGTAATCACAGCAGAGTCTCAACGTACCGTCCTTCTTCCTAACACAAAGAATAGGAGAAGAATAAGACGGCTTTTACTTTTGGACCCAAACTCTGTTGATTAGATCTTGTAAATACTCTTTCACTTCACGGTGTAATGGTTTTGGCACAGACATGTAACTTCTGGTTACTGGGGTCATGTCTTTCAAATTGATTTCCAACTGCACCAACGGGATACCGCCTATATCAGAGTCATCTTTGGAGAATGCATGACACTCTTCTCTCAGCATCTGTTTTGCTACCGCTCTATCTTCAGCACACAAGTGTTCTAGGGGTACTGGGGGATCCCAGGACCCCGAGGTGGGTCGTGCAATTTCCTCCCCTGGTCAACTCCTGTTCCTTGGTGGGGAGACTGAATTCATGGTAGACCCGTGGGCGGGTCTCACACTGGCTGAATATACAGTTTTAACGGTTTCAATGTGACCTAACACAGTCTTTGGATCCCTTGTTTCGTAGTATTCATCACCGGTACTTTCACTCGAGTAAACCCACCAGTAGGAATGGTAAGCACAGTCTCACCTTGAACTAGGCCTTCCGGAAGTTCTGATGAGTCTTTTGGCATGAACAGTCTTTTCTGAACTTTTCTTACCAGTTCTACCTGGACTCCACACCTCACCCCCACCATTTGGTTTGCAGGAATGATGTTTGGGCGCCAGCCTACCTTGACTTCTTTTAGGTTCATTGTATTCTGTGCTTTCTTTACTCTATGAATCACATTTTCCACCACGACATTGGGTATGGCAAGCAATGTGACAGTTGCATCCACCACCAGCGTCACTGACTTGTGTTTCATGATGACCTCACTGATTACATTATAACCCAGGATAGGATCCTCTTCCACGTTCTGATCACTGGTCACGAGAAAAGGTACCAAAAGCTCAATGGTGTTGCTGTTGTTCGTGGCCCTCAGTTGGAAAGTCACTTCCACCCAGCCTATGAAAGGGACTTCGGTCAGGTTGACTGCTTTGCCGTGGAGTTCCACTGGTCCTAAGAGTTTGAAGGCACGTATGTGGCAGGTAGCGCCTTCTCCATTCTTCATTTAAAAGGCTCGCTTGGGCTCCTGTGTCCCACAGTGCTGTTATCAGGAGTCCATCTAGCTGGCACTATATAAAGCATCTTTCGCTGATTAGGCCGATGATGCTATCTTTACTGACCGAGGAATCCTCCTCCCAGGAGTTCATCATTTGACCTCCACACTGGGCATTAAGTAACTGATGCCCCTGTCTCTCTTGCAGCTGTTGTAGACGGAAACACACTTGGGGATAGTAATGACGCAGCTGTTTTAGCTCATATGCCGTTCTGGGGTTTGGTGAGATTTGGATTTGCTTCTGGGACCTCCTCTGTGTCGTGGTTACCAGTCGCCCCTCTCTGGCAACCTCCTGTCTTTTAACCCAAAAGACCATGACCATTGGCATTCCTTGGCATAATGTCCTTCCTCACCACATCTTAGTCAGTGTACACATACCGTACTCTGATTTGATGAACGGCACGCTTCACAAGCCGGGTATCTTCTGTTTTGGAACCCACTCCTGGGTCTGAGGGATGCAGGTTCTGTTCTGGAATGAATCAACTTTTTCATCTCAATCAACTCAGCTCGCAGTTCTCCTATTACTTCTTCCCAGTCAGCGCTGGCGGTCCTCTCTTTTGTTGGTGCTTTAAGGTTCCCTCTCGGAGGTGGCACTGGAGGGTCTCCATGATTATCTTCAGACTGGCCACTGGGGGTCTCCAACCTCAGCTGACTCATTTTGGTGATTTAGAAGCTAATTTAAAAAAACATCACAGTATAAGATAATGCCTTATCAACACCAGGTCTGATTACCAAGGCATTGCAGGATGCAGCAAGCCTCCATGATAAAGGCCGGGGCAGCACATGTGCAAAATACTGAGGCAGACAGCCACTCACTAACCTACCAATTCATGGAGGGGGTGACTGTGTAGTATTATACATGCACACCGATGGAGTTTGCATAGGGCACCAATCACTCAGATATGTGTGATGCACAGTGTCTGGCTTGCAGCCTATTGATGACGCCCATACTATTAGATCAGGGGGGCTGCCCAGCACTATATACGTGCACCCCCACAGGACAGACGCCCCAATTTACCCAGCCAACACTAAAGAGGCCTGGCTGCATCCTGCACAAAAATGTGTAAAAAAGATGAAAAATAGTGTATAAGATAAATACACCACATGAGGTAAGGGTCGATATTTTGACCAAAATACGCAAGCTCGCAACCCAGCATCAAGGGTCCCCATACTTGCGAGTCCTAACATTAAACATTAAAAATATGCAAGCTCCATCGGTGTGCGTGTGCACGTATAATACTACACAGCCACCCCCTCCATGTAATCTGACCTGGTGTTGGTAAGGAATTTGTCTTTTACTGTGATATTTTTTGATTTAGGAGCAGAGCCTTTCTTTATCTTTTGTTCGCTCTCTGACTCCAAACTAGCTGCCTCATTCATTTGTTCAATTAGGATTTTGTCCAGAATGCCAGGATCTTCTAGGTACTGTTTCAGCTGCGACTTGATGTATGTACTGATTAACCCTGTTCCCAATGATCTCAAGAACTTCTTCTGGACTAGTCCAGCATCAAACCTCTCGTCCGCTTCTACATCTCTGGATGCAAACAACAGTCTATCCTTCAGTTCAATTTCTCTGCACAAGAAACTTTGGGGTGATTCATTATTTTTCTGTGAGAGGTTAATGAGTCGGTGGAACAATTCTGAAGTACTCTCTTCTTTATAGTGCCCTTTTAAAATCATCTTCAGTTGTTGCAAGGTCAATTGACTCTTCATTTCTAGCATACTACAGAGGTTCATTCCTGGGCTGATCACTTCACCACCCCCTCAACGATTTCATCTGGCTGGTAGCCTTTCTGTAAGCCTGCATCAATCTGGTGAAACAAGTTCATATAAGACAGTTTCTCTTTCTGTTCACACTCTCCAATCTTTCCCAGGATCTTGAATTCTTTACTTATGGTGATTTGTGGTGTTAGAGAGGACTGTCTTCCTGATTTATCTAACCCGAGCAGGTTAAAGGTTCTGTCTGAGTCTGTCACCCGTTAAGAGATTTTGGTCGATTCCTGCAGGGCTGTTGTTAGGGTTTTGAGTTGTTCTTTCAATTCCCGTAGTTCAGTCTGCGGACAGAGATTCCCGCTTTTGGTAATTGGTGCCGTCCCTCCATCCTCCAACTTCAACCTGGTTAGAAACTGTGTTAGCTCCTGGAGGCATGTCCCCATGACGTCTTCAGCTTCTTTCTCCCCCAGCTCATCCATTTTTGCATTAATGGCAGCTAACAGTTGCCTGCGGTTGTGTGCTTTAGAAATCTGTTCTTCTGACATCTTTATATGCTACTGTTCTTAATTCTTCGCAGGTTAACTGAAGAAACCGCTCACTAATTCTGTCTATTTGTATTTCAACATCCATTGCTGCTAGTGAGTTTTCTTTAGGGATGGTCCCCTTTAAGTGGTGTAGCAGAGTTAAGTTGAGGTGCTGTGCTGCTGTATTTTTCCAGACATTTTTCCTCTTCTCCCTCTAGACATTAATCCCCGCTCAGTCCTCCCCATATGGGCCACCAATGTTACACGCACACCGCTAGGTTCAGATAGGGCGAGACGGGTTTCATAAATTCATTGGAATCCTGGAGGAACTGTTACTCAGGATGACCATAGGCTGCAGCTTCTCTCAGGCACATGATAGATTCAGTTGCTGACCAGACACATCTGACAAGAGTCTTTTTCAACAGTTTAACTGTGGGATTTAATCTTAAGCACGGCCAGTGCAGTTCAGGGATATTACAGCAACAATCTTCATTACAGCACAGTCTCATAAAGCAGGCACATGAGTTCATATCACAGCTACTGATGATGACTAAACAGCTCTGACTGTTTACTTATGTTAACCTATCTAGGGAATGCAGAGTGGAGGATAATTACCATGTCTTTCCTAGAGGCTCAGATGATCCTGGCTGTGGATGCTCATGTGATGCTGTGCTGATGCATCATGGTACTGATAGCAAAGTATACAAGAAAAACTTCTTTGTGAAATCCGAGGCTAAAGAGAAGCAAAGATGGGGCTTAACTGCAGGAAACTGAGTAAATTTTATATAAAAGAATTGCAGAGTGTGATAAACTTGGTGAGGGGTATAGTAGCTGGATTGCGTCTTTCATCATGAATTTTTTTTTTTTAATTCCAGACATGCTTTATTATCAATACCAATTTAACACTTCTGAAGACATTACAGAAAGAAGACATCAGAAATCAATACAGAGATGGATTTCGTACAGATGGCGGCATTTGATGAGGCATGTTGGCCAATGAAGTTGATATGGGAAAGAATTAACCATGCATTTACATCAGATTCTCCCCGAAGTCATTTGGGTTCCAAAAAGGAGAATATATATGGGTTTTTAGCTCGAACAATGAAAAATATTCTGTGGTCTGGGACACTTTTTGCTCATACTGGAAAGTGAAAACTCCATTCGGCCCTGTTTTACATTTCATTGGACCTCTGTTTATTGATGGAACAAGTAAAGGATTATATGTACCACCATCACTTACTGTCATTGTATCAGATACACATATTTTAATGCCTGCTCGAGCTTCAATGGTGGATGAAAACATTTTAAAAATTTCCCGTTTTGTTATAAACTCTATATAATACAGTGATGTATATGATAAACACATTTGATTTATAAAGGTGTTTTACTTTATATATACTTTGTTGCAAATTTACATTTTCCCCTACAGGTGTTCATATCTCTTATGTAGGTATCTCATGTTAGAAAAAAAATAGTTAATAGGAGTTATATGCATTTACATGTTGTTATAAACATCAATTATGCAGTCATTTTCTTCATTTAAATATATAGTATGGCACCCTCTTGTGTTCAAAGTGTATATCAATGTGCAGGCGCAGTTAATGTGCTTAGTGCTGCTGGACATGCATGCTCGGTCTCTCTCCTCTGTTTACTGTAGACAAGCCAATAGCTGTCTGCAATGGTTCTCAGGTAAAAAGCCGAGCTTTAGCAATAGCCAGGGGCGTACATAGAAATCATGGGGCCCCATAGCAGAAATTCTAATTGGGTCCACCCTCCCAAAAAAAAAATAATTGTCAGCGTCACAGAAGACCATATCTCACAACTTTTCAGCCTTTGTATAGTCATTTTCCTCCTGCTGAAGTCTTAGATTCCTCTTTCAGTGCCCCCATAAAGTATAATGCCAACAAAAGTGCCCACCAAACACAATATGATACCCCCACAGTGAATTCCTCCACATTAGCCTCCACATGCACAGTATAATGACTCAACTGTACCCCACCTCAATTCCTAAGGTAAAGTATGGTGACCCTAACACAGTATAATCCCCCAACTGTGGCCCTCACACAGCCCTCCATGCAGGATAATGGGTCTACATACAGTTTAATTGCCCCATACTATATAATGGCCCTCCAAACAGTAAACAGTATAAAGGCCCCCACACAGCCCTCCACACAGTATGATGGACCCCATGCAAACCTTCATGCTGTATACTTTCTTGCATACAGTATAATGGCCCCCCACATAGCCCTCCAAATATTAAAATGGTCCCCCACATAGTCTTCCATATAATGTAATGCGACCCCTCATAATCCTCCATATAGTGGGATGTATTAACAGAAGCATACAGTCTAGATCACGTGAAGTCATTATCGGTCTTTACTCCTCTTTGGTCAGACCTCATCTGGAATACTGTGTACAGTTTTGGGCACCACATTTTAAAAAAGACATAGACAAACTGGAGCAAGTTCAGAGAAGAGCGACCAGAATGGTGACTGGTCTGCAAACCATGTCCTATGAGGAACGGTTGCAGGATTTGGGAATGTTTAGCTTGCAAAAAAGAAGACTGAGAGGAGACTTAATAGCTGTCTACAAATATCTCAAGGGCTGTCACATTGTAGAAGGATCATCTTTATTCTCATTTGCACAAGGAAAGACTGGAAGCAATGGGATGAAACTAAATGGGAGGAGACACAGATTAGATATTAGAAAAAAACTTTTTGACAGTTAGTTTGATTAATGAGTGGAACAGGCTGATACAAGAGGTGGTGAGTTCCCCTTCAATGGACGTCTTCAAACAGAGGCTGGACAGACATCTGTCTGAGATGATTTAGTGAATCCTGCTTTGAGCAGGGGGTTGGACCAGATGACCCAGGAGGTCCCTTCCAACTCTACCATTCTATGATAATGCACCCCCTTAATCCTCTATATAGTATAATGCGCCCCATGATCCTCCATATAGCATAATGCACCCCCCATAATCCTCCATATAGTATAATGCATTCCCCATAGTCCTCCATACATTATAATGCACCCCCATGGTCCTTCATAGAATATAATGCACTCCCCATGGTCTTCCATACAATATAATGCACCCCCCATGGTCTACCATAAAATATAATGCACCCCCATGGTCCTCCATACAATATAATGCACCCCCCATGGTTCTCCATACAATATAATGAACCCCCATTTTCCTCTATACAATATAATGCACTTGCCCTGGTCCTCCATATAATATAATGCACCTGTCATGGTCCTCCATACAGCATCATTTTTGAAACACCATTTTTTTATTGTTAGGAATTTAGAAGGGTTAAAAGTTGACCAGCAATTTCTCAATTTTCAAACAAAATTTACAAAACTATTTTTTTGTAGGGAGCGCATCAGATCTGAAGTGACTATGAGGGGTCTATATGACAAATGACCCAAACGTGACACCATTTTAAAAACTGCACCCCTCAAAGTGCTCAAAGCCACGTTCAATAAGTTTATTAACCCTGCAGGTGCTTCACAGGAATTAAAGCAATGTGCAAGGAAAAAAATTAAAATTGAACTTTTTCCCACAAAAATTTCGATTTAGCCCCAAATTTTGCATTTTCACAAGGGTAACAGGAGAAAATGGGCTATATAATTTGTTGTGCAATTTCTCTAACAGCAATCAGAGAGCGGGATCAATGAAATGGGTCCCTGCATTTCTGTCAGTGGAAGCTGTCTGCATGGAGCAGTCACTGTTTGATTTCACACAGTGACCGCTTAAATTCATGATGGACATAGCTCGTCATGATGCGGGAACTGACACTTGCTCATGAAGTGCTATGTTCATCATTCATCGTTAAGGGGTTAAAGGGAAACTGTAAGATCAAAAAACTGGATGAGTTGTAGTTTTTAATGACAACTTTTTACCATATAATGTTCTGTTAAATGGGAAAACAAATCCAAGTGGGGTGAAATGGTGACAAAAATGCAATTTCTTCACTGTTTTTTGGAGATTGTTTTTACAGAAGTCATTCTGCAGCAAAATTTACTTGGTAATATGATTCTCCCAGTCAGTATGATTACAATACCAAACTTTTTATATTTTAAGGGGAAACAGTCATGTAAAAAAAGCTATTAACCTGCAGATATGAGGTTAATCTGCAGGTTAATAGCGTTCTAAAGCTGCCTGGTTCACGCACTGAGAGCCCCGCTGCCAGAAGGGAATTACCTTTATTCTTTGCAGCAGCCTCAGGCTTTCAACCATAGGGGTATGGCTAGTGCAGCTTCAGTCGCTGCTCAGTGCATAATGAGCGATGGCTGTAGCTGCGCCCCGGCACTGTTTGACAGCCAGCTCTAAACCTGAGCTCTAATGTTGAGCCGGCTGTCAGTCAGTGCCAGGGCGTGGTTTCAGCCACCACTCACTATGACGGAAGCTACACCGGCCGCACCAGTATGACTGAAAGCCCGAGGCTGAAGAGAGGAATAAAGTTAATTTCCTCCCGGCTGCAGGGCTCTCAGTGTGGGCACCGGACAGCTTTAGAACGCTATTAACATGCAGAGTTACCCCATATCTGCAGGTTAATAGCATTTTTTTTTAACATGAGAGGTTTATTTTAATAGTTAAGAAAATTCAGAACCTTCTTTAACAAAAAAGGTTATTGTCACTATTTTCTGAGACTGGTAACCTTTTCTATTTATTTTTTTGTCCAAGGAACTGGGTGAAGGCTTATTTAATTGGTTTAATTGTTTTTTATTGTATGTTTGGGGAGAAGCGCAGAAACCAAGAGATGTTTCATTTTTTTGCCTTCCACCATTTAACGTACACTTTAAGTACTTTTATACGTTGAGCCTTTTAGCACAGAAATAATAAGTTTACTCTTGTACTGCAGTGCGTAAGACGTGCCAGTGACTCACTGACACAGCCTGTTAGGCCCTGCTTATAGCAGAATCAACAAACCACCGTACTGTGGGGTCATCAGATGACCTTGGGGTACCATGGCAATTATCACCATCAGCGATTAGGATCACGGGGGGGGCGATGGTATCAAACGGAATCTTTAAAACCCCTTTTAACAACTTAGGTGCTGTTGTCGCAATTGACAGTGGAAAGGGGTTAATTGGGCCCGATCGTGTCCAAAACCGGTAGGGGCCGAAGCTGCAGGGTGTCAGTTTTCGTATACAGCTGTCACTCATGAGAATTTTGCTCACTTGCAGGTGCTATACACTTATTCCTAATCGCCGATCAGGAATGAGGCCTCTTTATGACTGATGTTTTAATGTGTATTGGTGGTTTTTAAAGGGAATCTGTCACCACTTTGGAGTTACCAGACCTCTACTATGGGCATACAGAGTATAGAAAAGTAAATCTATACATACCTGTATGGCCCATGGTAGAGGTCTGAATGCAGAGAAATGTAGTTTTATCTCCTTGGTTTTTCACAGGCTTGGTGTCCCCCGGATGCCAAGCTATCTTCGCCCATCTGCTTGTTCTTCCACCAATTCCCCGCCTATGTTCATGTTTACCATATTTCCCCCCCTCCCTGCACGTCACAGGGCCCTGTGACATGCGCTTTTTTCCCCCTCACCTCCCGGCGCATGCGCAAAGCGCAGCTCACGGGGAGCGAGCTTTGTTTCCTCCCAGGCCCGTTTGGCTGAGTACAGTGCAGCAGTGTTCTATTGCGCAGGTGCCGGGGAGTCACTGTGAAAGTCTCATTTATACTAACATAAGCCCATCTTTTTATAGGGGTGGCTTGGTTACATAAGAGATTGCATAATGGTTGCATAACTATTTGCATGAGTATTGGTAAGACAATGATTTGGCAGAAATACTGATTTTGTGAGATGATGGATTGTCTTTATGGCACCTGAACTACTGTACGTCCCAAATACCAGCGTAAATAGTTTGTCCTTGGCCGAATAGAAGCCTGGAGTTTCTCATTGTTCCATCTCAAAAGGGAAATTTTATCTTCACTTCAGAAGCCAAACTCCCATCCAGTCAAAGCCAAATATTGCACAATATAGTACAAACAAGGATGAAGTGCAGACATAAGATAACGCCACTAAAGAATATTCAGGAAACAAAAATCAAAATGAAAAGGAAATGTAGCAATTTCTTTCACAATTCCCCTTTTTTATCATCTTGCATACCTTTCTAAAATACCTTCCCTGCCTCACCATCACAGGTCTGCAAGACAACCCTACTACATAAGGTCCAAGGCTAAACCTATGTAAATTATGGGATGATAGTCCTGCACAGCATCTATTCAGATGAATCTTGTTAGTCAGACTTTCTATGCCTATCTACCATTACTCTAACAGTTTAAAACAATGTATCAATATTATAATAAAAGATATATAATTGATTTATAACTGCAAACATTATAGATGATATAGTCCATATGAATTAAAGATTAACCACTGAGTGACCACCAATATGACTTAAAACTGACCTGAGCTATAAGTGAATTTAGCATCCTCCTACGGGTGAAAATGCAGCAGCTGTCGGCTGTACACTATAGCTCACTTTAATTACAAATTCCCTAACGTATCCTCCCCAGTCTGACTTCTTGCCTCTTTTTTTTAAACTTCCAATGGAATTTTGTTTGAGAACTCCCAATGCATGCTGAGATACTCAAATGAGCCCTCATCAGGGGGCAGAGGCTGCAGTCACCTCCGTAGCCTCTGCTGCCTCCCAAAAACAAAGCGGCATCAGCGACGTCTGTTTCAGGGCTGGGCTAGTCCTTACTCTAATGATAATGTGTCGGTTGTAAATTCTGACGTATTCTCACTATGAGCTTCCTGTGCTATATTCTTTTGAATTCACAGTGCGCTCCCTTGCCAGCTTTAGAGAGAAATGACAAGCCAGAAGGAGAGAACAATATAGCAAAGAGAAGCCCAAAAAGGTTATATATAAAAATGCAAAAAGTTTATTTAGAACAATTTAAAAACTGTAGTAGCAGGTCACCAAGAAAATTCCAGGAGACAGTGCAGATAGACCAACGCATTTCAGCTTAGCGCCTTATTCTAGAGAGAAATGACAAGCCAGAAGGAGAGAGCACTCTCAGTAGAAATTGTAAGGAGACCACGAAGCAAGCAATGACTAGCCCATCCCCTGAAACACAGGTCACAGATGACGCTTTGTTAAAAGGTCCGCAGCCTCTGACTCCTGATGTTGTCCCGTGTGAGTATCCCAAAATTCACTGGAATTCTCAAATGAAACATCATTGGTGTTGCACAGCTTCTGGATACCCACAGTTGCGGTAGAAACTTCACAGAGCAGATTACATGGGATAACAAGCTTTTACTTCTCAGAACATGAGGTAAAGGAAAAAATGCGCAGTCACTCAGTACTGCACCAGGAAGTAAGAACAAAACTGAAAGTACAAGAGAGACTTTTTTTTCTTTTACAATACAGTAAACAAGGAAACTTTACACAACATCGCCATCTACTGTCAGATCAGCATAAAGTCCCCCTTCACACAAACAAAGAAGTCCACAACTGTTGCATATACCAACACCCTTTCTCAACAGTAAGGACTTATTCAGTCAAACCTAATTTCTTCATTATTCTCTGATGTTTTTCAGCATTCAATGCCTTTGTGAAAATGTCTGCTGTCATATCTTCAGTTGGACAATATTCTAATTTCAGGATTCCTTGTTCCTGATGGTCCCTCAAGAAATGATACTTCACATCAATGTGCTTGGTTCTTGGGTTAACTCTTTCCATCTGAGCAAGAACAAGACATCCCTGATTGTCCTCATTTATTTTTGTTGGTTCCAACTGTGCTTGTCCTAGGTCTGTTAGCAATTGTCTAAAACCATAGAACTTCTTGACGCGCATGTGCTGCTGCAACATATTCTGCTTCTGTTGATGACAGCATTACTATTGATTGTTTTTTACTAGTCCAACTAATTGGTCCACCTGAGAGAAAGAAAAGATAGCCACTGGTAGATTTTATGTCAGTTGGATCTCCAGCCCAATCCGCATCAACGTATACAGATAAAATGCATTCATCACTTGTAGGCAGTTTCAGTTTAACATTGCTGGTTCATTTCAAATAACTTATTACTCTCTTCACAGCATTCCAATCCGCTTTATTTCGCTTGGACACTTTTCTACTCAGAATTCCTACTTCTGCTGCAATGTCTAGCCTTGTAACAGTCGCTAGATACAGTAATTTTCCTATCGCCATTCTGTACTCTTCATTATTTGGTAACACATTTTTCTCACTACTCATCTCTTTAAGATAATTAGTTTCCATTAGAGACTTTGCTGGTTTTGCATCCTTCAATCCAAATGTTTCGGATATGTCTTGAATCATGTGATTTTGATTAAGTAGGAAACTTCCATCTTCTTCTCTTTCTATTTTCATTCCTAAGTACGGTTTCACATTTCCCAAGTCTTTGATCTCGAAATGTTGATTCAGGATTTTTAGTATGTCCTCTTTATCTCTTTTTCAAAACGAACTAAAATGTCATCAACATATATGAGTACATAGATCCATCTGACCATTAGTCTTTTTGTGTACAGGCAAGGATCAGCTTTGCTTCTTTTAAATTTTTCATTTGTGAGCACCTCTGTGATTTTATCATTCCACACTTTAACAGCTTGTTTTAAACCGTATATACTTTTCTGTAATTTGCACACCATGTTTGGGTTACTTTCATCTTTGAATCCTGGAGGTTGTTCCATGTAAATATCTTCTGTTAAGCTTCCATTCAAAAATGCTGTCTTTACATCCAGATGTTTCAGTTCCATTTGTTTCATTTCTGCAACTGCAAACAAAGTTCTTATTGTAGTATGTTTGACAACTGGAGCAAATGTTTCATCATAGTCTTCTCCATATTTTTGAGAATAACCTTTAGCTACGAGTCTTGCTCGGCATCGTTCAGCTGTGTCATCTGTTCGTTACTTTACTTTAAAAACCCATTTACATCCTATAGCTTTTCTTCCTTCTGGTAATTCTGTTAGTGTCCATGTTTTTGAGTCATGCATGGATTTTATTTCTATTTCTGTTGCCTCTATCCATTTATTGGCTTCTTCTTCAGGAAGTCGAGATATGTCTTCCCAAAGTGATGTGTGCACACCATGTATACGATGCGTGTATACGATATACGATGTGTGTACACCGTGTAAATGATGTGTGTGCATCGTGTATCCGATGTATGTGCACCGTGTATATCATATGTTTACACTGTGTAAATGATGTGTTTGAACTATGTATACGATGTGTGTGCACCGAGTATCCAATGTGTGCTCACTGTGTATCCGATGTGTGTGCACCGTGTAAATGTTGTGTGTGCACTGTGTATCTGATGTGTGTGCACCATGTAAATGATGTGTGCGCACAGTGTAAATGGTGTGTGCACACCCTGTATCCAATGTGTGTGCTCTGTGTATCTGATGTGTGTGCTCTGTGTATGTGATGTGTGTGCACTGTGTAAATGATGTGTTCACACAGTGTAAATGATGTGTGCACACCCTGTATCCAATGTGTGTGCTCTGTGTATCTGATGTGTGTGCACCGTGTAAATGATGTGTGCGCACCGTGTATGTGATGTGTTCACACAGTGTAAATGATGTGTGCGCACCGTGTATCCAATGTGTGTGCTCTGTGTATCTGATGTGTGCACACCGTGTATGTGATGTGTGTGCACTGTGTAAATGATGTGTGCGCACCGTGTATGTGATGTGTTCACACAATGTAAATGATGTGTGCGCACAGTGTAAATGATGTGTGCACACTCTGTATCCAATGTGTGTGCTCTGTGTATCTGATGTGTGTGCTCTGTGTATCTGATGTGTGTGCACAGTGTAAATGATGTGTGCACACCCTGTATCCAATGTATGTGCTCTGTGTATCTGATGTGTGCGCACCGTGTAAATGATGTGTGCGCACCGTGTAAATGATGTGTGCGCACCGTGTATCTGATGTGTGCGCACCGTGTAAATTATGTGTGCGCACCGTGTAAATTATGTGTGCGCACCGTGTATCCAATGTGTGTGCTCTGTGTATCTGATGTGTGTGCTCTGTGTATCTGATGTGTGTGCACAGTGTAAATGATGTGTGCACACCCTGTATCCAATGTATGTGCTCTGTGTATCTGATGTGTGCGCACCGTGTAAATGATGTGTGCGCACCGTGTATCTGATGTGTGCGCACCGTGTAAATGATGTGTGCGCACCGTGTAAATTATGTGTGCGCACCGTGTATCCAATGTGTGTGCTCTGTATATCTGATGTGTGCGCACCGTGTAAATGATGTGTGCTCACCATGTATCCGATGTGTGTGTACAGTATATCTGATGTGTGTACCATGTATCTGATGTGTGTACCATGTATCCGATGTGTGTGTACAGTATATCTGATGTGTGTACCATGTATCTGATGTGTGTACCATGTATCCGATGTGTGTGTACAGTATATCTGATGTGTGTACCATGTATCTGATGTGTGTACCATGTATCCGATGTGTGTGTACAGTATATCTGATGTGTGTACCATGTATCTGATGTGTGTACCATGTATCTGATGTGTGTACCGTGTATCTGATGTGTGTACCATGTATCTGATGTGTGTACCATGTATCCGATGTGTGTGTACAGTATATCTGATGTGTGTACCATGTATCTGATGTGTGTACCATGTATCTGATGTGTGTACAGTGTATCTTATGTGTATCTGATATTTCTGCTGTACTGTCTGTCTAAAGATGAGAGCTCATCTAGAAAACTCAGGATGAACAATGTCATAGATCCCAACCAGATAAGCTAATGAAACACTACACAATGAAATTCATAATTGTACCCATAGACCGTGAATGGAATATAGATTTACCCTGATACAGAGCAATACACATGTTTTAGCCTATTTTATGTCTGGCATTCTGTACAAGAACCAGGAAGCTCAGGATGCACAATGCTTCTGTATACATGCATAAGTGAAATGTATTTTTCTGTCAGTATATTTCATTAATATGTCATTAGGTTATATGTATAGCATTGTTTATCCTGAGTTTTTTGATTCAGAAGTAATAAAACTGACACACGTATATTGTTATGTATTAGAGAAAATTTAAACTCCACTTAGGGTCTATGAGAATAACAATGAATTTCATTGTATACAGCAGGGGTCTCAAACTCAGCTGGGCATATGGGCCGCACACGGAAAAACATTTAATTTGGGGGGCCGCATTATTTGCATGACAAAGTGACATTTTTAGTGATACCATTTTATCTTCTATACACCTTTTGAACTGGTCCTCATCTTGCAGACATGGTCTCCCCTCCAGGTCCCCCATATTGCAGACATAGTCTCCCCTCCAGGTCCCCCATATTGCAGACATAGTCTCCCCTCCAGGTCCCCCATATTGCAGACATGGTCTCCCCTCCAGGTCCCCCATATTGCAGACATGGTCTCCCATCCAGGTCCCCCATATTGCAGACATGGTCCCCCATCCAGCAGACATGGTCTCCCATCATGGTCCCCCATATTGCAGACATGGTCCCCCATCCAGGTCCCCCATATTGCAGACATGGTCTCCCATCCAGGTCCCCCATATTGCAGACATGGTCCCCCATTAAGCAGACATGGTCTCCCATTATGGTCCCCCATATTGCAGACTTGGTCCCCCATCCAGGTCCCCCATATTGCAGACATGGCCCCCATCCAGGTCCCCCATCCAGCAGACATGGTCCCCCATATTGCAGACATGGTCCCGCATCCAGGTCCCCCATATTGCAGACATGATCTTCATATTGCAGACATGGCCTCCCATCCAGGTCTCCCATATTGCAGACATGGTCCCCCCTCCAGGTCCCCCATATTGCAGACATGGTCCCCCATATTGCAGACATGGTCCCCCATCCAGGTCCCCCATATTGCAGACATGGTCCCCCCTCCAGGTCGCCCATATTGCAGACATGGTCCCCCATATTGCAGACATGGTCCCCCATCCAGGTCCCCCATATTGCAGACATGGTCCCCCATCCTGGTCCTTATGTTGCAGACATGTCCCCCATCCAGGTCCCCCCCCATACTGCGCACAGGGCCACCCTCCGCCCCATACTGCGCTCAGGGTCCCCGTCCCCCCATACAGCGCTCAGGGTTCTCGTCCCCCATACTGCCCACAGTGCTCCCCCTATACTGAGGACAGAGGAAAAAAAAAGTGCTCACCTGTCTTCCGTTCCCTCAGAGTCCTTCCTGCACCTGTGGCCCCCAGACACAGACCCCGTAACGATAGCGGCTCTCTCCAGCATGTTTTACTATGTATCAGTGCAAATTTATATTTCATTCCATATATTTTATTAATATTTCATTGAGTGGGATGTGTAGAGTAGCATTGTGCATCCTGAGACTCCTGATTCATGTACAGAATGCCAGACATAAAATACACTAACACACGTATATTCCTATGTAATAATAAGTATATATTTCATTGATGGTTTCTTGGGTACAAATTGGGTATGAATGGTATGAATGTGATTCATGTCAGTGTCCCATTCCCTGATGAAGCCGCACCTGAGGTGAAACATGTTGGGGAGACTTGTGATTTAATGTCTGCTTGTCCTATTCTGTTATAAAGTTGGTGACTTCCCGTGTTTCGTCCATATCAAATATAGGTGTATACCTTATAATATGAGATTGAACAGATTAGGGACAATATTTTAGTAATACCCTACAGCAAGTTTTCTACAATTAAAAATTAAAGTTATATTTTATGACTTATTAGTGAGGGATTCCAATATGGGGTCCGTTCCTTTGCACTTATGCTTAGGATTTCTATATGCAGATATATCCAATCTTACTATTTGGATCTGTAATATACTGTCTGTCTCCATCCTTTTTGGAGGCCTATTGCCCTTTCTTTTTAATTGGTTTCTTGTTTTTATGTATTAATAATAATAAAATTATATTTTAATTATCAAGCTGGAATCTCTTTATATCTGACAGCACTTCTACTTGTTGTAACAGATACGGATTATGAATGATTTAAATATCATATCATGTGACATATTTCTCCATACACAGTTTTACATGTGAAGCTCTGAATGATCAGATGCTTCTTCCTTGATTCTGTCATTTATATAAGTGACAGGTGGAATGAACCAATCAGCTGCTTGCTCTGTTTTCCATCATTTCAGAGTGACAGTAGAACCAACCAATCAGATGCTTTCTTTTTCTGCCCCTTGTGAGATGACAGTTGGAATGTGTCGGTTGGTTCCGGTGAGGAGCTTCTGGTTATATCTGACCCCAGCCCTGGTACTGTGCAGATATGGGACGTCACGTGCCGCCTCTTCTGGGATGTAAATGACAATATATCATGTCTTCTGTAGGGACAGTGTCATGTACAAGCTGATATATCAAAGTCATAGAAGTCCACGTTCCAGCAGAGATCTCAGCACAAAGACTCAGCGTCTTCCGCACAAGTCACCGTCCAATGATCTGCAAGTTACTTCCAGGTAACAGAATATATATGGAAAATTACTGGCAAGACGGTAAATTCAGAGGGTTAAACCTATGTACAATGTAACTTATTATTTTGACCCACTAAGAGCAGAATTGAAACCGAACAGAATAACTACCTGCCCTAAATGCCAGACACCTAAGACTGTATCTCATGGGTTTTGGTTATGTACTCATTCAGGTAATCAGTGGAGGATTGTCGGGGAGGGGGTGAAAGAAATTTGAGGTCTCAACTCATACTGTTTAATTCATGGTCTGAAGGCAATGATATAGAAAGGACCAGCCCCGGCACTCACGTGTTGATTAAATGCTTCTTTAATGGCAATCCACATAAAGCAAGACATTTCAGCCTCTCCCAGGCTTTTGTCAATTGTGGCACAACACATTCAACATGATTATATGTCACATATAGCCACGGAAATGACTTCATATAAATTAACATAAAAAGGAGGAAACAAAAAGAAAAAATATGCAAAACATTCTAGGTATATTGGTTCCTCCTTTTTATGTTAATTTATATGAAGTCATTTCCGTGGCTATATGTGATATACAATCATGTCGAATGTGTTGTTCCACTATTGACAAAAACCTAGGAGAGGCTGAAATGTCTTGCTTTATATGGATTGCCATTAAAGAAGCATTTAATCAACACGTGAGTGCCGGGCTGGTTCTTTCTATTTGTTCAAGTTGATTCCCCATGTTCACCAGCTTGTATACATAGTGTCGACTATTCATTGACTTTACTTGAAGGCAATGATGGCTCCAAACATTATATGTATCCATCTTGTTTATTACATGTGCTCCAACTTGAAACATTGGTTGTAAGATCAGTTACCACCTTGTCCGAACTAATCACAAAAATAAAACAAAAATATTACACACCGATAGGGTAGATCCCGAAAAAAGGAGGAACAAGCAAGTAAATTCCTAACAAAATGGAAGCTACTGTATCTATTTCTAGATATTGCTCAAAGAAAGAAATAACGTAGAAGTGACCTTCTAGAGTCTGAAAGCAAAATTGGCAATTTATTGAGATTTCAATGTCCCAGTTGAATGTAGATGAATATTGTTATGTGTATTTGTGTATTTATGGTAATGATTATAGATTTTGATTTTAGGTTTTGTTACATAGGGATCGCTTTTCTCTGCATTTGATAATGTAATATGTATTGTGATATTCTGAGGCCTGCGCGCCCAACACTCTGTAGATGAACCCCCTATGTGCGAGCGAGCTTTATATTTTGTGTTGTATTCATTGCATTGTAAAATCAAATAAAAATTACTTACAAAAATGAGTCATACCTAATGATCCTGATTGTAAAGCAACTATTGATTGTATAATTGATTGCGTCTTTGTCATAAAAAGCTACAAATGTTTTAATCTGAGAAAACGAAATAAAAATTCACTGAAAATAAAATAAAAATGAGTCAGTGGGTCCTACTCTATGGGGAAAGAGCGGACATATTGCCTGTGCTGCGGGGAATAAATATGGATGATACTCTAACATAAATAATGGAAGCCTATGAACATCACTGGGAAAAAAGAAAACTAGAAAAATGTTCAAAAACAAAATACACTTTGGTACATTGGTGAGCATTCATAGGAGCACAGGTCGCACCGCTTATTTTACAGCAGGTTACGAATACTCTTTTTTGCAATTTTGAGGAGTATTTTTATACAAGAAGTAATAATTTGCAGTAACTCACATTTATAGTAAACAGGTTTCCATAATGCTAAGACCTCGCTATATATGCAGGTACACACGCAGGACCGGTTTTAGACATATTGGGGCCCCCAATCCTGAAATATTCCACCAACAACACTGTTTGGCCTCGTGCCCATGTTGAGTATTTGGTCAGTATTTTATATCAGTATTTGTAAGCCAAAATCAGGAGAGGAACAATCAGAGGAAAAGTATAATAGAAACACGTCACCACTTCTGTATTTATCACCCACTCCTGTTTTTGGATTACAAATACTGATGTGAAATACTGACCAAATACTGAATGTGTGAACGTAGCCTTACACTGGTACCAGTGTAATCAATGTGCCATCAGTGTGTCATTCGTGTGCCGTGTGTGTGTCATCGTGTTTTTCCTGTATGGATACTGGAAATGAAATTACAATGCTTCCACTATGCTTTCAATGTTAAACACATACACACGGCACATGGACTGTACCCAGGTGCCATCCGTGTGCTGGATGTGTTTACACCCATAGACTTGTATTGGCCCCTGTCATCCGGCTGCAGGGAAAAAAATGGACATGTGAGCAGCACCATAGGTTGAAATGAGTACATTTGGAATCCCTAAAAAAAATGTCACACGTACTGTATGGATGCCACACGTGCCGGAAACAGTGACGTAGGAAGGGGGCCTCAGCGTAGGGTCACACGACCGTATAAAACATCTTTCAGAGTTTCATTCTGAAAAGTGGAGCAATTTTTTTCTCACTTGTCTTCCGTGTACAATCCGTGTTTTACAGCAGCAGTTATTAACCCTTTACAGGACCATTTACAGTTTCTTATGTTACAGAACTGCAATGTAAAATCGGATTCTACATTGTGGCATCTGATTTTTTATGACGCACCCATAGGCTTGAATGGGTGTCTCATCTGGTTTATGGTAGGAACTAGTGCATGCTGCAATTCGGTCAGTGAAAAAAAAATCCCTCATCTGCACTGCCCCATTGGATCACATTGGTCCGAGTGCTGTCTGGTTTTATCACGGTTAACACTCGGACTGAAAGTACAGTCATGTGAATGAAATCTAACAGTCAAATAGAAAACATTAGCAGAATTTCCATCTTTTTGTACATTCTACCTCACAAATGGCAGAATAAAAAGTGATAAAATAAAGTCCTATATGTCCCCCAAACTACCCTGCTAAATCCCCTCTGGCTTTAGTGCCGATGCTCCCGTGTCCCTGATAGTCATTATTCAATTTGCAGCTAGAGGTAGAGCCACAAGATCACTGCAGCCAAGTACCACGACTGCCATAGACTTCTAGAGCATCAGTGCTGGAGCCGCGGGGGAGTCATCATTTCATGAGAATTATTTTTACACTCGCAGAAAACCCCTGTAAGGTCTGTTCACTTGCACAGTTTTTCTGCGGATTGTTCTGCATCAAAAACCAGAGTGTTGGCAGGAAAAATTCTGCGTTTTTTCAGCCTTTTCGTTTCCCATTCATTTGAATAGGGAAAAAAAACACTGCAAAAATGCTGGAAGAATTGACATGCAACGGATTTATAAAAAAAAAGTGTCTTGTGGTCTGTGTCTGTCTGTCTGCTGTACTGGGAGAGTTTGGAGTTGTATAGTAGACTGCACTATTCCATACTATAGTATGTTCAACCCTTTTCACACTTTTTCTGCAGTGCGTCCGGGGGCTCTGCTTGAATCCCCCCAAAATAGGATTCACACAAATTCCCGATGGGGCCACAGACTACAATGACACAAGCGGACTTCAAATGAATTCCATTTGCTTTTTTTTCTGATATTGATCCTCTGATTTAGTTTCTTAAAGTCCCTGTTTGTGTTTTTTCTTCTAAGCGTCCATTTTTCTGTGGCTGTTGGAACAGACAGACATATACAGAAAAAAATCACACATGGAATTCATTTGAAGTTCATTCCTGTCATTGCAGTCTATGGCTCCATAGGAAATTCAGGCAGAAACCACCAGGCTCAGTAAAGAAAAACAGTGTGAACAGGCCCTAATGTAAAACGCTTACATAAGACATAAACTGTGCTTAGAGATGATCCCTATTATGGTGACACTACAATTACAGAACTATATATGCAGCACATAACAGATATACCCTATACATGTACACACATATTTTATATACACTGCTCAAAAAAATTAAGGGAACACTCAAATAACACATCCTAGATCTGAATGAATGAAATACTCTCATTGAATACTTTGTTCTTTACAAAGTTGAATGTGCTGAAAATAAAATCACACAAAAATCATCAATGGAAATCAAATTTATGAACCAATGGAGGCCTGGATTTGGAGTCACCCCCAAAATTAAAGTGGAAAAACACACTACAGGCTGATCCAACTTTGATGTAATGTCCTTAAAACAAGTCAAAATGAGGCTCAGTATTGTGTGTGGCCTCAACGTGCCTGTATGACCTCCCTACAACGCCTGGGCATGCTCCTGATGAGGTTGTGGATGGTCTCCTGTGGGATCTCCTCCCAGACCTGGACTAAAGAATCCGCCAACTCTTGGGCAGTCTGTGGTGCAACGTGACGTTGGTGGATGGAGCGAGACATGATGTCCCAGATGTGCTCAATCGGATTCAGGTCTGGGGAACGTGCGGGCCATTCCATAGCTTTAATGCCTTCATCTTGCAGGAACATCTGACACACTCCAGCCACATGAGGTCTAGCATTGTCCTGCATTAGGAGGAACCCAGGGCCAACCTCACCAGCATATGTTCTCACAAGGGGTCTGAGGATCTCATCTCGGTACCTAATGGCAGTCAGGCTACCTCTGGCAAGCACATGGAGGGCTGTGCAGCCCTCCAAAGAAATGCCACCCCACACCATTACTGACCCACAGCCAAACTGGTGATGCTGAAGGATGTTGCAGGCAGCAGATCGCTCTCCACGGCGTCTCCAGACTCTGTTACGTCTGTCACATGTGCTCAGTGTGAACCTGCTTTCATCTGTGAAGAGCACAGGGTGCCAGTGGTGACTTTGCCAATCCTGGTGTTCTGTGGCAAATGCCAAGCGTCCTGCACGGTGATGGGCTGTGAGCACAACCCCCATCTGTGGACGTCGGGCCCTCATACCACCCTCATGGAGTCTGTTTCTAACCGTTTGTGCAGACACATGCACATTTGTGGCCTGATGGAGGTAATTTTGAAGGGCTCTGGCAGTGCTCCTCCTGTTCCTCCTTGCACAAAGGCGGAAGTAGCAGTCCTGCTGCTGGATTGTTGCCCTCCTACGGCCCCCTCCACATCTCCTGGTGTACTGGCCTGTCTCCTGGTAGTGCCTCCAGCCTCTGGATATTACGCTGACAGACACAGCAAACCTTCTTGCCACAGCTCGCATTGATGTGCCATGCTGGATGAGTTGCAGTACCTGAGCAACTTCTGTGGGTTGTAGAGTCCGTCTCATGCTACCATGAGTGTGAAAGCACAACCAACATTCAAAAGTGACCAAAACATCAGCCAGAAAGCATTGGTACTGAGATGTGATCTGCGGTCCCCACCTGTAGAACCACTCCTTTATTGAGTGTGTCTTGATAATTGCCAATAATTTCCATCTATTTTCTATTCCATTTGCACAACAGCATGTGAAATTGATTGTCAATCAGTGTTGCTTCCTAAGTGGACAGTTTGATTTCACAGAAGTTTGATTTACTTGGAGTTATATTCTGTTGTTTAAGTGTTTCCTTTATTTTTTGAGCAGTGTATATACATTATACACATACTGTAATGCACACGCCCGGGCTGAGCGGCGTGTGCGTGTGATTGTAGTGATTCCACTGGACCGTGCCGGAGAGTGAATGCCTGGAGGGGCGTAACTAGGTATTCACCCGATCCGACCAGGGTCGCACGACGGCATACGACGCCAGTGCACCAAGGAGGAACCGAGCAGAGGGACCAGGTGCTACTCCAGGACAGACCCCAGACACGGCTGTTGACCCACACAGGGGAACACAGGAACAGACTGGTAGGCTGGCGCACAGACTGGTGGGTATAGGCAGGCACGACTGGTATGCAGGCAGGCGGGTATGCAGGCAGGGGGGTACAGGCAAGCACGGCTAGAGTGCAGACAGGGAGGCACTAGCAGGTAGGAACACAGGCGGGATAGGACCCAGTACACACTGGGACTCAGGAACAATACAGGCAGAGGGGTACAGGCAAGCACAGCTAGAGTGCAGACAGGGAGGCACTAGCAGGTAGGGACACTGGTGGGATAGGACCCAGTACACACTGGGACTCAGGAACAGAACCACAGATGTGGCGGACAAACACAGCAGAGTGAGGCCGCCCAGAGAGATGAGCGAGAGCAGGGCAGGGCAGGACGAGGCCGCCTGGAGCGGTGAGAATGAGTAGAGCAGGACAAGGCTGCCAGGAGCAGTGAGCAAAGGGTCAGAGCTGAGCGAGACTGCCGGAGCAGTGAGCAAGAGTAAAGCAGGACGAGGCCGCCTGGAGCGGTGAGCAAGAGTGGAGCAAGACTGCCGGAGCAGTGAGCAAAAGGATAAGAGCGGAGCGAGACTGCCGGAGCAGTGAGCAAAAGGGTCAGAGCGGAGCAAGGCTGCCGGAGCAGCGAGCAAAGGAGTCAGAACAGGCTAGAACCGCCGGAGCGGTGAGCAAAGGAGTCAGAGCAGGCTAGAACCGCCGGAGCGGTGAGCAAAGGAGTCAGAGCAGGCTAGAACTGCCGGAGCGGTGAGCAAAGGAGTCAGAGCAGGATAGAACCGCCGGAGCGGTGAGCAAAGGAGTCAGAGCAGGCTAGAACCGCCGGAGCGGTGAGCAAAGGAGTCAGAGCAGGCTAGAACCGCCGGAGCGGTGAGCAAAGGAGTCAGAGCAGGCTAGAACCGCCGGAGTGGTGAGCAAAGGAGTCAGAGCAGGCTAGAACCGCCGGAGCGGTGAGCAAGGCAGAGCAGGGGGGACAGGGCTCTGTTCACACAGAACAGACAGGAAGAGAAAGGCAGAGCCAGATACCCACAGGGTACTTGCAGTGAAGTAGCGAGTGGACCACAAACTCACAAACGGGAGTACAGAGACAACAAGCAGGAGTTAGGTACGAGTTCAGACTCTGCAGAAAAAGGAAGGGAACGGACATCGGACATAGAGGCAAAACAGGTAAAGGATAGGAGAGAGTTCAGACTGGAACTGAGTGTACGGAGGAGACCGACACTGCAGAGGGATACACGAGCGGGTCTGGGAATACGGCCCCCAGAGAGGCGGGACGAACAGGCAAGGAGCGTGTTCAGACAGGACAGACAAGATACAGGAGCGGGTCTAGGTAATCGGCCCCTAGAAGGCGGGAGGAACAGGCTAGGAGCGTGTTCAGACAGGACAGACAAGATACAGGAGCGGGTCTAGGTAATCGGCCCCTAGAAGGCGGGAGGAACAGGCTAGGAGCGTGTTCAGACAGGCCTGGAAATACAGCCTCCAGGAAAGGCAGACAAGAGAACACAGAACGGGACCTGGCACCTTCAGAGTGCAAGCACACACTGAATGAAACACTATGCTCAGGCAGGGATTGATTGGAGCAGCTGAGCTATATACCAGGTGACAGACAACAATAGGCTGAGGACGCACAAGGGGTGTGACCCACAGCAGGTACAAAAAGCAGGAAGTGATCGGGCGCCGCCCTTAAGCAGCAGAAACAGACACAAACAGACAGCATGGAGGGAAGCCAGAGAGACATTCTGGACTGGAGATCAAGTGCGCGCTCTTGCACAGTGGAAGATGGACCACCATGCAAGGACGCCGCCAGGTATGTTACAGTACCCCCCCCTTACGCCCCCTCTTCTTCAGGCCTGCCAGAATCTTCCGCAGGGAAATCGAGGACCAGTCGTTCACTTCAAGGAGATCACTTCCACTGTCCACAGGAAAAACTGATCCCATCTGGTTAGCTAGGATGCTACCTCCTATCCAGCCATCCTCAGCAACAGACGAAACGGGTGGAGTACCAGGAACAGCACACGAGGAAGTCTCTCTCCACATATTTTCAGGTGGCACCCCAGAGGGTACAGGAGACAACTGGAAGTCCTTCACCGGGTTGGAGGGGGACAGAGACTTGGGGGTAATCTCTGCTTCGAGGTACATCTTGTCAAGCTCACAGGAAGAAATAGACGGGTTATCAGGTACATAATGAGGAAAAGTCACTGTCTCTTTGTTATCTGGTGGTACCCCGGAGAATTCAGGAAACAACTGGAGGTCCTCTGCCGGGTCAGAAGAGTGCAGAGGCTCAGAGAAAACATCTGCTTCAGAGTACACTAGGTTGGACTCACTGGAGGAAGCAGGCGAGGTATCGGGTACCGAGTATAGGAAAGTCTCTGTCCATTCACCACCAGGTGGCACCCCAAAGGGTTCTGGAGACAACTGGAGGTCCTCTGCCTGGTCAGAGGAGTGTAGAGACTCATGGGTAACCTCTGCTTCAGAGTACACTAGGTCGAACTCACTGAACGAAGCAAGCGAGGTATCAGATCCAGGATATAGGAAAGTCTCTGTCCATTCACCACCAGGTGGCACCCCGAAGGGTTCTGGAGACAACTGGAGGTCCTCCGCCTGGTCGGAGGGGTGTAGAGACTCGGGGGTAACTACCACTTTGGGGTACCCATTGTCAGGCTCACAGGACGAAGCGGACAAAGTATCGAGTACCGGGTGTAGAGAAGTCTCTCTCCATTTGTCATCGAGTGGTATCCCGGAGGATTCAGGAGACAACAGGGGGTCCTCCGCCAGGTAGTAGAGGTGCACAGACTCTGAGGTAACCACAGCTTTGGAGCATCCTTGGACATGCACACCAGTTAAAGTGGGTGAAGCATCTGATGCCGGGTGCAGGAAGTTCTCCTGTGTGGAGTCTGGATGGGCAGAAGTCTCTTCGGGCAGGAGAACCGGTGCACTACCCACGCACATTACCCGTTGGGGCTTCTCCGGGATACAGGGAGATGAAGCTTCATTAGGGACTTCAAGGTTGGGGTCAGGAGATCTCAGGGAGGACAGACCCTGGCGTGACGGCTTGCCTCTACGTCTAGCACGTCTGGACTGCCTCTTGAGGTTGGGAGAAGTATTCCGGAAAGCGTAATCACCCTGTGAGGATTCTGGGTGGGCAGTAGTCTCATTGGGCTGGAGGACTATTGCGCTACCCACACACATTACCCATCGGGGTTGCTCCGGGATATTGGGAAGTGAAGCTTCAGCAGGAGCCTCCGGGTTAGGATCATCAAAGACCATTAGAAAGGCCACCAGGAAGGCCATTAGGTCCAGGAGGATCGGATCCTGTGTTTCATATAGGGGGTTGATCCATTCCAAGGCATCACCCGCCAGGTAAGACATAATGAATGCCACCTTAACCCGATCGGTGGGAAAACATAGAGGGTAGAACTTGAAGTGTAGCATGCATTGCTCCACAAATGCACGACTTTGTCTTGGATCCCCATAGTAACGTAGCGGATCCGCAGGAACGAGAGCAGATAGATCCATCTGGACGGGTGCGTAATTCGCCTGGAACTCAGCTAAGAAAAAAAAAAATTTATTTATTTATTTTAATGCATGTATTCGCTGGAAAACTTCTCAGAGAGCGAAGGCCGTGGGGCTCAACGGGAACCATGGCCTGAGCATGCTGTAATGCACACGCCCGGGCTGAGCGGCGTGTGCGTGTGATTGTAGTGATTCCACTGGACCGTGCCGGAGAGTGAATGCCTGGAGGGGCGTAACTAGGTATTCACCCGATCCGACCAGGGTCGCACGACGGCATACGACGCCAGTGCACCAAGGAGGAACCGAGCAGAGGGACCAGGTGCTACTCCAGGACAGACCCCAGACACGGCTGTTCACCCACACAGGGGAACACAGGAACAGACTGGTAGGCTGGCGCACAGACTGGTGGGTATAGGCAGGCACGACTGGTATGCAGGCAGGCGGGTATGCAGGCAGGGGGGTACAGGCAAGCACGGCTAGAGTGCAGACAGGGAGGCACTAGCAGGTAGGAACACAGGCGGGATAGGACCCAGTACACACTGGGACTCAGGAACAATACAGGCAGAGGGGTACAGGCAAGCACAGCTAGAGTGCAGACAGGGAGGCACTAGCAGGTAGGGACACTGGTGGGATAGGACCCAGTACACACTGGGACTCAGGAACAGAACCACAGATGTGGCGGACAAACACAGCAGAGTGAGGCCGCCCAGAGAGGTGAGCGAGAGCAGGGCAGGGCAGGATGAGGCCGTCTGGAGCGGTGAGAATGAGTAGAGCAGGACAAGGCCGCCAGGAGCAGTGAGCAAAGGGTCAGAGCTGAGCGAGACTGCCGGAGCAGTGAGCAAGAGTAAAGCAGGACGAGGCCGCCTGGAGCGGTGAGCAAGAGTGGAGCAAGACTGCCGGAGCAGTGAGCAAAAGGATAAGAGCGGAGCGAGACTGCCGGAGCAGTGAGCAAAAGGGTCAGAGCGGAGCAAGGCTGCCGGAGCAGCGAGCAAAGGAGTCAGAACAGGCTAGAACCGCCGGAGCGGTGAGCAAAGGAGTCAGAGCAGGCTAGAACCGCCGGAGCGGTGAGCAAAGGAGTCAGAGCAGGCTAGAACTGCCGGAGCGGTGAGCAAAGGAGTCAGAGCAGGCTAGAACCGCCGGAGCGGTGAGCAAAGGAGTCAGAGCAGGCTAGAACCGCCGGAGCGGTGAGCAAAGGAGTCAGAGCAGGCTAGAACCGCCGGAGCGGTGAGCAAAGGAGTCAGAGCAGGCTAGAACCGCCGGAGTGGTGAGCAAAGGAGTCAGAGCAGGCTAGAACCGCCGGAGCGGTGAGCAAGGCAGAGCAGGGGGGACAGGGCTCTGTTCACACAGAACAGACAGGAAGAGAAAGGCAGAGCCAGATACCCACAGGGTACTTGCAGTGAAGTAGCGAGTGGACCACAAACTTACAAACGGGAGTACAGAGACAACAAGCAGGAGTTAGGTACGAGTTCAGACTCTGCAAAAAAAGGAAGGGAACGGACATCGGACATAGAGGCAAAACAGGTAAAGGATAGGAGAGAGTTCAGACTGGAACTGAGTGTACGGAGGAGACCGACACTGCAGAGGGATACAGGAGCGGGTCTGGGAATACGGCCCCCAGAGAGGCGAGACGAACAGGCAAGGAGCGTGTTCAGACAGGACAGACAAGATACAGGAGCGGGTCTAGGTAATCGGCCCCTAGAAGGCGGGAGGAACAGGCTAGGAGCGTGTTCAGACAGGACAGACAAGATACAGGAGCGGGTCTAGGTAATCGGCCCCTAGAAGGCGGGAGGAACAGGCTAGGAGCGTGTTCAGACAGGCCTGGAAATACAGCCTCCAGGAAAGGCAGACAAGAGAACACAGAACGGGACCTGGCACCTTCAGAGTGCAAGCACACACTGAATGAAACACTATGCTCAGGCAGGGATTGATTGGAGCAGCTGAGCTATATACCAGGTGACAGACAACAATAGGCTGAGGACGCACAAGGGGTGTGACCCACAGCAGGTACAAAAAGCAGGAAGTGATCGGGCGCCGCCCTTAAGCAGCAGAAACAGACACAAACAGACAGCATGGAGGGAAGCCAGAGAGACATTCTGGACTGGAGATCAAGTGCGCGCTCTTGCACAGTGGGAGATGGACCACCATGCAAGGACGCCGCCAGGTATGTTACACATACAAACATACGCTATATGCTGCATATATATATACAGACACATACAGTATGTACAAACACATATATAAAGTATATACATACAGCAACACATATATTCAGTTTATACATGCTTACACACATAAATATAGTGTATATATATATATATATATATATATATATATATACAGTACAGACAAAAAGTTTGGACACACCTTCTCATTTAAAGATTTTTCTGTTTTTTCATGACTTTGAAAATTGTACATTCACACTGAAGGCATCAAAACTATGAATTAACACATGTGGAATTATATAGTTAACAAAAAAGTGTGAAACAACTGAAAATATGTCTTATATTCTAGGTTCTTCAAAGTAGCCACCTTTTGCTTTGATGACTGCTTTGCATACTCTTGGCATTCTCTTGATGAACTTCAAGAGGTAGTCACTGGAAATGGTTTTCACTTCACAGGTGTGCCCTGTCAGGTTTAATAAGTGGGATTTCTTGCCTTATAAATGGGGTTGGGACCATCAGTAGTGTTGTGCAGAAGTCTGGTGTATACACAGCTGATAGTCCTACTGAATAGACTGTTAGAATTTGTATAATGGCAAGAAAAAAGCAGCTAAGTAAAGAAAAACGAGTGGCCATCATTACTTTAAGAAATGAAGGTAAGTCAGTGCGAAAAATTGGGAAAACTTTGAAAGTGTCCCCAACTGCAGTTGCAAAAACCATCAAGCGCTGCAAAGAAACTGGCTCACATGATAACCGCCCCAGGAAAGGAAGACCAAGAGTCACCTCTGCTTCTGAGGATAAGTTTATCCGAGTCACCAGCCTCAGAAATTGCAGGTTAACAGCAGCTCAGATTAGAGACCAGGTCAATGCCACACAGAGTTCTAGCAGCAGGCACATCTCTTCAACAACTGTTAAGAGGAGACTTTGTGCAGCAGGCCTTCATGGTAAAACAGCTGCTAGGAAACCACTGCTAAGGACAAGCAACAAGCAGAAGAGATTTGTTTGGGCTAAAGAACACAAGGAATGGACATTAGACCAGTGGAAATCTGTGCTTTGGTCTGATAAGTGCAAATTTGAGATCTTTGGTTCCAACCACCGTGTCTTTGTGCGACGCAGAAAAGGTGAATGGATGGAATCTACATGCCTGGTTCCCACCGTGAAGCATGGAGGAGGAGGTGTGATGGTGTGGGGGTGCTTTTCTGGTGACACTGTTGGGGATTTATTCAAAATTGAAGGCATACTGAACCTGCATGGCTACCACAGCATCTTGCAGCGCCATGCTATTCCATCCGGTTTGCGTTTAGTTGGACCATCATTTATTTTTCAATAGGACAATGACCCCAAACACACCTCCAGGCTGTGTAAGGGCTATTTGACCAAGAAGGAGAGTGATGGGGTGCTACGCCAGATGACCTGGCTCCCACAGTCACCAGACCTGAACCCAATCGAGATGGTTTGGGGTGAGCTGGACTGCAGAGTGAAGGCAAAAGGGCCAACAAGTGCTAAGCATCTCTGGGAACTCCTTCAAGATTGTTGGAAGACCATTTCCGGTGACTACCTCTTGAAGCTCATCAAGAGAATGCCAAGAGTGTGCAAAGCAGTCATCAAAGCAAAAGGTGGCTACTTTGAAGAACCTAGAATATAAGACATATTTTCAGTTGTTTCAGACTTTTTTGTTAAGTATATAATCCACATGTGTTAATTCATAGTTTTGATGCCTTCAGTGTGAATGTGCAATTTACATAGTCATGAAAATACAGAAATATCTTTAAATGAGAAGGTGTGTCCAAACTTTTGGTCTGTACTGTATATTTACACAATGTACTGCATACATGCACACATACAGTATACATATATATAAAAAATATTATGGAGCAGAGCCAAAAGGCTACTGAGTGGGTGCAAAGCACTAGGAACACATACCCTCTGGTCCAATATGATACATAAAGAAAGAATAAGCAGCATTCCAGGTTAAGATGCAAAAATAGAGGACTTTTTATTGGCCCATGTAGCTGTGACCTGGAATGCTGCTTATTTTTTCTTTATGCATCATATTGGACCAGGCGGTATGTGTTCAAAGAGCTTTGCACCCACTTAGTAGGCTTTTGGCGATACTCTATAATAGTAACATATATATTCAGTTTAAAAATGTATTTACACACAATATACTGCATACATGCACACATACAGTATACATATATATACAGACACACACTTACTATATACTGTGTGTATATAATATATACCGTATGTACACCCATATATATATATATATATATATATATATATATATATATATATATATATATATATACACAGTGCCTACAAGTAGTATTCAACTCCCTGCAGATTTAGCTGGTTTGATAAGATGCAAATAAGTTAGAGCCTTCAAACTGCAAACGAGAGTAGGTTTTATGAACAGAAGCATAAATCTTACAAACCAAAAAGTTATGTTGCTCAGTTGAATTTTATTAAATTTTAAACATAAAAGTGTGGGTCAATTATTATACAACCCCTATGTTTAATATTTTGTGGAATAACCCTTGTTTGCAATTACAGCTAATAATCGTCTTTTATAAGACCTGATCAGGCCGGCACAGGTCTGTGGAGTTATCTTGGCCCACTCCTCCATGCAGATCTTCTCCAAGTTATCTAGGTTCTTTGGGTGTCTCATGTGGACTTTATTCTTGAGCTCCTTCCACAAGTTTTCAATTGGTTTAAGGTCAGGAGACTGACTAGGCCACTCCAACACCTTGACTTTTTCCCTCTTGAACCAGGCCTTGGTTTTCTTGGCTGTGTGCTTTGGGTCGTTGTCTTGTTGGAAGATGAAATTACGACCCATCATAAGATCCTTGATGGAGGAGCGGAGGTTCTTGGCCAAAATCTCCAGGTAGGCCGTGCTATCCATCTTCCCATGGATGCGGACCAGATGGCCAGGCCCCTTGGCTGAGAAACAGCCCCACAGCATGATGCTGCCACCACCATGCTTGACTGTAGGGATGGTATTCTTGGGGTCGTATGCAGTGCCATCCAGTCTCCAAACATCACGTGTGTGGTTGGCACCAAAGATCTCGATCTTGGTCTCATCAGACCATAGAACCTTGAACCAGTCTGTCTCAGAGTCCTCCAAGTGATCATGAGCAAACTGTAGACGAGCCTTGACATGACGCTTTGAAAGTAAAGGTACCTTACGGGCTCGTCTGGAACGGAGACCATTGCGGTGGAGTACGTTACTTATGGTATTGACTGAAACCAATGTCCCCACTGCCATGAGATCTTCCCGGAGCTCCTTCCTTGTTGTCCTTGGGTTAGCCTTGACTCTTCGGACAAGCCTGGCCTCGGCACGGGAGGACACTTTCAAAGGCTGTCCAGGCCGTGGAAGGCTAACAGTAGTTCCATAAGCCTTCCACTTACGGATGATGCTCCCAACAGTGGAGACAGGTAGGCCCAACTCCTTGGAAAGGGTTTTGTACCCCTTGCCAGCCTTGTGACCCTCCACGATCTTGTCTCTGATGGCCTTGGAATGCTCCTTTGTCTTTCCCATGTTGACCATGTCTGAGTGCTGTTCACAAGTTTGGGGAGGGTCTTAAATAGTCAGAAAAGGCTGGCAGAAGAGATCTTTAATCCACACATGTGAAGCTCATTATTCTTGGTGCCTGAACTACTTCTTAATACTTTAGGGGGACCAAACAGAATTCTTGTGGTTTGAGGGGTTGAATAATAAATGACACTCTGAATTAACTTTTAACGTTTTCAAAAAAACAAAAACAAAATTTGCTGCAGTGCATTTCCCACTTCCAGGCTGATCTACAGTACAAATGTCACAATGCCAAGTTAATTCCGCATGTGTCAACCAGCTAAATCTGCAGGGGGTTGAATACTACTTGTAGGCACTGTATATATATATATACAGTGTATTGTGAAATTATTTGGCCCCCTTGAACTTTTCTACCTTTTGCCACATTTCTGGCTTCAAGCATAAAGATATAAAATTCACATTTTTTTGGGAAGAATCAACAACAAGTGGGACACAATCGTGAAGTGGAATGAAATTTATTGGATATTTTAAACTTTTTTAACAAATTAAAAACTGAAAAGTGGGGCGTGCAATATTATTCGGCCCCCTTGAGTTGAGTGACAAAACTTAAAAAAAGATATGAATGTGGTATTGCTGTAAACATACTGACCTGAAGAATAAAGCTGCCTTATCAATTATACCACACGCGGAATGGCCTTAAAAAAAAAAACGAAAAACAATTCTTGAATTTTTGTTTATTCTGCCTCCCAAAAATCGGAATACAAAGAGATCAAAAAATGTCCTGTGCCCGAAAATGGTTCCAATAAAAACATCAACCCATCCCGCAAAAAAAAAAACCCTCTCACATGACTCTGTCAGCCGAAATATGTAAAAGTTATAGCTTTCAAAATATGGGAATACAAAAACTTGTTTTTTGCAATAATAAGCGTCTTTAAGGCATCCTTCACACGTCCTGGTGATTCAGGAAAAAACAGTACTAGTGAGATCCGTGGTCCGTGTCTGTGTGCCATCCGTGTGTCCGTATGTGACATCCGTGTGACATCCGTGTGCTGTCCGTGTGACTGTGTGCCATCCATGTGTCCGTATGCAGCAGCCATGTTTTGTCCAGGAAAAAAATGAATGATATTTAAAAATGTATTTATAAAGTTTAATTGCAAGAAATTTAACAACACAGGACTTGCAGGAGCGAGAACAGATGATAGATACAAAAATGTTGATATCTGTATAATCAGTGGTTTGCGTGTGTTGTTGTCTCTACTTTGATGTATCTACTAAATAAATAAAATACATTAAAAAGCGGCGTGAGCTCCGACATCATAACCAGCAGAGGGAAAGCCGACCACTGGGGGCTGACTTGGGAAGGGGCCATTAGCCAAAAATGTTATGTGGCTATTAATAACAGCCCACAGCTGTTTGATTAGCGTTTACTGGCTAAATTACAGGGGGACCCCAGAAAAAAAATGATGTAGGGTTCCCCTATAAATTCTAACCAGCAAAGGCTAACCAGACAGCTTTGGGCTGATATTAATAGCAGGGAAGGGGCCCTGGATACTGGCCCCCTCTGAAGCTAGTAACATCAGCCCTCAGCAGCCTCAGAAATAGCGCATCAATAAGATGCACCAAATCTCGTGCTTAGCCTCAGCTAATATCACTTGTTCTGGTGTAATGGCAAGTGTGGTAATAGTGCTAGGGTTCGTGTCAGCCTTGTATTGGCTGCTGACATGAAGCCCAGGGGTTAGTAATGGAGAGGCCTATAAGACACCCCCATTACTAACCGTATAGTAAAAGTTGGGAAAGAAACAAAGAGCTTGAATAAAATCTTTTATTTGAAATAAAAGTCTACACTGTTTTACACATTTATTTAAAAATAAAAAACACATTTGTGTTCACCTTACAAATTTTCCTCTGATGCACGAGTCCCCTGTAAAAGACAGAAAATAATAAACAACAAAAATGCTCACCTTACACCTAATCCATCAAAGTCCTTGTCCCCTGTAAAAAAACTAAAATAAAAAACAACCATAATACTCACGTATTCGACATACTGTCCCACGCTGTAATCCATCTCTGCAATACTTGGTTTACAAGCTCTGTGATATTTGATTTACAACAATCGCCAAATTTCCAACTTTTTCACAAATAAACGCAAGTCATATCTAAGACATGTTACCACTATCATGATGTACAATATGTCACAAAAAACAATTACAGTATCACTGGGATCCGTTGAAGCGTTTCAGAGTTATTACATCACAAAGTGACACTGATCAGAATTGAAAAAAATGGCCAGGTCAGGAAGATGAAAACAGACTTCAGGGTGAAAGGGTTAAAGTTGTACTCTGGCGCCAATCTCTTTCAAATCTAATATGGGTACTGCCAACGAACTTACGACCCTATATATCTTCCAAAATAAGTGCACGATACCTGCTGATCTTGCATGCATCTCAGTAGGTATTCACACCACTTGATACAACAGTTAGTGAAATACCCCTCTATCCCCTATCTGACATATGACATACAGTTATGTCATATGCTGGCTCCCTGACTTTGATGCGGACTCAGGGACTAGAATTGAGACTAATGAGCACGTAACCACCTATTCACACGGGGAATACAGGGGAATTGTGACCACATGCATAGGCGGATTATAATGAAGGCAATCTGGGCTACTGTTCACGGCCCATGGCTCCAAGGGGGTCCATTGCCAGATTGCCATCATTATAATGGGCTCATACTGTATGTAGGAGGCTATGTGTGGGCTCATATTGTATACAGGAGTCTATGTGCGGGCTCCAACTGTATATAGGGGCTATGTGCAGGCTCATACTGTACACAGGAGGTTATGTGCGTGCTCATACTGTATACAGGAGGCTATATGGGGGCTCACACTGTATACAGGAGGCTATGTATGGGCTCATACTGTATCCAGAAGGCTATGTGGGTGCTCATACTGTATATAGGAGGCTATATGAGGGCTTACACTGTATACAGGAGGTTATGTGTGGCTCATACTGTATACAGAAGGTTATGTGCGAGCTCATACTGTATCTAGGTAGCTATATGGGGGATCATACTTTATATAGGGAGCTATGTGGGGCTTATACTGTATAAAGGGAGCCATGTAGGGGCTCATACTGTATGTAAGGGTCTGTGTGTGGACTCATATCATATGTAGGGGGCTGTGTGAAGGCTTATTTTGTATGTAGGGGCTATGTGCGGGCTCATACTGTATATAGGAGGCTATGCGGGGGCTCACACTTTATATAGGAAGCTATGTGCGGGCTCATACTGTATCTAGGTAGCTATATGGGGGCTCATACTGTATATAGGTAGCTATGTGAGGCTTATACTGTATATAGGGAGCTATATGGGAGCTCATATTGTATGTATGGGGCTATGTGGGGGCTAATATTGTATATGGGGGGCTGTGTGGGGGCTCATATTGTATGTAGGGGCTATGTGGGGCATATTGCCTGGGCCTGTGAGCTGTTATCCTCATTGCAGTATATCTTATGGTCTCCTTTTCTTTTCCTATTTCAAGGAATTCCCTGATGAACCCCTGAATGACCGAAAGAGAGGGGAAATGCGTCCAAAGAAAATTCCATTAATCTAAGTACACAAGTGTTCAGGCCATTTAGGATCCATATACTGCATAATAGTACATGTCCATAGAAACGTGACTGTGAGGTATATGGATGGTTTGTGATTGACATCATATATGTTTCTTCCTGGACTTTGTTTTTTTTTTTCTGGTCAGATTGTTGAAAAATATTGATAAATATATATACTGTATACTGTATGCATGGCACCCCTCCATCCTGGTATGCATGGCACCCCTCCATCCTAGTATGCATGGCACCCCTCATTCTGGTATGCATGGCACCCCCTCCATCCTGGTATGCTTGGCACCCCTCCATCCTGGTATGCATGGCACCCCTGATCTCCATCCTGGAATGCAAGGCTCCCCTCATCCTGGTATGCATGGCATCCCTCATCCTTATCCTGGTATGCATGGCACACCTCATCCTTATCCTGGTATGCACTGCATCCCACATCCTTATCCTGGTATGCATGGCATCCCTTATCCTTATCCTAGTATGCATGGCACCCCTCATCCTTATCCTGGTATGCAAGGCACTCCTCATCCCTATCCTGGTATGCATGGCATCCCTCATCCTTATCCTGGTATGTATGGCACACCTCATCCTTATCCTGGTATGCATGGCACAGCAATCCCCATCCTGGTATGCATGGCACCCCTAATCCCCATCAAGCTGCACATTAAAAAAATAAACACTTCTACTCACCTTTCTTCCCTGTGTTCCAGCACTGCATCCTGCTCTGCTGCCAGCACTGATCTCACCATGTGAGCCTCACTGCCATGCACCCTCAGCTGTGAGAATAGTCACTGCTCCCCACGCCGGGACTGTGTGCATGGAGAGCAGTGACTTCATTCTCCTTAATAGCCGGCACACAGTGTAGCCGCAGCGTGGCTCCTGCTGCAGCCAGGCGATCGCATGTGCCCGCTATTAAAGAGCATGAATATTCACCCCTCTCTACTCCCATGAGTGTGGAGAGGGGTGAATATTCATGCCCTTTAATAGCAGGCACACGTGATCGTCCGACAGCAGCAGGAGCCGCTCTGTGGATACACTGTGTGCCGGCTATTAAGGAGAAAGAATATTCAGTGCTCCCCACACCCATGGGCGTGGGGAGAACTGAATATTAATTGTCTTTAGCAGCAGGGACAATGTAGGCTGCAGCATGCGGCTGCTGCCTCCTGTGCCTCGCTCCTCCGCTGCTACTGCTCCCCCCACAACCCCACAGTATATATATATACCCCCCACATTCGGATTATAAGACGCACCTCCCACTTTCCTTTAAAATTTTGGAGGAAAAAGTGTGTCTTATAGTCCAAAAAATGCGGTATATATATACAGTATATCTATAATATAACGCTAAAAGTGTCCCTCTGTCTGAAGCCTCTATAGACTGCACAAGTTCGACACACCTGCGCAGTCTGGCTCCAGACAGAAGAACGCATGGAGCCGTTACAGGTAAGAGGAGTGTGTGGCGCCGGGGATCGCGGTATGCGTTCAGTGTCTACACATACAGCGATCTCCGGCGCCACAGTTACATACCTGACCGGGAGGAACGCTGCCACGGCGCCTCTCTTCTCGTCGGAGACCGGGGCAGGAGTGAAGGCATCGGAATCAGCGCATGCGCATAGTGCTATCCTGCGCCATTTTACTGAAGACACATTTGCAGTGTGTCTTCAGCAAAATGGCACCGGAAAGCGCAGTATGGGCATGCTTGTACTCTGGCGCCACACTCCTCTCCCGGCCTCCGGCAGAACAGGGCACCACAGCGCTGGAGCACAGGGAAGAAAGGTGAGTATATGTGTTTTTTTGTATGTGTGCAGCGTGAAAGGGATGAGGGGGTCACACATACCAGGATTGTTGGGTGAGGGGGCCACACATACCAGGATTGGGGGATGAGGGGGTCACACATACCAAGATTGAGGGGGTGAGGGGGCCACACACACCAGGATTGGGGGATGAGGGGGCCACACATACCAGTATTAGGAGATGAGGGGGCCACACATACCAAGATTGGGGGATAAGGGGTCCACACTTACCAGAATTGGGGGATGAGGGGGTCACACATATCAGGATTGGGGGATGAGGGGGCCACACATACTAGGATTAGGGGATGAGGGGTACCATACATACCAGGATTGAGGGGTGAGGGGACCATGCATACCAGGATTGAGGGGGTGAGGGGACCATGCATACCAGGATTGAGGGGTGAGGGGACCAGGCATACCAGGATTGGGGGTGAGGGGACCATGCATACCAGGATTGGGGATGAGGGGACCATGCTTACCAGGATTGGGGGATGAGGGGTACCATGCATACCAGGATTGGGGGGTGAGGGGTACCGTGCATACCAGGATTGGGGGGGTGAGAGGACCATGCATACCAGGATTGGGAGGTGAGGGGAGCCATGCATACCTACCAGGATTGGGGATGAGGGGTGCCACGCATACCAGGATTGGGAGGTGAGGGGTACCATGCAAACCAGATTTGGGGGTGAGGGGACCATGCATACCAGGATTGGTGATGAGACGTGCCATGCATACCAGCATTGGGGATGAGGAGTACCAAGCATACCAGGATGATGGATGGGGTGCCATGCATACCAGGATGTGGGGAACCATGCATACCAGAATAGGAATGAGGGATATCGTGCATACCGGAATAGGAATATGTGGTGCCATGCATAACAGGATTGGGGTTTGAGGGGTACCGTGCATACCAGGATTGGGGGGGTGAGAGGACCATGCATACCAGGATTGGGAGGTGAGGGGAGCCATGCATACCTACCAGGATTGGGGATGAGGGGTGCCACGCATACCAGGATTGGGAGGTGAGGGGTACCATGCAAACCAGATTTGGGGGTGAGGGGACCATGCATACCAGGATTGGTGATGAGACGTGCCATGCATACCAGCATTGGGGATGAGGAGTACCAAGCATACCAGGATGATGGATGGGGTGCCATGCATACCAGGATGTGGGGAACCATGCATACCAGAATAGGAATGAGGGATACCGTGCATACCGGAATAGGAATATGTGGTGCCATGCATAACAGGATTGGGGGATGAGGAGTGCCACACATACCAGGATTGGGGGAAGAGGTGGCCACACATACAAGGATTGGGGGATGAGGGGGCCACACATACCAGGATTGGGGGATGAGGGGCCCACACATACCAGGATTGGGGGAAGAGGTGGCCACACATACCAGGATTGGGGGATGAGGGGTACCATACATAACAGGATTGAGGTGTGATGGGACCATGCATACCAGGATTGAGGGGTGAGGGGACCATGCATACCAGGATTGGGGGTGAGGGGACCATGCTTACCAGGATTGGGGGATGAGGGATATCATGGATACCAGGATTGGGGGATGAGGGGTACCATGCATACCAGAATTGTGGGGTGAGGGATACTATGCACACCAGGATTGGGGGGTGATGGGACCATGCATTCCAGGATTGGGAGGTGAGGGGCACCATGCATACCAGGATTGGGGCTGAGGGGTGCCTTGCATACCAGGATTGGGAGATGAGGGGCACCATGCATACCAGGATTGGGGGGTGAGGGGACCATGCATACCAGGATTGGGAGGTGAGGGGGGCCATGCATATCAGGATTGGGGGTGATGGGTACCATGCTTACAAGTATTGGGGGTGAGGGTACCATGCCTACCAGGATTGGGAGGTGAGGTGGGCCATGCATACCAGCATTGGGGATGGGGGGTGCCATACATACCAGCATTGGGGATAAGGAGAACCATGCATACCAGGATGATGGATGGGGTGCCATGCATAAGAGGATGAGGGGTACCATGCATACAAGAATAGGGATGAGGGGTACCATGCATACTAGAATAGGAATATGTGGTGCCATGCACACCAGGATTGGGGGATGAGGAGTGCCATGCATACCAGGATAGGGATGAGGGGGCCATACATACCAGGATTGGGGATGAGGGAGCCATGCATACCAGGATGAGGGGTTGGGTGTCATGCATATCAGGATTGGGGGATGAGGAGGGCATACTTACTAGGATTGGTTGATGAGGGATGCCATACATACCAGAATTGGGATGAGGAGTGCCATGTATACCAGGATGAGAGGTACCATACATACCAGAATAGGGGTGTGTGGTACAATGCATACCAGGATGAGGGATTGGGTACCATGCATACCAGGATGAGGGATGGGGTGCCATGCATACCAGGATGAGGGGTACCATGCATACGAGAGTAGGGTTGAGGGGTACCATGCATACCAGGATAGGAATGCAGGGTTCCATGCATACTAGGATGAGGGATGGAGTGCCATGCATACAAGGATTGAGGGATGAGGAGGCCATACATACCAGAATTGGGATGAGGGGTGCCATGTATACCAGCATGAGGGATACCATACATACCAGAATAGGGATGCAGGGTATCATGCATAGCAGGATGAGGGATGGGGTGCCATGTATACCAGGATGAGGGGTACCATACATACCATGAAAGGGATGAGGAGTACCATGCATACCAGGATTGGGGATGAGAAGTACCATGCATACCAGGATTGGGGATGAGGAAGCCAGGCATATCAGTATGAGGGATTAGGCACCATACATACCAGGATTGGGGGATGAGGGGTGCCATACATACCAGGATTGAGGGATGAGGGGGTCACACATACCAGGATTGGGGGATGAGGGGGCCATGCATACCAGGATGAGAGATGGGGTGCCATGCATACCAGGATTGGGGATGAGGGGAGCCATGCAAACCAGGATTGGGGATGAGGAATGTCATGCATACCAGGATTGGGGATGAGGGGTGCCATGCATACCAAAATTGGGGTTGAGGGGTGCCATGCATACCAAGATTGGGGAAGAGGGGTGCCATGCATACCAGGATTGGGGATGAGGGGTACCATGCATACCAGGATTGGGGATGATGGGTGCCATGCATACCAGGATTGGGGATGAGGAGTGCCATACATACCAGGATTGGGAATGAGGGGTGCCATGCATACCAGGATTGGGGATGAGGGGTGCCATGCATACCAGGATATGAATCTGGGGGGCCAATGCATACCAGGATTCGGATGAGGGGTCATGTATACCAGGAAAGGGCTGAGGGTGGCATGTATATCTGGATGAGGGATTGGGTGCCATGCATACCAAGATTGGGGATGAGGGGTGCCATGAATACTAGGATTGGGGATGATGGATGCCATGCATGCCAGGATTGGGGATGAGAGGTGCCATGCATACCAGGATTGGGATGAGGGGTGCCATGCATACCAGGATTGGGGATGAGTGGTGCCATGCTTACCAGGATTGGTGATGAGGGGTGCCATGCATACCAGGATTGGGGATGAGGGGTGCCATGCATACCAGGATTGTGTATTAGGGGTGACATGCATAACAGGATTTTGGATAAGGGGTACCATGCATACCAGGATAGGGATGAGGGGTACCATGCATACCAGGATAGGGCTCTGAGGGGTCCATACATGCCTGGATTCGGATGAGTGGTACCATGCATACCAGTATGAGGGGTGCCATGCATGCCAGGATTGCGAATGAGGGGTGCCTTGCATACCAGGATTGGGGATGAGGGGTGCCATGCATACCAGCATTGGGATGAGTGGTGCCATGCATACCAGGATTGGGGATGAGGGGTGCCTTGCATACCAAGATTGCGGTTGAGGGGTGCCATGCATGCCAGGATTGGGGATGAGCGGTGCCATGCATACCTGGATTGGGTATGAGGGGTGCCATGCATACCAAGATTGCGGTTGAGGGGTGCCATGCATACCAGGATTTTGGATAAGGGGTGCCATGCATACCAGGATAGGGATGAGATGTACCATGCATACCAGGATAGGGATCTGGGGGGGGCCATGCATACCAGGATTCGGATGAGGAGTACCATGTATACGAGGATGAGAGGTACCATACATACCAGAATAGGAATGAGGGAGCCATATATACCAGGATGTGGGGTGCCATGCATGCCAGGATTGGGGTTGAGGGGTGCCATGCATACCAGGATTGGGGATGATGGGTGCTATGCATACCAGGATTGGGGATGAGGAGTGCCATACATACCAGGATTGGGGATGAGGGGAGTTAGGCATACCAGGATTGGGGATGAGGAGTGCCATGCATACCAGGATTGGGGATGAGAGGTGCCATGCATACCAAGATTGGGGTTGAGGGGTGCCATGCATACCTGGATTGGAGATGAGGAGTGCCATGCATACCAGGATTGGGGATGAGGGGTGCCATGCATACCAAGATTGGGGTTGAGGGGTGCCATGCATACCAAGATTGAGGATGAGGGGTGCCAGGCATACCAGGATTGGGGATGAGGAGTGCTATGCATACTAGGATTGGGGATGATGGCTGCAATGCATACCAGGATTGGGGATGAGGAGTGCCACACATACCAGGATTGGGGATGAGGGATGCCATAAATACCAGGATTGGGGATGAGGAGTGCCATGCATACCAGGATGGGGGATGAGGGGTGCCATGCATACCAAGATTGGGGCTGAGGGGTACCATGCATACCAAGATTGGGGTTGAGGGGTGCCATGCATACCAAGATTGGGGATGAGGGGTGCCATTCATACCAGGATTCGGGATGAGGAGTGCCATGCATACCAGGATTGGGGATGATGGGTGCAATGCATGCCAGGATTGGGGATGAGGAGTGCCATACATACCAGGATTGGCGATGAGGGGTGCCATGCATACCAAGATTGGGGCTGAGGGGTACCATGCATACCAAGATTGGGGTTGACAGGTGCCATGCATACCAAGATTGGGGATGAGGGGTGCCAGGCATACCAGGATTGGTGATGAGGAGTGCCATGCATACCAGGATTGGGGATGATGGGTGCAATGCATACCAGGATTGGGGATGAGGAGTGCCATGCATACAAGGATTGAGGGATGAGGGGTGCCATGCATACCAGGATAGGGATGAGGGGTACCATGCATACCAGGATAGGGATATGGGGGGCCATGCATACCAGAATTCGGGTGAGTGGCCATGTATACCAGAATAGGGATAAGGGGTACCATGTATATCAGGATGAGGGATGGAGTACCATGCATACCAGGATAGGGATGAGGGGTACCATGCATACCAGGATGAGGGGTACCATACATACCAGGATAGGGATGAGGGAGCCATGCATACCAGGATGAGGGGTGCCATGCATGCCAGGATTGGGGATGAGGGGTGCTATGCATACCAGGATTGGAGATGAGGGGTGCCATGCAAACCAGGATTGGGATGAGGGGTGCCATGCATACCAGGATTGGGGATAAGCAGTGCCATGCATACCAGGATTGGGGATGAGGGGTGCCATGCGTACCAGGATTGGGGATGAGGGGTGGCATGCATACCAGGATAGGGATGAGGGGTACCATGCATACCAGTATATGGATCTGCAGGGGCCATGCATACCAGGATTTGGATGAGGAGTACAATGCATACCAGGATGAAGGGTAGCATACATACCAGGATAGGGATGAGGGAGCCATGTATACCAGGATGAGGGGTGCCATGCATGCCAGGATTGGGGATGAGGGGTGCCATGCGTACCAGGATTGGGGATGAGGGGTGCCATGCATACCAGGATTGGGATGAGGGGTGCCATGCATACCAGGATTGGGGATGAGGAGTTCCATGCATACCAGGATTGGGGATGAGGGGTGCCATGCATACCAAGATTGGGGGTGAGGGGTGCCATGCATACCAAGATTGGGGATGAGGGGTGCCATGCATACCAGGATTGGGGATGAGGGGTGCCATGCATACCAGGATTGGGGATGATGAGTGCAATGCATACCAGGATTGGGGATTAGGAGTGCCATACATACCAGGATTGGGGATGAGGGGTGCCATGCATACCAGGATTGGGGATGAGGGGTGCCATGCATACCAGGATTGGGGATGATGGGTGCCATGCATAACAGGATTCGGGATGAGGGGTGCCATGCATACCAGGATTGGGGATAAGGGGTGCCATGCATACCAGGTTTGGGTGTTAGTTGTGCCATGCATACAGGATTGGGATTGAGGGGTGTCATGCATACCAGGATTGGGGGTGAGGGGTGCCATGCATACCAGGATTGGGGCTGAGGGGTGCAATGCATACCAGGATTAGTGGTGAGGGGTGCCATGCATACCAGGATAGGGATGAGGCATGCCATGCATACCAGGATAGGGATGAGGGCAGCACATAGCAGGATGCAGGAACAGGATTGGGGAACACAAATACCAGGATGGGGGCAGCTCAAATACCAGAATGGGGGCAGCACATACTAGCATGAGAGACCATATACCAATAAAAATGCTCGCCAACCGAGCGTAGAACAGGCTCAATAGCTAGTGTACACTACCGTTCAAAAGTTTGGGGGTCACTCAGACAATTTTGTGTTTTCCATGAAAACTCATACTTTTATTTATCAAATGAGTTGCAAAATGAATTGAAAATATGGTCCAGACATTGACAAGGTTATAAATAATGATTTTTATTAGAAAGAATAATTTTCTCCTTTAAAGTTTGCTTTTGTCAAAGAATGCTCCCTTTGCAGCAATTACAGCTTTGCAGACCTCTGGCATTCTAACTGTTAATTTGCTGAGGTAATCTTGAGAAATTTCACCCCATGCTTCCTGAAGCCCCTCCCACAAGTTGGATTGGCTTGATGGGCACTTTTTGAGTTCCATACGGTCAAGCTGCTCCCACAAAAGCTCAATGGGGTTGAGATCTGGTGACTGCGCTGGCCACTCCATTACAGATAGAATACCAGCTGCCTGCTTCTTCCCTAAATAGTTAATGTATAATTTGGAGGTGTGCTTTGGGTCATTGTCTTGTTGTAGGATGAAATTGGCTCCGATCAAGCGCAGTCCACAGGGTATGGAAAGGCGTTGCAAAATGGAGTGAGAACCTTCCTTATTCAAAATCCCATTTACCTTGTACAAATCTCCTTGAAAAAATAAAAGGCCGTCCTCGATGTATGCAATTCCCCCTTTGAAGTTTTTGAAACATGTTATTCTCATGCCAATTAAGGAAAAAAGGTCACATTCAATTGCTTGGCTGTTCTTTAGCAATGCCCACACATTTCACAATGATAAATACATTAAAAGCTCTTGTCAAAGAGTTGTTTTACTGCATTGTTGTGAAACTATGCATGCACAGAGCTTTGAGCAATAATTTTTGTGCATTCCATGAGCAATAGCATGGTTGAAGATTTTTCTAGAATAGCCTTGGATGTGTTCTTCCATTTTTGACAAAGAGCATCTTCTAAATATTGTACAGTGAGAACATTTTGGACCTTCCATCAAGAAAAGATTACCTCAGAAGAACCTCGAAGAAGATGTTTGGATTTATTGATCATTTTCTTGGAAAACTCCAAATCGAAGTAAGTAGGACAAATGTAATGATTCAATGTTTGGATTTAATCTACCCTGTTTGTCCTACCTGATATGTTTGTTTTTTACTTTTTTTGTAGGTCCGGAAAATCCTTACCTGAAAGCCTTATGTGGACTCTTGGAATCCTTGGAAGATATTGTAGAATTCAGGTCATACTCCAATTGTGTGGTAAGCATTTGCTCAAGAACTCTATCACATTTTCAAAGCTTTAAATGTAGACAATATGCAATCATCATGTGTCAGAAAGCTGAGAGGCTTTACATTGAGATTGCATTTTTATTACTACAATCTAATCTGTTGTGTGTCAGTTAAAAAACAAAAGACCATCTTTGATCCAGGGAATATCCACTTTGCAGTCATAGAAATATGTTATCCTCAGGCCAATTACGGTAAGAAATACTTGTTCAACTACTTGGTTGTTTCTGTGCATTACCCACACATTTTACAATGATAAATTCAGTAAAAGCTCTGGTCAAAGATTTGTTTTTACTGCATTGTTGTGAAATCATGTGCATGCACAGAGCCTGGGGCGTAAATTGTTTTGCATATTGCATGGGCCATGGAATAGTTAATTCACTTTGAGGAAGAACCGTAGAAGATTCTTCCTTCTTTGACAAACAAGCATCTTCTAAGTTTTGCATTTTGAGAACATTTTTGGACCGTCTATAAAGAATGGATTCCATTAGAAACGCCTTGAAGAACATGTGAAGCATTTGTTCATCAATTTTTGGAAAACACCTAATTAAAGTAAGTAAAACAAATTTAGTATTTCAAGTTTTGCATTCTATCTTCTCCATTGGTCCTAGCTGACATTTTTTGTTTTGTTTTGTGTAGGTCAGAAAATAATTTCTCTGGAAGCACTTTGTGGACTCTTGGAATCAGTGGAATACATTATATAATTCACGTTGTGCCCCAATTGGGAGGTAAGTATTTACTATACCATTCAATTACATGTATATAGCTATGGATGTAGATTATATGCAATCATCATATGTCAGAAAGCTGAGAGGCTTTACATTGAGATTGCATTTTTATTACTACAAGATAATCTGTTCACTTTCCTTAGTTAGAAAAATGAAAGGCCGTCCTCGATCCAGGCAATTCCCCCTTTGTAGTAATTGAAATATGTTTTTTTGGGCCAATTATGGAAAGAAGGTCATATTCAACTAGTTGGCTGTACTTGTGCAATGCCCACACATTTCACAATGATGAATAAGTAAAAATTCTTGTCAAAGAGTTGTTTTACTGCATTGTTGTGAAACTATGCATGCACAGAGATCTGAGCAATATTTTTTGTGCATTCCATGAGCAATAGCATGGTAAATGATTTTTCTAGAAGAACCTTGGATGTGTTCTTCCATTTTTGACAAAGGGGACATCTTTTAAATGTTGGACTGTGAGAACATTTTGGACCTTCCATCAAGAAAAGATTACCTCAGAAGGACCTAGAAGAAGATGTGTGGATTTGTTGATAATTTTCTAGGAACACTCCAAATCAAAGTAAGTAGGACAAATGTAATAATTCAGAGCTTAGATTTAATCTACCCTGTTTGTCCTACCTGATATATATTTTTCTTACTTTTTATGTAGGTCCGGAAATTCCTTACCTGAAAGCCTTATGTGGACTCTTGGAATCCTTGGAAGATATTGTAGAATTCAGATCATACTCCAAATGTGTGGTAAGCATTTGTGGCACCCCTGAGGGTTCAGTCGCCACAGAGGTACTTCACCTCACCCAGAGGTGTGGTGTCTCCTTCTCTCAGGTAAGAATGGAGTGCTGCTCGGAACCCCAACACCTGCATCCAACACTACACTGCTGTAGGCCAGCAGGAAGGGCAAGACGCAATTTATGTTTCTGCTGAGCTCTGACCCTGGCTGGAGTGGGGGGAACCCAGAGGTAGGGGGAACCAGTAGTGGGTGTGGGTGGAGGAAGTAGTTAGGGGGAGCACTTTGGTAGGAGTATAAATAGGGAAGCCATTTTAGGGTGGCAGATCAGTCAGACTAGTAGTTGGAGAACAGTCTGGAAGCAGAGTCTCAGTAGGAGCTCTGCTCCACAACTTGGGCCTAGTGTCAGAGGCCCAGGAGGGGAGCAGGGAGTAGGATCCGTTCTAAGAAGGGATCCTAGGGGGGGTACGGCGAGTGCAGGAAGGCACCTGTATGCCCCGCATCTCTCAGAAGACAGAGGGATCGTAGGCCGCAGGAAGGGGACCGGCCCCTGGCCCAGTTGTGTACTTCAAGTCCCGGCTGGAAGAACCGGAGGCTCCTGGCTTATATAGTCAGTTGCCGAAGCCTCATTCTAATCCCCGTGAGGGTCAAGCAGGTCTGTGAACTCTGACGGACAGTAGGGACTTCAGAGCACCCGAGCAGGATTGAGAGTGGGAAGCGCATGGCAAGAGAGAGAAAGACCCAGCGTGAAGACGGTCTAGATAGGAACACAAGAAAGTGGGGTTCTGCCAGGTATTCCTGATCTACCTGAGGAAGTGCTGAACCCCTGCCTGGTGAATGCAGCGCGACATGTAAGGCTAGCACCTGTACAGTGCACCAGTGGAACTGTCATAATAATTGTCAGTAAAAACTCGGATGACTGCACCGCACTGCCTTCATCCATTCTTTAATCTGTGCCATCGTTCCCTCTCTGCACTACAACGCCCAGCACAACCACCATCCATTACACCATACACTGCCCTGGAGCTAGCTCTACCTGTGGAGAGCCACACCATCCCTGCTGCCGTAACACAAGCTCCAGAGGACTGCTCCCCAGCGGCGGTCCCCTTTAGCCGCAATCCACAGGTGGCTTCATGAACAATCCCAAAAATCCCATATTAAAGTACCCCCCTTGTGCACTGACCGCCCTGGGTCACGGACCGGGCCAGCCACCGTGATACTCCCCTACCGGCATACACAAAGGCCCGGCTGCAGAGTAACCCACGGCCCTGGGGGCGCGTCACATTTGCTCAAGAACTCTATCACATTTTCAAAGCTTTAAATGTAGACAATATGCAATCATCATGTGTCAGAAAGCTGAGAGGCTTTACATTGAGATTGCATTTTCATTACTACAATCTAATCTGTTGTGTTTCAGTTTAAAAACAAAAGACCATCCTTGATCCAGGCAATATCCTCTTTGCAGTAGTAGAAATATGTTTTCCTCAGGCCAATTACGGTAAGAAATACTTGTTCAACTACTTGGTTGTTTCTGTGCATTACCCAAACATTTTACAATGATAAATACAGTAAAAGCTCTTGTCAAAGATTTGATTTTACTGCATTGTTGTGAAATCATGTGCATGCACAAAGCCTGGGGCGTAAATTGTTTTGCTTATTGCATGGGCCATGGAAAGGTTGATGCACTTTGAGGAAGAACCGTAGAAAGATTCTCACTTCCTTGACAAACAAGCATCTTCTAAGTGTTACATTTTGAGGACGTTTTTGGACCTTCAATCAAGAATGGATTGCATTAGAAACTCCTTGAAGAACATGTGAAGCGTTTGTTCATCAATTTTTGGAAAACACCTAATCAAAGTAAGTAAAACAAATTTAGTATTTCAATTTTTGCATTCTATCTTCTCCATTGGTCCTAGCTGACATTTTTTGTTTTGCTTTGTGTAGGTCAGAAATTAATTTCGCTGGAAGCACTTTGTGGACTCTTGGAATCAATGGAATACATTATAGAATTCATGTTGTGCCCCAATTGGGAGGTAAGTATTTACTACACCATTCAATTACATGTATATAGCTATGAATGTAGATTAAATGCAATCATCATATGTCAGAAAGCTGAGAGGCTTTACATTGAGATTGCATTTTTATTACTGCAAGCTAATCTGTTTGCTTTCCTTAGTTAGAAAAATGAAAGGCCATCCTTCATCCAGGCAATTCCCTCTTTGTAGTAATTGAAATATGTTTTTTGTGCCAATTATGGAAAGAAGGTCATGTTCAACTACTTGTCTGTACTTGTGCAATGCCCACACATTCCACAATGATGAATAAGTAAAAACTCTTGTGAAAGAGTTGTTTTACTGCATTGTTGTGAAACTATGCATGCACAGAGCTCTGAGCAATAATTTTTGTGCATTCCATGAGCAATAGCATGGTAGATGATTTTTCTAGAAGAACCTTGGATGTGTTCTTCCATTTTTGACAAAGGGGCCATCTTTTGAATGTTGGACTGTGAGAACATTTTGGACCTTCCATCAAGAAAAGATTACCTCAGAAGGACCTAGAAGATGTGTGGATTTATTGATAATTTTCTTGGAAAACTCCAAATCAAAGTATGTAGGACAAATGTAATAATTCAATGCTTAGATTTAATCTACCCTGTTTGTTCTATCTGATATGTTTGTTTTTTACTTTTTTTGTAGGTCAGGAAAATCCTTACCTGAAAGCCTTATGTGGACTCTTGCAATCCTTGGAAGATATTATACAATTCAGGTCATACTCCAATTGTGTGGTAAGCATTTGCTCAAGAACTCTATCACATTTTCAAAGCTTTAAATGTAGACAATATGCAATCATCATGTGTCAGAAAGCTGAGAGGCTTTTACATTGAGGTTGCATTTTTATTACTACAATCTAATCTGTTGTGTTTCATTTAAAAAACAAAAGACCATCCTTGATCCAGGCAATATCCTCTTTGCAGTCGTAGAAATATATTATCTTCACTCCAATTACGGTAAGAAATACTTGTTCAACTACTTGGTTGTTTCTGTGCATTACCCACACATTTTACAATGATAAATACAGTAAAAGCTCTTGTCAATGATTTGTTTTTACTGCATTGTTGTGAAATCATGTGCATGCACAGAGCCTGGGGCGTAAATTGTTTTGCTTATTGCATGGGCCATGGAATGGTTGAAGCACTTTGAGGAAGAACCGTAGAAACATTCTTACTTCCTTGACAAACAAGCATCTTCTAAGTGTTACATTTTGAGGACATTTTTGAACCTTCTATCAAGAATGGATTCCATTAGAAACTCCTTGAAGAACATGTGAAGCGTTTGTTCATCAATTTTTGGAAAACACCTAATCAAAGTAAGTAAAACAAATTTAGTATTTCAATTTTTGCATTCTATCCTCTCCATTGGTCCTAGCTGACATTTTTTGTTTTGTTTTGTGTAGGTCAGAAAATAATTTCTCTGGAATCAGTTTGTGGACTCTTGGAATCAGGGCCGGCTCCAGGTTTTTCTGGGCCCCGGGCGAAAGAGTCTCTGTGGGCCCCTTTAATACATACCACGATTCATGATGCACAGATACCGCAGAGGAATATATATAAATATAGTACAATGCAAAGATTTCACTTCTTACATTACATGAGCGATATCTATTGTAAATTCCACAATAGCTCAGAAACCAGCGAATCGCTCCACACAGAATACTTGCCCCCATATAAGGCCCCATATGGAATACTGGCCCCCATATTTGGCCCCATATGGAATACTGGCCCCCATATAAGGCCCCATATGGAATACTGGCCCCCATATAAGGCCCCATACGGAATACTGGCCCCCATATAAGGCCTCATACGGAATACTGGCCCCCCTATAAGGCTCCATACGGAATACTTGGCCCCCATATAAGGCTCCATACGGAATACTTGGCCCCTATATAAGGCACCATACAGAATACAGGCCTCCTGTCATGGGTGTGTCACCACGAAGATCGTCGCGACTACGCAGCCTGACTTCTCGCAGCTGAGATTTTGGTGCTTTGTGTTTTTTGGTTGTGAGGGAGTTAATTTTCTCTCTCTGTGCTTGAAGAGGCTCAGCCTCGCCCAGCTGCAGTTAATGCTGCAGTATTGGGATTCCTTCAAATACCTGCTGGTCTGATAGGGAAGTTGTCGGTGAAAGCATTTCTTGCAGACCTTCAGAGTGGATCGTTGTTTGGTGGAGTTCGGAGCGAGGAGTATGCGGTGTGGTTTGTTCCCTTCCTCCCTTTATCATTTATCTCCTAACCTGTTGTTGTTCCCTCTGTAATTGTGGTGTTAGTTTTTGTATGCAAGGTGGTTTTTGGTTTTCCCCTTGTACTGTATCGTTTGTCTAGTACTGTGTTTTGGGCATTTTCTATCCTGTTCCCCATTGTTGTGATCGGGGTCCTTCTCAGGACTAGATTACTTAGGTTCAGGGATATTCAGGAGTTTAGGGTTACGCTGGCGGCCTGGACCTCTGTACCATTAACAGTACCTCCAGGTTGAGGGATTAGTCAGGGCTCCCGTCTAGGGTCAGCTCAGGCCCCTGACCCCCCTGTACGCTGAGACAGCGTGACATTTTCACCGACCGACAAAAAAAAAAATAAATAAATAATTTTTTTTTCCAACCACCATGGATCCAGTAGCCAGTCTAGCTCGGCAGTTGCAGAGTTTGTCCATGGAGTTGGCGGACGTTAAGTCCAAGGTTTTGTGTCCTCTGGAGCAAGCCAGACCATAACCTAAAGTAGCTCTCCCTGACAGGTTCACTGGGGGGCGGGATAAGTTTTTTGTTTTCCGGGAGGCATGCAAGTTGTACTTTCAGCTGCGGCCTCGGTCATCGGTGAGTGAGGAGCAAAGGGTGGGAATTGTCATCTTGCTCCTACAAGGGGACCCACAATCTTGGGCGTTCTCTATTCCCCCGGGCTCCCCGGCTCTCCAGTCAGTGGATAGGTTTTTCGCTGCTCTGGGACTCGTATATGATGACCCAGATCGGATCTCCCTTGCTGAATCTAAGTTACGTAGGATCCACCAGGGAGATCGTCCGGCGGAGGAATTCTGTTCGGAGTTCCGTAGGTGGGCCACGGACACCCAGTGGAATGACCCGGCTCTTAGGAGCCAGTTTTGTCAAGGGTTATCTGACAAATTAAAGGATGTGTTGGCACAGTATGACCCTCCCGCCTCACTGGAAGCCGCTATGGCTCTTGCTATTCGCACTGACAGACGGCTTCGGGAGAGGTGCGGGATAACTCCGCCCCCTGGGATGACTCCACCTCCTACAAGGTCTCCTCATATGGAGGTTCCCCTGGTCAGTCCAGAGGAGCCTATGCAGTTAGGAGGGACATCTTTCCGGGGGAGGGGACCGGCGGTGCACCACAAGACTGGAAGGTGCTTCTTCTGCGGGAGAAAGGGACATTTTATTGGGGGGTGTCCATCCCGTCCTTTGCAGAATAAAGAGTCGTCGGAAAACTATTGATCCCAGGTTGTGTGGTGGACGGCAATCTGGGAGTAGGTATTTCGTCCCTAGGTTCGTCTCAGTTTCTCGTACCGGGGGAGGTGGTGGTGGGTACGAGAACTGAGAGGATATCTGTTCTTCTAGATAGTGGGGCCGGGGCTAATCTGGTGGACGCTCGGTTTGCCCGGGTTCAAGGTATGCTATTGAATATGTTGGCTAAACCCATCCCCATATTTTCGATCGACGCCAGGCCTCTCGGTCAGGGAAGTTTTTTGCAAGTGGTGCATAACGTACATCTTCAAGTGGGGGCGATACATAAAGAACTGTTGTCTTGTTACGTGTTGGAGGGTCTTCCCACTCCTATTGTGTTGGGCCTTCCTTGGTTAATTAAGCATAATCCGGTTATTAATTGGCAATCCAGGGAGATAAGCCAATGGAGTGAATTCTGTAATAAAAACTGCATGAATACGGTGATCGGTGCTGTCACTCCTAGGGTCTTACCTCCATTTCTGGCGGACTTTGAGGATGTATTCTCGGAGAAAGGGTGTCAGGAACTACCTCCTCATCGCGTGTATGGCTGTTCTGTAAAATTGCTCCCTGGGGCCAAGTTACCTAAATCTAGGTTGTATAATCTATCTGGTCCGGAGAGGCAGGCCATGAAGGATTATATTTCTGAGAGTCTGGCTAAGGGGCATATTAGACCTTCATCTTCCCCGGTGGCCGCGGGGTTCTTCTTTGTGAAGAAGAAAGATGGAGGCCTACGCCCTTGCCTGGATTTCCGTGAACTTAATCGGATTACGGTCCGAGATCCGTATCCACTCCCACTTATCCCCGATCTCTTTAATCAGATCGTGGGCGCCAAATGGTTCTCTAAGTTGGATCTCAGGGGGGCGTACAATCTGATTAGGATAAAGGAGGGGGATGAGTGGAAGACGGCGTTTAACACTCCGGAGGGGCATTATGAGAACCTTGTCATGCCATTCGGTCTGACTAATGCCCCGGCGGTGTTCCAACACTTTGTTAATGACATTTTTCGCCGCCTGGTGGGTCAGTTTGTAGTCATATATCTGGATGACATCTTAATTTACTCGCCTGATCTTGTGTCTCATCAGGAGCATGTTAGGCAGGTGTTACAGATCTTGCGGGATAATAAACTGTACGCCAAATGGGAGAAGTGTGTGTTCCCCGTACAGGAACTCCAGTTTTTAGGTTTCGTGGTGTCAGCGTCCGGTTTTCGTATGGACCCAGGGAAAGTGCGGGCAGTTCTTGAGTGGGATCTGCCAGAGAATCTTAAGGCACTACAACGTTTCCTGGGGTTTGCTAATTATTACCGGAAATTCATTCGTAATTTCTCATCCATGGTTAAACCTCTCACAGACATGACAAAAAAGGGGACGGATTTTTCTAGGTGGTCTGACAAGGCTTGTCAAGCATTCTCCTCCTTGAAAAAATGTTTTGCCTCAGCACCCATACTCATTCAACCTGATGCGTCACAGTCGTTCATTGTAGAGGTAGACGCTTCTGAGGTAGGGGTGGGAGCAGTTTTGTCACAAGGTTCGTCCCCTGGTAAGTGGCGTCCGTGCGCTTTTTTCTCCAAAAAATTGTCGTCCGCTGAGAGGAATTACGATGTCGGCAATAGGGAACTCTTGGCTATTAAGTTAGCTTTTGAGGAGTGGCGCCATTTTTTGGAGGGGGCAGTCTATCCGGTCACCGTCATCACTGATCACAAGAACCTGCTTTATCTGGAGTCCGCAAAACATTTGAATCCCAGACAAGCCAGGTGGTCGTTGTTTTTTACCAGGTTTAATTTTGTCGTTACATATCGTCCTGGGTCAAAAAATGTGAAGGCGGATGCCTTATCTCGTAGTTTCCCTGGGGCCGGGAATACGGATGATCCGGTTCCTATCCTTCAAGAGGGGGTGGTGGTGTTGGCAGTATGCTCTGAGCTTGAGGAGGAGGTATTGGAGGCTCAGGGAGACGCCCCTGTTGGACCTCCAGGGAGACTGTTTGTTCCAGATCAGCTACGACAAAAGGTGATCGAGGCACACCATAACTCAGCTTTGGCAGGACACCCAGGGAGTAAAGCAACTGTGGATCTCCTCTCGCGTCGGTTTTGGTGGCCTAACTTACATAAGGAGGTGGTAACTTTTGTTGTGTCCTGTGGGGTTTGTGCGCGCTCTAAGACCCCACATACCCGTCCGTCTGGGGCCCTCTTACCTTTGAAGATCCCGGAGCGTCCTTGGACTCATCTGTCTATGGACTTTATTACGGACCTCCCGCCGTCCTCGGGTAAAACGGTCATACTCGTTGTAGTAGACAGGTTCAGCAAGATGGCACATTTTATCGCTTTTCCTGCTCTTCCTAATGCTAAAACTCTTGCGCAGGTGTTCATTGGAGAGATTGTGAGGCTTCACGGGGTACCCTCCGATGTGGTGTCGGATCAGGGGTCTCAGATTGTGTCCAAATTCTGGAAGGCTTTTTGTACTCGGCGGGGGATGCATTTATCGTTCTCATCGGCTTTTCATCCTCAGACCAATGGTCAGACGGAACGTCTGAACCAGAGTTTGGAGACATATCTCTGGTGTTTTGTGTCAGAGAACCAGGAGGACTGGGCTTCTTTCTTACCTCTGGCGGAGTTTGCTCTTAATAATAGGCGGAGCGAATCCACTGGTAAGTCCCCGTTTTTTGGGGCATATGGTTTTCATCCCCAGTTTTGTACTTTCAGTAGAGGGGGCTCTTCGGGGGTTCCTGAGGAGGAACGATTTTCGTCATCACTCGCTTCAGTATGGAGAGGGGTACTGAATAATCTGAGTACTATGGGGAACCGATACAAACGTATGGCTGATAGGAGGAGAGTGTCTGGTCCGGACCTAAGTGTGAACGATCGGGTATGGTTGTCTACCAAGAATATAAAACTCAAGGTTCCCTCCTGGAAACTGGGTCCCAGGTTCATCGGGCCGTACAGGATCAGTTCTATAATTAATCCGGTGGCATTCCGTCTTGACCTCCCCCCTACGTTTAAAATTCATAACGTGTTCCTCAGATCTTTGCTTAAGAGGTATGTGGCGCCAATGATACCGTCACCTTTACCTCCTCCTCCAGTGGTGGTCAATGGAAATTTGGAGTTTCAGGTATCGAAAGTCATCGATTCATGTTTTAGTCGCCGGTCCCTTCAGTACCTGGTTCATTGGAAAGGGTATGGTCCTGAGGAGAGAATGTGGGTTCCTGCGTCAAATATTAACGCAGACCGGTTAATTCGGGCCTTCCACATGACTCACCCGGATAAACCAGGCCCTGAGGGTCCGGAGGCCCCTCGTAGAAGGGGGGGTACTGTCATGGGTGTGTCGCCACGAAGATCGTCGCGACTACACAGCCTGACTTCTCGCAGCTGAGTTTTTGGTGCTTTGTGTTTTTTGGTTGTGAGGGAGTTAATTCTCTCTCTCTGTGCTTGAAGAGGCTCAGCCTCGCCCAGCTGCAGTTAATGCTGCAGTATTGGGATTCCTTCAAATACCTGCTGGTCTGATGGGGAAGTTGTCAGTGAAAGCATTTCTTGCAGACCTTCAGAGTGGATCGTTGTTTGGTGGAGTTCGGAGCGAGGAGTATGCGGTGTGGTTTGTTCCCTTCCTCCCTTTATCATTTATCTCCTAACCTGTTGTTGTTCCCACTGTAATTGTGGTGTTAGTTTTTGTATGCAAGGTGGTTTTTGGTTTTCCCCTTGTACTGTCTCGTTTGTCTAGTACTGTGTTTTGGGCATTTTCTATCCTGTTCCCCATTGTTGTGATCGGGGTCCTTCTCAGGACTAGATTACTTAGGTTCAGGGATATTCATGAGTTTAGGGTTACGCTGGCGGCCTGGACCTCTGTACCATTAACAGTACCTCCAGGTTGAGGGATTAGTCAGGGCCCCCGTCTAGGGTCAGCTCAGGCCCCTGACCCCCCTGTACGCTGAGACAGCGTGACACCTCCATATAAGGCTCCATATGGAATACTGGCCCCCATATAAGGCTCCATACAGAATACTGGCCCCCATATAACGCTCCATACAGGATACTGGCCCCCATATAACGCTCCATACAGGATACTGGTCCCCTTATAAAGCTCCATACAGGATACTGGCCCCCATATAGCGCTCCATACAGGATACTGGTCCCCTTATAACGCTCCATACAGGATACTGGCCCCTATATAATGCTGCATGCAGGCTGTTACCCCCCACATAATGCCCCATACAGGCTGTCCCCCCCTTATAATGCTCCATGCACGCTGTTACCCCCAACATAATGCCCCATACAAGCTGCCCCCCCCCTTATAATGCTCCATTCAGGCTGTTCCCCCCACATAATTCACTATGCAGGCTATCCCCCCCTTACAATGCCCCATGCAGGCTGTTCCCCACCTTATAATGCCCCATGCAGGCTGTCACCCCTCCTCTTTATAATGCCCCATGCAGGATGTACCCCCCTCTTTATAAGGCCCCATGCAGGATGTCACCCCCCCTCTTTATAATGCCCCATGCAGGATGTCACCCCCTCTCTTTATAATGCTCCATGCAGGATGTCACCCCCTCTCTTTATAATGCCCCATGCAGGATGTCACCCCCATCTATTTATAATGCCCCATGCAGGATGTACCCAGCCCTCTTTGTAAGGCCTCATGCAGGATGTCACCCCCTCTCTCTATAATGCCCCATGCAGGATGTCACACCCCCTCTCTTTATAATGCCCCATGCAGGATGTCACCCCCCCTCTCTTTATAATGCCCCATGCAGGATGTCACCCCCCCTCTCTTTATAATGCCCCATGCAGGATGTACCCCCCCTCTTTATAAGGCCCCATGCAGGCTGTCACCCCCTCTCTCTATAATGCCCCATGCAGGTTGTCACCCCCTCTCTCTATAATGCCCCATGCAGAATGTCACCCCCCCTCTCTTTATAATGCCCCATGCAGGATGTCACCCCCCCTCTCTTTATAATGTCCCATGCAGGATGTCACCCCCTCTCTTTATAATGCTCCATGCAGGATGTCACCCCCCCTCTCTTTATAATGCCCCATGAAAGATGTCACCCCCCCATATTATGCCTCATGCAGGATGTCACCCCCCCCCCATATTATGCCCCATGCCTCCATACATAAAAAAAAAAAAAAAAAATCAAATGCTCACCTCCCTCCTTCTCACCTGCTGCCCGCTGCTCGGGTCTGGACTCCAGCGTTGCCGGCGTCGTCCCTGTGATGGCTCAGGGGAGCGTGCGGTGGAAAGACGTTACCACGCCCTCTGACCTGAGACGTCACAGGGAGCGCAGAGCAGGAAGACAGTGGATCTGCGGAGGCACGGGGAGAGGCCGGGGCCCTGAGCAAGTGGCGGAGAAGGGCGGGCGCTGACACCGCTCTCCTCCGCCCATAGCCCAGCGGGGTGCGCGACCGCCAGTGGGCCCCCCTGCCTGCTCAGGGCCCCGGCACTTGCCCGGGTGTGCCGGGTGCTGACGCCGGCCCTGCTTGGAATCCATGGAATACATTATAAAATTTGCGTTGTGCCCCAATTGGGAGGTAAGTATTTACTACACCATTCAATTACATGTATATAGCTATGGATGTAGATTATATGCAATCATCATATGTCAGAAAGCTGAGAGGCTTTACATTGAGATTGCATTTTTATTACTGCAAGCTAATCTGTTTACTTTCCTTCGTTTGAAAAATGAAAGGCCGTCCTCGATCCAGGAAATCCCCCTTTGTAGTAATTGAAATATGTTTTTTGGGCCAATTATGGAAAGGAGGTCATGTTCAACTACTTGGCTGTACTTGTGCAATGCCCACACATTTCACAATGATGAATAAGTAAAAACTCTTGTCAAAGAGTTGTTTTACTGCATTGTTGTGAAACTATGCATGCAGAGAGCTCTGAGCAATAATTTTTGTGCATTCCATGAGCAATAGCATGGTAGATGATTTTTCTAGAAGAACCTTGGATGTGTTCTTCCATTTTTGACAAAGGGGACAGCTTTTAAATGTTGGACTGGGAGAACGTTTTGGACTTTCCATAAAGAAAAGATTACCTTAGAACAGGGGTCTCAAACACGCGGCCCGCGGGCCGCATGCGGCCCCTGAGGCTGCTTTATGCGGCCCGCAGGCACAGACCCCTTGACGATCCCGACCTGGTCCAGGAGGAGCCGCGGACAGCAGCGCTGAATTGCCACACAGAGACTGTTTCCCAGCACTGCATTTCCAATGCCAGCCGCTGGCCAATCAGAGGCCAGCAGCTGATATCTGCGTGTCGGCGCAGCGAGTATGACGTCATTGCCATAAGCAGATGTCAGCTGCTGGCCTCTGATTGGCCGGCGGCTGACATTGAAAATGCTGTGCTGGGAGACAGTCTCTGTGCGGCAATGCAGCGCTGCTGTCGGCGGCTCCTCCTGGACCAGGTCGGGATCGTCAAGGGGTTGGACTCTGTGGTGCCTGCGGGCCACATCTGCAGGAAGGCCGCCGAGGGAACGGAGGACAGGTGAGAATCATCTTTTTTTTTTTCTATTTTATGTGTGTGAAGAACAGCACAGGGGGCACAGAGCCACAACATGGGGACCGGGATGGGGCACAGAGCCACAAGAGGGGACCTGGATGGGGCACATAGCCACAAGAGGGGACCTGGATGGGGCACATAGCCACAGGATGGGGACCTGGATGGGGCACAGAGCCTCAAGATGTGGACCTGGATGGGGCACATAGCCTCAAGATGTGGACCTGGATGGGGCACATAGCCACAAGATGGGGACCTGGATGGGACACAGAGCCACAAGATGGGGACCAGAGCCACAACATGGGGACCTGGATGGGGCACATAGCCACAAGATGGGGACCTGGATGGGGCACATAGCCACAGGATGGGGACCTGGATGGGGCACATAGCCCCAAGATGGGGACCTGGATGAGGCACATTAGTACAAGATGGGCGCCAGGATGGGGAACGTTGCCACAGGATGGGGACCTGGATGGGGCACATAGCCACAAGAGGGGACCTGGATGGGGCACATAGCCACAAGAGGGGACCTGGATGGGGCACATAGCCACAGGATGGGGACCTGGATGAGGCACAGAGCCTCAAGATGTGGACCTGGATGGGGCACATAGCCACAAGATGGGGACCTGGATGGGGCACAGAGCCACAAGATGGGGACCTGGATGGGGCACATAGCCACAAGATGGGGACCTGGATGGGGCACATAGCCACAAGATGGGCGCCAGGATGGGGAACGTTGCCACAGGATGGGGACCTGGATGGGGCACATAGCCACAAGATGGGGACCTGGATGGGGCACAGAGCCACAAGATGGGGACCTGGATGGGGCACAGAGCCACAAGATGGGGACCAGAGCCACAAGATGGGGACCTGGATGGGGAACATTGCCACAGGATGGGGACCTGGATGGGGCACATAGCCACAGGATGGGGACCTGGATGGGGCACATTAGTACAAGATGGGGACTTGGATGGGGAACATTACTACAAGATGTTTTCCATTATTACTATATGATGCTAATTGTAAGACAATATTACTGTATGTGGCCAATTGGGGGAAATAAAATTGTAAAAAAAATAAAATAAAGCATGAAAAATTATTGGGCACTAAAAATGCTGTTTTATATGTAAACTAAAGTAAACACAAAAAAGTGCACGTTTATTATCGCCACATCCATAAAGACCCAAGCCATAAAAAAATAAACACGGCAAAAATGTTCAAAAGGTGTATACAAAAAAATGGTATCACTAAAAATGTTACATTGAACAAAGAATGCGGCCCCCCAAATTCAAATTTTTTCCATGTGCGGCCCATATACCCAGCCGAGTTTGAGACCCCTGCCTTAGAAGGACCTAGAAGAAGATGTGTGGATTTATTGATCATTTTCTTGGAAAACTCCAAATCAAAGTAAGTAGGACAAATGTAATAATTCAATGCTTAGATTTAATCTACCCTGTTTGTCCTACCTGATATGTTTGTTTTTTACTTTTTTTGTAGGTCAGGAAAATCCTTACCTGAAAGCCTTATGTGGACTCTTGGAATCCTTGGAAGATATTGTAGAATTCAGGTCATACTCCAATTGTGTGGTAAGCATTTGCTCAAGAACTCTATCACATTTTCAAAGCTTTAAATGTAGACAATATGCAATCATCATGTGTCAGAAAGCTGAGAGGCTGTACATTGAGATTGCATTTTTATTACTACAATCTATTCTGTTGTGTTTCAGTTAAAAAACAAAAGACCATCCTTGTTCCAGGCAATATCCTCTTTGCAGTCGTAGAAATATGTTCTCCTCAGGCCAATTACGATAAGAAATACTTGTTCAACTACTTGGTTGTTTCTGTGCATTACCCACACATTTTACAATGATAAATACAGTAAAAGCTCTTGTCAAAGATTTGCTTTTACTGCATTGTTGTGAAATCATGTGCATGCACAGAGCCTGGGGCGTAAATTGTTTTGCGTATTGCATGGGCCATGGAATGGTTGAAGTACTTTGAGGAAGAACCGTAGAAAGATTCTTACTTCCTTGACAAGCAAGCATCTTCTAAGTGTTACATTTTGAGAACATTTTTGGACCTTCTATCAAGAATGGATTGCATTAGAAACTCCTTGAAGAACATGTGAAGCGTTTGTTCATCAATTTTTGGAAAACACCTAATCAAAGTAAGTAAAACAAATTTAGTAGTTCAATTTTTGCATTCTATCTTCTCCCTTGGTCCTAGCTGACACTTTTTGTTTTGTTTTGTGTAGGTCAGAAAATAATTTCTCTGGAAGCACTTTGTGGACTCTTGGAATCAATAGAATACATTAGAGAATTCACGTTGTGCCCCAATTGGGAGGTAAGTATTTACTACACCATTCAATTACATGTATATAGCTATGGATGTAGATTATATGCAATCATCATATGTCAGAAAGCTGAGAGGCTTTACATTGAGATTGCATTTTTATTACTACAAACTAATCTGTTTACTTTCCTTAGTTAGAAAAATGAAAGGCCGTCCTCGATCCAGGCAATTCCCCCTTTGTAGTAATTGAAATATGTTTTTTGGGCCAATTATGGAAAGAAGGTCATGTTCAACTACTTTGCGGTTGTTTCGCTCACGCCCGGACTGACTGGCATGAGCATGGTTAGTGGTCCCACTGGGCCAAGAACCGAGGAGTGCCTGGAGGGGTGTGACTAGGGGCCTCGCCAGATTCGATCACGAACACACGGCAGCTTAATCAACTCCGTGGTCCGAGGAGGGACGTCGAAGGTGGCTCAGGTGCTACTCCAGGTCGACCCCGGTCACAGCTGTTGACCCACATCGGGGAATGCAGGAACGGGCAGGCTCGGCTGGTATGCAGACTGGCGGGTACAGGCAGGTAGGAAAACAGGCTGGATAGGGACCAATACAGACTGGGATAGCGGAGCAGAGCTGCAGGTGCGGACGACAAGCGGTGCAGAGCGGAGCAGAGCCGCAGATGCAGAGGACGAAGCGGAGCAGAGTCACAGGTGCGGAGGACAAGCGGAGCAAAGCCGCAGGTGCAGAGGACTAGCAGAGCGGAGCAGAGCCGCAGGTGCGGAGGACAAGCGGAGCAGAGCCGCAGGTGCGGAGGACAAGAGAAGCAGAGACGCAAGTGCAGAGGACAAGCGGAGCAGAGCCACAGGTGTGGAGGACAAGCAGAGCAGAGCCACAAGCGCGGAGGACAAATGGTGCAGAGCGGAGCAGAGCACACCCGCATGTGCTGAGGACAAGCAGAGCAGAGCGAAGCAGAAACGCAGGTGCGGAGGACAAGTGGAGCAGAGCCACAAGTGCGGAGGACAAGCGGAGCAAAGCAGAGCCGCTGGTGCGCAGGACAGATGGAGCAGAGCAGAGGGGAGCAGAGCCGCAGGCACAGAGGACAAGCGCAGCAGAGCCGCAGGTGCGGAGCACAAACGGAGAAGAGCTGAGCGGAGCAGAGCCGCAGGTGCGGAGGACAGATGGAGCAAAGCAAAGCAGAGCAGAGCAGAGCCGGAGGTGCGTAGGAGAAGCGGAGCAGAGCAGAGCAAAGCGAAGACATAGGTGCGAAGGACAAGCGGAGCAGAGCAGAGTGAAGCAAAGCCGCAGGTGCGGAGTACAAGCGGAGCCGTAGGTGCGGAGAACAAGCGGAGCAGAGCAGAGCTGCAGTTGCAAAGGACAAGCGGAGCAGAGCATAACGGAGCAGAGCCGTAGGTGCGGAGGACAGACAGAGCAGAGCAGAGCGAAGCAGAGACGTAGGTGCGGAGAACAAGCGGAGCAGAGCCGCAGGTGCAGAGGACAAGTGGAGCAGAACAGAACGGAGTCGCAGGTGCGGAGGACAAGCAGAGCAGAGCGGAGCCGCAGGTTCGGAGGACGAGCAGAGTGGAGCCGCAGGTGCGGAGGACAAGTGGAGCAGAGAGGAGCCGCAGGTGCAGAAGACAAGCAGAGCAGAGCAGAGCAGAACGGAGCCGTATGTGCAGAGGACAAGCAGAGCGGAGCCGCAGGTGCGGAGAACAAGCGGAGCAGAGCAGAGCAGCAGGTGTGGAGGACAAGCGGAGCAGAGCAGAACGGAGCAGAGCCGCAGGTGCGGAGGACAGACGGAGCACAGTGGAGCAGAGCCGCAGGTGCAGAGAACAAGCAAAGCAGAATGGAGCCGCAGTTGCAGAGAACAAGCGAAGCAGAGCAGAGCTGCAGGTACGGAGGACAAGAGGAGAGGAGCAGAGCCGCAGGGGCGGAGTACAGACAGAGCAGAGCAGAGCAGAGCCGCAGGTGCGGAGAACAAGCGGAGCAGAGCAGAGCGAAGCAGAGACATAGGTGCGGAAGACAAGCGGAGCAGAGCAGAGCGGAGCAGAGCCGCAGGTGCGGAGAACAAGCGGAGCAGAGTCGCAGGTGCAGAGGACAAGCGGGACAAAGCAAAGCGGAGGAGAGCCGCAGGTGCAGAGGACAAGTGGAGCAGAGCAGAACGGAGTTGCAGGTGCAGAGGACAAGCAGAGCGGAGCCGCAGGTGCGGAGGACAAGTGGAGCAGAGCGGAGCCGCAGGTGCGGAGGACAAGCAGAGCAGAGCAGAACGGAGCCGCATGTGCGGAGGACAAGCAGAGCAGAGTGGAGCCGCAGGTGCGGAGAACAAGCAGAGCAGAGCCGCAGATGTGGAGGACAAGCGGAGTAGAGCAGAGCGGAGCAGAGCCACAGGTGCAGAGGACAGACGGAGCAGAGCCGCAGGTGCAGAGAACAAGCGAAGCAGAACGGAGCCGCAGGTACGGAGAGCAAGAGGAGCAGAGCAGAGCCGCAGGTACGGAGAGCAAGAGGAGCAGAGCAGAGCCGCAGGTGCGGAGGACAGGCGGAGCAGAGCAGAGCAGAGCCGCAGGTGCGGAGAACAAGCGGAGCAGAGCAGAGCGAAGCAGAGACGTAGGTGCGGAGGACAAGCGGAGCAGAGCAGAGCGGAGCAGAGCCGCAGGTGTGGAGGACAAGCGGAGCAGAGCAGAGCCGCAGGTGCAGAGGACTAGCGGAGCAAAGCAAAGATGAGCAGAGCCGCAGGTGCAGAGGACAAGCGGAGCGGAGCAGAGCAGAACAGAGCCGCAGGTGCGGAGGACAAGCGGAGCAGAGCGGAGCAGAGCCGCAGGTGCAGAGGACTAGCGGAGCAGAGCAGAGCGGAGCAGAGCCACAGGTGTAAAGGACAAGCGGAGCAGAGCAGAGCGGAGCCGCAGGCACAGAGGACAAGCAGAGACGCAGGTGCGGAGGACAAGCGGAGCAGAGCCGCAGGTGTGGAGGGTAAATGGAGCAGAGTGGAGCCGCAGGTGCGAAGGACAAGAGGAGCAGAGTGGAGCCGCAGGTGCAGAGGACAAGCGGAGCAGAGCCGAGCCGCAGGCACAGAGGACAAGCAGAGACGCAGGTGCGGAGGACAAGCGGAGCAGAGCCGCAGGTGCGGAGGGTAAGTGGAGCAGAGTGGAGCCGCAGGTGCGAAGGACAAGCGGAGCAGAGTGGAGCCGCAGGTGCGAAGGACAAGCGGAGCAGAGTGGAGCCGCAGGTGCGAAGGACAAGCGGAGCAAAGCGGAGCCGCAGGTGCGGAGGACAGGGGGAGCAGAGCGGAGCAGAGCCGCAGGTGTGGAGGACAAGTGGAGCAGAGCGGAGCAGAGCCGCAGTTGCGGAGAACAAGCAGAGCAAAGCAGAGCGGTGCAAAGCCGCAGGTGCGGAGGGCAAGAGATGCAGAGCGGAGCCGCAGGTGCAGAAGACAAGCGGAGCAGAGCTGCAGGTGCGGAGGAGAAGCAGAGCAGAGCCGCAGGTGCGAGGGACAAGTGGAGCAGAGCGTATTGGAACCGCAGGTGCGGAGGAGAAGCGGAGCAGAGCAGAGCCGCAGGTGCGGAGGACAAGTGGAGTAGAGCGGAGCCTCAGGTGTGGAGGACAAGCAGAGCAGAGCGGAGCAGAGCCGCAGGTCGAGAGGACAAGCGGAGCAGAGCGAAGCAGAGCCGCAGGTGTGGAGAACAAGCGGAGCACAGCGGAGCCGCAGGTGCGGAGGACAATTGGAGCAGAGCAGAGCGGAGCAGAGCCGCAGGTGCGCAGAACAGACGGAGCAGAGCAGAGGGGAGCAGAGTCACAGGCGCGGAGAACAAGCGCAGCAGAGCCGCAGGTGCGAAGGACAAGCGGAGAAGAGCAGAGCGGAGCAGAGCTGCAGGTGCAGAGGACAGAGGGAGCAAAGCAGAGCGGAGCAGAGCCGCAGGTGCGGAGAACAAGCGTAGCAGAGCCGCAGGTGCAGAGGACAAGAGGAGCAGAGCGGAGCAGAGCCGCAGGTGCAGAGGACAGGCAGAGCAGAGCAGAGTGGAGCAGAGCCGCTGGTGCGGAGGACAAGTGGAGCAGAGCGGAGCAGAGCCGCAGGTGCAGAGGACTAGCGGAGCAGAGCAGAGCGGAGCAGAGCCACAGGTGTAAAGGACAAGCGGAGCAGAGCAGAGCGGAGCCGCAGGCACAGAGGACAAGCAGAGACGCAGGTGCGGAGGACAAGCGGAGCAGAGCCGCAGGTGCGGAGGACAAGCGGAGCAAAGCAGAGCAGAGCCGCAGGTGTGGAGGACAAGCGGAGCTGCACGTTCGGAGGACAAGCGAAGCAGAGCCGCAGGTGCAGAGGAGAAGCAGAGCAGAGCCGCAGGTGCGAGGGACAAGTGGAGCAGAGCGTAGTGGAACCGCAGGTGCGGAGGATAAGCGAAGCAGAGCAGAGTCGCAGGTGCGGAGGACAAGCGGAGTAGAGCGGAGAAGAGCCGCAGGTGCAGAGGACAAGCGGAGCAGAGCCGCAGGTGTGGAGAACAAGCGGAGCAGAGCGGAGCCGCAGGTGCGGAGGACAAGTGGAGCAGAGCAGAGCCGCAGGTGCGCAGGACAGACGGAGCGGAGCAGAGGGGAGCAGAGCCACAGGCACGGAGAACAAGTGCAGCAGAGCCGCAGGTACGGAGGACAAGCGGAGAAGAGCACAGCGGAGCAGAGCTGCAGGTGCAGAGGACAGACGGAGCAAAGCAGAGCGGAGCAGAGCCGCAGGTGCAGAGAACAAGTGTAGCAGAGCCGCAGGTGCGGAGGACAAGAGGAGCAGAGCGGAGCAGAGCCGCAGGTGCAGAGGACTAGCGGAGCAGAGTAGAGCGGAGCAGAGCCGCAGGTGTGGAGGACAAGTGGAGCAGAGCGGAGCAGAGCCGCAGTTGCGGAGAACAAGCAGAGCGAAGCAGAGCGGAGCAGAGCCGCAGGTGCGGAGGGCAAGAGATGCAGAGCAGAGCCACAGGTGCAGAGGACTAGCGGAGCAGAGCAGAGCGGAGCAGAGCCACAGGTGTGGAGGACAAGCGGAGCAGAGCGGAGCCGCAGGCACAGAGGACAAGCAGAGACGCAGGTGCGGAGGACAGGCAGAGCAGAGCAGAGTGGAGCAGAGCCGCTGGTGCGGAGGACAAGTGGAGCAGAGCGGAGCAGAGCCGCAGGTGCAGAGGACTAGCGGAGCAGAGCCACAGGTGTGGAGGACAAGCGGAGCAGAGCAGAGCGGAGCCGCAGGCACAGAGGACAAGCAGAGCCGCAGGTGCGGAGGACAAGCGGAGCAGAGCCGCAGGTGCGGAGGACAAGCGGAGCAAAGCAGAGCAGAGCCGCAGGTGTGGAGGACAAGCGGAGCAAAGCGGAGCCACAGGTGCAGAGGACAAGTGGAGCAGAGCGGAGCTGCAGGTTCGGAGGACAAGCGGAGCAGAGCGGAGCTGCAGGTTCGGAGGACAAGCGGAGCAGAGCAGAGCCGCAGGTGCGGAAGACAAGTGGAGCAGAGCGGAGCCGCAGGTGCAGAAGAGAAGCGGAGCAGAGCAGATCCGCAGGTGTGGAGGACAAGCAGAGCAGAGCAGAGCCACAGGTGCGGAGAACAAGGGGAGCAGAGCAGATCCGCAGGTGCGGAGAACAAGCGGAGCAGAGCGGAGCTGCAGGTGCGGAGGAAAAGCGGAGCAGAGCCGCAGGTGCGGAGGACAGGCGGAGCAGAGCGGAGCCGCAGGTGCGGAGGACAAGCAGAGGAGAGCAGTGCGGAGCCGCCTGAGTAACCCGGAATTGTTCGGTGCTCGCCGAACATCCCGAGTAGTGAGATGCTCGGGAGAGTACCGAGCAGTGTCGAGCATGCTCGCTCAACACTATTCAGGAGGTGTCCCATTTTTTGTTCCAGTCCTTAGTTCTTTTAGGGACCCCTTCCCTTTATTCTATAGGTCTTCGTTCAGACTAGCCTAGGACTAAGGCGGGTCCGTTTGCTAGAAACAGGCAGCCCGCTACATCATAGGGATTCAGCTTAGTCTTACTGTAGGGAAAGCTTTCCCCTTCTTTTCTTAGAACTTGTTGCCGTTCATAACAGAAGGTCACTGCGCTTGGCATTGCTGACACTTTCTTAATCCTTCTTCCTTTAAGACCCAGCAACGACCACCCTACTGCCGCTGATTGATACACCCTGGCATGGGAGTTAAAAATCCTCAGTTTTCTCCAGGCAATCGCCGGTGATACTTCTATGTACAAGCTTGGCGCACTAGCAGTCGGCTAGTGTCTTCTCTGGTGCCCTTGGAGGACTGTTGGTATTACTCCTCTGGTGTATGCTCAAGCTAAGTAAATCCCCTTTGTTTGTCTACCTTGTTGTCTTTAGTTTGTAGTGGGGCCTGACCAGTGCTCACCCCTCCCCCTCCCTATCTAGGGCCAAGCTCTAGGGTCATCTAGGGTTTAGGGTCCTGCCCGGCGATAGGTGTGGAACCTATATAGGGACGGTAGGGTATGCAGGGTGATATTAGATCTAGGGGTCTCCACTCCCCCTTTCCCTAGTGTTTGGGCTTCCTCCCCTCTTCCCTTCGTGTTGCACTTGGTCTTTCCCACTCCTTCGCGACACTTAGAGGATGTAAAGAGGAGCAAAGCCTGCTGGGAGTTGCAGCAAAAGAAGCATTCATGTCTGCTGCTGTGAATGTCTGTTTATTCCCAGCTGCATTATTCTCTGTACACAATACTCCCACTGCAGATGTTACATTAGGATATGTGCACACACTGAAAATATGTAAAACAATGCACTGCAGTGTAAAAACCATACTGCTGTGCACATGTTGGGACTTTTGTTACTTCTTTTAACTGTTTCAGAGTTTAGAAACTGAAGTGGTTAAAGGAAGCAGCATGCTCATTTAGCTATAGTTTAACCGGCCTGAAAAAGACATTATACCCTAACACTGTGATCAAAGGCAGAGGTACAACTCTGGACTGGGGAGGATGAGTAAAGAACAGTTTGTTTGTTTCTTTCTAAACAAAGCGGAAATCCCCTTGAACCTCTTCCCACCACAGCCAATTTTCATTGTTGCGCTTTCGAGTTTTTTATTCCCTATCTTTCAAGCATCCTAACTTTTATATTTTTCAATTGAATTACTCATATGAGGACTTGCTTTTGCAGGACAAGTTGTAATTTTGAATGCCACTATTCCTTTTACCATGCAATATACTGGAAAATGGAAAAAAAATTCTAAGTATGCTGACATGGTAAAAAAAAATGCAATTCTGCCATAGATCACGTTGTGCAGGTACGAAGGAGATAGGAGCTGGTGCGTGCACACCAGCAAGTCAGTGATTTAAATGCAGGTGTCAGAGATTTAAATGGTTAAACATCAGCAATTACAGCTCGCTCCAGTCGCTGCTGTTACAGACAGATGCTGGCTGTATGATAGGGTTTTGGTTCGGGGGGGGGCGAAACTTCTGATTGGGCCCCTAACCAGGTGACCCTGATTACAAAAATAGTGGCGCACCCATATAGTGGATGTAGGAGAACCTCAGCAGATGACCACGCTGTTACTGAAAATAATCTCTATACACAGAGCAGCACTGATACTACCGCCATATGGCGACATATATTGATAGATGTCAGTCCTGCAGAATATATAAGAGATTACAGTTATATATAGTAATTTACAGATGACGTTCTTTCTGATTAAATTGTTCACTTTTTACCGTCTTTTTCATCTGGCCCAGACCGACACGACAACGTCTCCATCCAAAGACACATTTGACTCCTTACATTTCAGGCACCGTCCCCATCTATTCCCAACCTGTACAAACTCCTCATCCTTGTAAACAAAGCTGGCCAAATAAATGCTATGGTATGGAACATGGTGCTAAGACATGTTGTCCGGCACCAAGTTCAGATTGCCTACTCAAATACAATATAAAAGAACCGGAGAAAACAAGAGTAGCATAGCAAAAGACAAAGTTTATTAATTAATAATTCATCACCAAAATAATAAAGGGTTATACAAGAAAATAGTGACAAGGCAAGAGGATCTTGGAAGGCAGTGCCAGACAAAGTGACCCATGGTAATAAAACTGCGGGACAATCTAAAACAAAAGGGCATAATCAACTGTACATGCAAAAGGACACTCTATACATATATAGCAGCACATATAACGGTACATAATTATAAAGAATAACCCTTTATAGGGCACAAATCATTATAATAGAAAGACTGGACAATGTAATGTGCAAAAGTCGCAAAATGTAAACTAGTAACATGAGGGAATGATACAAAGCCAAAGTCAAAAGTACTGGCTGCTATGTGCCCATAAAATAGGATGCATAGGTACACAGGGAATGCCCAAGAGAGGGAAAAGAATAATCACTCACCCTGATATATAACACCGGGTGGCAGAAAGCCCGCAGAAATAGCAGAGGGATCACAGAGGGTGCCAACAAATAGAAGCGCGCCCCGACGCGCGTTTCGCTCTTCTTTTTCAAGAGGCGCTGTAAAGTGTACCCGACAGGACCTGAATATATACGCCCACCGCTAGTCACATGGTGGGAAAGGACGCAATTCGTTGGTGTGGAGCGGCGCGTGTACCCGGAGCCGCGCCCCCCGCTGCACGCATCACAGCCGCCAAGCCCCGAGCGCGCGCCCGGGGGCGTGCCTAGGAAACGCCCCCAGGAGAGCGCCCGGGGCAGGAGGCAGCCAGACGCGGGCGCAGGCCAGCCCAGGACCGGAGGACACGCGCACCACCAATGTGTAAATGGAGATAATGAATAGAGACATGCACAGGGGACAGGGAGCATATAGTACAAGAGACATCAAATGAAGTAAAATACTCACTGTCACAGAACAATAGGTATGACAGCTGGGGCATCAATATAACAAGGATTCAAAAGCACTCACATATGTGATTGAAAAAATTCCCAATGTGGGTATAGGTCACAATTTATATACATGGATACAATTCAATATAGAACCATTTCCCCCATATAAAGGAAAGATGATAGTCATCAGGGGGCTCTTGAGAGATGCTCCGAGTTGTCAGCTGTAGAATATCTTGAACAGTAAGTAGGACAGGGTCCATAAGGTGCACAATAATAAGGGGTTCATAGCCATAGGTCTAAAAACGTAAGAGAAAAAAAAAAAAAGTAAGGAACACACAATTAAAAGAGGCTAAAAACTAAAGCACGAACTACAGATCGGAAAAAATTATTAACGCTGAGGGGGAGCATCGCCAAGCAAAAGGGCCCAATCATAAAAATGAAGAAAAATTCAGATTTTCATTAAGGCCGCGCGGTACCAGGGTATCCAGGGTGCTAATCCATCTGGCCTCTTTTTGTGCAAGGCACAATTTGTAGTCACCACCCCGAGAGCCCAGATGCACCACATCAATTCCACGCACCATAAGGCTGCGTGGATCACAATCATGAACTTGTTTGAAGTGTCGTGGTAACGTTCTGAGCTCCCGGGGGTCCGACACAGATCTAGCTGCGCCAATGTCCCGAACTCGAATCCTCAGTTCCCTTGTAGTAAGACCTACATAAATTTTTTGACACCCACACGTGGCATAATAAACCACGTGTGTTGTACTGCAGGAAATATATCTGAGGATTCGGTATGTCCGGGAGCCATCTGAGTTCATAAAAGACGAACAACGGAGCACATTAGCGCAAGCTACACAATGGCCACATGGATAGGATCCAACCCTGGGACCGCGCGACCCAAAAGGGTTAGGTGCTGGTGGGACATAATGACTTGAAGTAACCAGATCACCCAGATTCCTGGCTCGTCTGGCAGTCATAAGTGGAAATTGCCCCACAACATCCCTCAAGGAAGGCTCCGCCCCAAGAACACTCCAATGTCGTGAGAGGACCCGCCTCATGGCAGCCCACTCATGATTATAAGTGGAAATGAAGCGGGTCCTCCCAGGACACTCAGACGGTGGCGGTCTCGGAGGGGGGTATAATAGATTTTTTTTTTCTTTTTTTAAACTCCTCATCCTGCTGATACCCCAATACTGAGCCGCTGTTGTATGTGTCCCTATTACTGCACCTGCTGTGCCCCCTCTAGATGGTTAAACAAACCTCTAGAATATAGTAATGCCGTGTGCACGTGCCCTAGAAAACAGTGCCCACATTTTGCCCCCTAGAAAGTAATTGTGCCCTCTGTGTGCCCATTTGACAGTCACAATAACCTGAGTTCCCCTATAAAGATAAGTGCCCACTTAACATTTGATAATGTCCTGAGTCTCCCCCATGTACAGCCCCTCTCTACACAGTATGATGCTTTCCTATACACAGTATAATGCCCCCTCACTGTATAGTACCCCCACACACAGTATACTGACCCCTTAGTAGCCCCCAAACTGATGTCTCCAACACTGTATGATGGCCCCCACACCATACAAATACCCCACACTATATGACCCTAACTGTAATCCCCACACTGTATAAATAGCCTCTATATAGTATAATGCACCAGATAATCCTCAATATAGTATAATGCACTCCCCATAGGCAGACTCAACAGTTGGACCTTTGGATTTTGGAAATGTTTGCGTTTTTTGACCAGATTCGCGTCAGGCGCTCCCACACTCGTCCCGAGGGGACGAGCATCTCCGGAATTTGCGATTAAGCCTCGGCGTCCGCGCTACAGTTTTCTGGCTCTGGAACGCACGCGGTTTGGAGCTGGACGCCGCTATTCGGCGTGCCTCACTCTTATCACATGCCGGACGCGCTGTACTTTTTTCGTAACGTTTCGAGATGAAAACATTTTTCCAAAGAAATCCTCTCTGCCATCTTCTTTAATAGCCAGCTCTCACCTACAATAGCCAGCCCTCACGAAAAAACTTCGCCGCTGGACGACGCAACGCTCGCCATTTTACAGATCCAGCCCGGGAGATGCTCTGCACGCCGCCCCGGGTCGATCCGACGCCATTAAGGCTCCGAAAAAAGGCTTGCAAAAATCTCGTCTGTGCCAGGTCCGAAAAACAAGCCATTTAGCCAGCCCTCACAACATTTCATCACTTGGAAATGACCACCAGATGGCATCTGTGCTTTAAATATCATTCATTACTTGTCAGACAGAATTCAGCTGCTTTTCTGGAAATTGAACACTGGATGGCAGCTGTGCTTTAAAAGCCATTCACTCGTTCATGATAGACCCTCACAGGAAACACACAATAAGGAGATTTTTCACTTATCCTTCGGTGGAATGGCTGTGATGGGGGGAGGGGATGATGATGTAGCATTTTTGTCTCTGTTGTTTCACTGAGATTAGGACTTTCAACAGTGCTGCTGCCTGACCTTGTAAAACATTAACTCTTTTAACACAGATTGTGACCATATAATCAAATGAGAATAAGGAGTTTAATTAAAGGCATTTAAAAAGTTGCAATTTTATTACATCATTATTTAAAAGACACAAAAATGGCAGCAATAATCACTGATATTGAGCCCATATTTCATATCAAAAATAGGTAAAAGTAAATAGAGCATGTGACCATGTTGTAAAACACTTAAAGTTGTGTAAAAACCGTGGCGTAGGAACGGGCGGTGAAATAAGCGCGCCCAAAAAACTATAATGTTTACGGTTTTTTTCCGTAATTCATCAGATGAGCGTGATAACGGACGCTGCGCTGAATGGCGGCGCGTAGGAACGGGCGTGAAATAAGCGCGCCTAAACAACTATAAAGTTTACGTTTTTTTTCCGTAATCCATCAGATGAGCGTGATAACGGTTGCTGTGCTGAACGGCGGCACGTAGGAATGGGCGGTGAAATAAGTGCGCCAAAAAAACTATAAAGTTTACGTTTTATTTCTGTAATTCATCAGATGAGCGTGAAAACGGACGCTGCGCTGAACGGCGGCGCGTAGGAACGGGCGGTGAAATAAGCGCGCCAAAAAAACTATAAAGTTTACGCTTTTTTTTTCCATAATTCATCAGATGAGCGTGATAACGGACGATGCGCTGAATGGCGGCACGTAGGAACGGGGGATGAAATAAGCGCGCCAAAACAACTATAAAGTTTACGTTTTTTTTCCGTAATTCATCAGATGAGCGTGATAACAGACGCTGCGCTGAACGGCGAAGCGTAGGAACGGGCGGTGAAATAAGCGCGCCAAAAAAACTATAAAGTTTACGTTTTTTTTCCGTAATTCATCAGATGAGCGTGATAACGGAAGCTGCGCTGAACGGTGGCGCGTAGTAACAGGCGGTGAAATAAGCGCGCCAAAAAACTATAAAGTTTACTTTTTTTCCATAATTCATTAGATGAGCGTGATAACGGAAGCTGCGCTAAACGGCGGCGCGTAGGAAAAGGCAGTGAAATAAGCGCTCCAAAAAAACTATAAAGTTTACGTTTTTTTTCCGTAATTTATCAGATGAGCGTGATAACGGACGCAGCCCTTAACGGCGGCGTCAGAGCGACTTTTTTTTGTTGCAGATTGAATTTTAAGTGCTTTTGGTATCATCAAACCTGTAGCCAGCTCTCATCCTCATTGAGCTATTACAAGGGTGAGGGCTGGCTAGGGGTCGCCCTGGAGGCACCTGTAGCCAGCTCTCATCCTCATTGACCTATTCCGAGGGTGAGGGCTGGCTAGGGGTCGCCCTGGAGGCACCTGTAGCCAGCTCTCATCCTCATTGAGCTATTCCGAGGGTGAGGGCTGGCTAGGGGTCGCCCTGGAGGCAGCTGTAGCCAGCTCTCATCCTCATTGAGCTATTCCAAGGGTGAGGGCTGGCTAGGGGTCGCCCTGGAGGCACCTGTAGCCAGCTCTCATCCTTATTGAGCTATTCCAAGGGTGAGGGCTGGCTACGGGTCGCCCTGGAGGCACCTGTAGCCAGCTCTCATCCTCATTGAGCTATTCCAAGGGTGAGGGCTGGCTACGGGTCGCCCTGGAGGCACCTGTAGCCAGCTCTCATCCTCATTGAGCTATTCCAAGGGTGAGGGCTGGCTACGGGTCGCCCTGGAGGCACCTGTAGCCAGCTCTCATCCTCATTGAGCTATTCCAAGGGTGAGGGCTGGCTAGGGGTCGCCCTGGAGGCAACTGTAGCCAGCTCTCATCCTCATTGAGCTATTCCAAGGGTGAGGGCTGGCTACGTGTCGCCCTGGAGGCACCTGTAGCCAGCTCTCATCCTCATTGAGCGTGATAACGGACGCTGCGCTGAACGGCGGCGCATAGGAACGGGCGGTGAAATAAGCGCGCCAAAAAAACTATAAAATTTACGTTTTTTTTCCGTAATTCATCAGATGAGGGTGATAACGGACGCTGCGCTGAACGGCGGCGCGTAGGAACGGGCGGTGAAATAAGCGCGCCAAAAAAACTATAAAGTGTACGTTTTTTTCCATAATTCATTAGATGAGCGTGATAACGGAAGCTGCGTTGAACGGCGGCGCGTAGGAACGGGCGGTGAAATAAGCGCGCCAAAAAAACTATAAAGTTTACGTTTTTTTTCCGTAATTCATCAGATGAGCGTGATAACGGACGCTGCGCTGAATGGCGGCGCGTAGGAACGGGCGGTGAAATAAGCGCGCCAAAAAAACTATAAAGTTTACGTTTTTTTTCCGTAATTCATCAGATGAGCGTGATAACGGATGCTGTGCTGAACGGCGGCACGTAGGAGCGGGCGGTGAAATAAGTGCGCCAAAAAAACGATAAAGTTTACGTTTTTTTTCTGTAATTTATCAGATGAGCGTGATAACGGACGCAGCCCTTACCGGCGGCGTCAGAGCGACTTTTTTTTGTTGCAGATTGAATTTTAAGTGCTTTTGGTATCATCAAACCTGTAGCCAGCTCTCATCCTCATTGAGCTGCTCCAAGGGTGAGGGCTGGCTAGGGGTCGCCCTGGAGGCACCTGTAGCCAGCTCTCATCCTCATTGAGCTGCTCCAAGGGTGAGGGCTGGCTAGGGGTCGCCCTGGAGGCACCAGTAGCCAGCTCTCATCCTCATTGAGCTGCTCCAAGGGTGAGGGCTGGCTAGGGGTCGCCCTGGAGGCACCTGTAGCCAGCTCTCATCCTCATTGAGCTGCTCCAAGGGTGAGGGCTGGCTAGGGGTCGCCCTGGAGGCACCTGTAGCCAGCTCTCATCCTCATTGAGCTGCTCCAAGGGTGAGGGCTGGCTAGGGGTCGCCCTGGAGGCACCTGTAGCCAGCTCTCATCCTCATTGAGCTGCTCCAAGGGTGAGGGCTGGCTAGGGGTCGCCCTGGAGGCACCTGTAGCCAGCTCTCATCCTCATTGAGCTATTCCAAGGGTGAGGGCTGGCTAGGTGTCGCCCTGGAGGCACCTGTAGCCAGCTCTCATCCTCATTGAGCGTGATAACGGACGCTGCGCTGAACGGCGGCGCATAGGAACGGGCGGTGAAATAAGCGCGCCAAAAAAACTATAAAGTTTACGTTTTTTTTCCGTAATTCATCAGATGAGGGTGATAACGGACGCTGCGCTGAACGGCGGCACGTAGGAACGGGCGGTGAAATAAGCGCGCCAAAAAAACTATAAAATTTACGTTTTTTTTCCGCAATTCATCAGATGAGCGTGATAACGGAAGCTGCGCTGAACGGCGGCGCGTAGGAACGGGCGGTGAAATAAGAGCGCCAAAAAAACTATAAAGTTTACGTTTTTTTTCCGTAATTCATCAGATGAGCGTGATAACGGAAGGTGCGCTGAACGGCGGCGCGTAGGATCGGGCGGTGAAATAAGCGCGCCAAAAAAACTATAAACTTTACGTTTTTTTTCCATAATTCATTAGATGGGCGTGATAACGGACGCTGCGTTGAACGGCGGCGCGTAGGAACGGGCGGTGAAATAAGCGCGCCCAAAAAAATATAAATTTTACGTTTTTTTTCCGCAATTCATCAGATGAGCGTGATAACGGAAGCTGCGCTGAACGGTGGCGCGTAGGAACGGGCGGTGAAATAAGAGCGCCAAAAAAACTATAAAGTTTACGTTTTTTTTCCGTAATTCATCAGATGAGCGTGATAACGGAAGGTGCGCTGAACGGCGGCGCGTAGGATCGGGCGGTGAAATAAGCGCGCCAAAAAACTATAAAGTTTTCGGGTTTTTTCCGTAATTCATCAGATGAGCGTGATAGCGGAAGCTGCGCTGAACGGCGGCGCGTAGGAACGGGCGGTGAAATAAGCGCGCCAAAAAAACTATAAAGTTTACGTTTTTTTCCGTAATTCATAAGATGAGCGTGATAACGGAAGGTGCGCTGTACCGCGGCGCGTGGGAACGGGCGGTGAAATAAGCGCGGCAAAAAAATTATAAAGTTTACGTTTTTTTTCCATAATTCATTAGATGAGCGTGATAACGGAAGCTGCGCTGAATGGCGGCACGTAGGAACGGGCGGTGAAATAAGAGCGCCAAAAAAACTATAAAGTTTACGTTTTTTTTCCGTAATTCATCAGATGAGCGTGATAACGGACGCAGCCCTGAACGGCGGCGTCAGAGCGACTTTTTTGTTGCAGATTGAATTTTAAGTGCTTTTGGTATCATCAAACCAGTAGCCAGCCCTCACCTTCATTGAACGATTCCAAGGGTGAGGGCTGGCTACGGGTCATCCTGGAAGTACCTGTAGCCAGCTCTCATCCTCATTGAGCTATTCCAAGGGTGAGGGCTGGCTACGGGTCGTCCTGGAAGTACCTGTAGCCAGCTTTCATCCTCATTGAGCTATTCCAAGGGTGAGGGCTGGCTACGGGTCATCCTGGAAGTACCTGTAGCCAGCTCTCATCCTCATTGAACGATTCCAAGGGTGAGGGCTGGCTACGGGTCATCCTGGAAGTACCTGTAGCCAGCTCTCATCCTCATTGAGCTAATCCAAGGGTGAGGGCTGGCTACGGGTCGTCCTGGAAGTACCTGTAGCCAGCTCTCATCAAGAAAAAGCTACGCCTACTAAGTTGCATTAACCAATCGGAGCAGATTCATGATTTACATTCAAATAAACCAATCACTGACAAGTGCATCATTTTAGGAAAAGGAAAAGGAGTTTTGGAGGGAAGTTTAATTTGATCCAGTGCTCAGGAGCAACAAGGGTGATTAGTGCACAAGAGAAGCTGTGACCTTAGCCAATTACAACCATGCCGCCCAAAAGAAGGTAAGTACACCTGGTGGGATAGTGAGTGGGAGGGAAATATGAATCTGCAGAGGTATGTGTTGCTTCTAGAAATACTCTTTCTGGACACCATTGCAGCATGCATTCTGGGGTACACTGAGACCATGGGAGTATTTGCAGAAGAAGTTAACATACAGCATGTATTGGGATCAGGTGCCTAACTATACTGCAGCATCATCTGACCTTGTACTGGAATCAGGTGTATAAGTATACTTGTACTCATATAGCTTGTACTGGAATCAGGTGTATAAGTATACTTGTACTCATATAGCTTGTACTGGAATCAGGTGTATAAGTATGCTTGTACTCATATAGTTTGTACTGGAATCAGGTGCCTAATCTGATGTCCTCTCTGTGACCTCTGCAAACTTTTTAGCTTGGTTGTATTACTGTGGTGGGGGGAGGGGGAAGGATTGTGGTGTGAAAGTGTATTCTAACATCATGTTAAGGCTTGCAATTGTTCAGGCTCAGTCACAGAAAGGGTTTATGTTTTTGGCGCGGTCTTTCTGTATCTTTCAAAGTTTGCAGTGTGAAAAGGCTTTAAACTGTATATGTACTTGCTCGCTCACTCGTTTTTTCTCCTTTTTGACTGATAAATGAGTACCGGTCATGTGCAAAACTGTATAAGCATTTGCATAGTCAATACCACATTAATTTTTTGCACGGTATCTTTGTCAATCTAAATAATTCTTGCAAAACCTCAGATTTGCGCAAGATCTAGGAACATGCATATGATAAAAAACCGCATGTGTTATGTGCACAATATTGACACAATTTGTGTAGTATGCTATAAAAGTGCATTAACTTGTGCTAAACAATTGCTCCTTAAAAAATTGTGTACGTTTGTCCGTTTTTGTGACCAAAAATGAGGGCTGGCTATTGGTGGTCAAAATACACTCTAGAGCCAGCCCTCATCTTTTTAAAAAAAATCTATGGCAATGATGAGACGTGCCTTTTCTCATGAGCTGTGTATTTGTTGTAAAAAAAAAATCAGATTTTTGAAATCCAGTTATCCTGCTGAAACATAAAAAATGCTGGTTGATATTAGTGGGTGGAAAAGCTAGATTCTCACTGATATTGTTCCTGATCTTACATTTTTCTTTTTTACAGCGGCTTCAGGATGCTGAAGACATGTCCACTATGTTACAAAACATTTACTCAACTGCCACAGCACCTTACACGACAATGCCTTAGATACTGTACAGAAGAGGAGAAGGATGCGCTAGTGAAAGAATCTAGAAACTCACTGATAGCAATTGCAACAAAAGGAACATATATCCCTTATGACAAGATTCCAGAGATCACTACAAAGGACGATCTTATCTCCTTCCTGGAGGACAGAGGGTTTATAGTACCCGAGAAACCAACTATGGCCAGGTATGCCCCACTAGCATCTTATTCTTTGAATACTGATGTTCATACTTGTGTAAGCTTTATAGATTTGCATATATGTTCTGAACTATGCCAAATAATCACGTGTATTTTATATTTACAGGATTGTTGAAGATGAGGGGGCATCACCTGTGCAGGATGAGCTGACAACCAGTGAGCAAGAGCTGCCTAATGAGGAGGAAGTGATGTCTGTTGAGGAGGAAATGTCTACAGTCATCGAGGAGGAGCCGCCCGTCCCAGAGGAAGAGCCGCCCGTCCCAGAGGAAGAGCCGCCCGTCCCAGAGGAAGAGCCGCCCGTCCCAGAGGAAGAGCCGCCCGTCCCAGAGGAAGAGCCGCCCGTCACAGAGGAAGAGCCGCCTGTCACAGAGGATTATGATGTCTACAGGTGAGTGTAAATTTATACAAGGAATTTACTTTAATCCCTTGCTCAAACATTGCCTTGGCCTCAGCACATCCTGGCTTTTAGGCCACTTTAAAAAATTGTCAACACTGCTGGCCTACTCAAGATTGTACTTCACGTTATTACTAAGGATTTTTATAATTTACAGGACTGTTGAAGATGAGGAGCCATCTACATCAACTGGCACATCGGCACGCCGAGCCATATCAAATCCTGAATTGGTGCATCTTTCAGCTGCAGAAGACTATACATCCTCTGAAACATCCGACAGTGAAGCCGATCAACAACCAGAGACCAGAGAAAGAGAGGAAAATACCAGCCAAACAGATGAAGACAGGCCGAGGTCAGTTAGTGTGTGTAACATTCTCACTCATCATGCTTTTATATCTATCTATCTATATATATATATATATATATTGAGCAAAAAAACAATACAAATAATGTTTAACTGGGACAATTAATAGCATATCCCACAACTTTACAGCCCTTACAAAGTAATTTTTTCTCCTATTTTAGGCAATAGATTTCCCTTCCATTGCAGCCATAAAACAGGATGCCAAAAAAGTGCCCTACACACAGACAGCTCTGTGGGGCACACAGCTTTGGCGGGGCATACTAAAATGCACTGCCATTACGATTTTCATCTGTGGGCCAGTAGAGGATGATGTACTAGCTTTACCCACAGATGAACTTCAGAACACGCAGTGTTCAGCAGTGGATGCTGCGTATAAAGGGCAGGCAGTCAGCAAAGTGCTGCTGCCAGTCAGAGCACTGGGGTCCACAGAAATCGGGCCTGGGGACACAGAAATGTTTACCACCCCTGACAACGGTGAGTGGAACCCCCAGCTGTCAAGGTCCCCGACATTTCCCCAGATTCTTCCACTGGGTGAGGGCCCCATGAATGCGTCGTTACAGGGAACCCTGGACTCACAGGCCCCATAGCGGCTGCATAGTCTACTGCCATTGGCAGGACGTCACTATATATATATGCTGTATATGCTTACACAGTATTTTTCTCAAAGTTGTAATTTGTTTCTACTCTGACCTGTTGTTCTTTCTTCCAAATTTGTAGGATGACAAGCCAGAAATGGACTGTTGACAAGAGGATCAAAATGAAAGATGCAGGTTATTATGATCGCCATTCTCTGTCTCATCCAATATTAAAAGGTTTTTCCTCTTATTTGCAGAACCATTGCAAGCTGGAAAGATACAAACAAATTGCTGAAAATGTGTCAAGGTTTTTATACTTTATGAACAAATGCCGTGTGAGCCTCAACTTTGCGACAAAGATTGAAAACGCCCATTTATTTTTCAAAAACATTCAAGATCTCGGTCTGTGCAACCAAACTGTCACCAACTACATTAAGAATGTCCGGAAATTTGTACATTATCAACTATTTGCAACCAATTTACGCGATAAAAATGAAAAACTCTTCAAGGCAATGAAGTATTTCCAATATGTGACTGCGGATATTCAGAAGAAATTTTCCAAGGGAGTTGCAAAAGAAGTTGTCAGCAAAAGGTATGTCAGCTAATTTTTATCCTTTCAGATGTATGCACAATTATTATTTTTTCTCTTTTCTCTCTCCCGCCAGGATTTTTCATACATGACTTAAAAATAGGCCTCACCTATCAGTCACATTTATTAATCTTTCTCTTAGGTACCTGGAGTTGCATAAATTGGACAAAACACCTCAGCAATGCCAGGAGATCCTGACCGTTGCAAAGCCAGCTTTCCTGCAAGCCATCGAGGATGTCCAAGGAGGATCCCGAAATGAAGTGCATCAGTTGGAGATTCTCTATTACCTTGAGGCCTTAATCATACTAAAACACTTACAAAGACCAGGAGTTGTCAGAAACATGACGGTAAGTAACAACCTACTCATTATCCTGATTTAAAGCCACATGTCTATCTAACTTTCCCATGTCTTGACTCACAGGTTTCTGAGTGGACAGAGAGGATGCGTCACATCTATCAAAATGAACAGCTAATAATTGTCGGAGTTAAATGCCATAAGACTGCTGCCCACCAAGTAGCCTGTTTTGTGCTTACTGAAGAAGAAGAAAAGGTAAAATGTTCCTGTCACTACGACGGCACCCACATTAGAGAGGGATCTGTTAGTTGTCATGACTTCAACCCGTAGGATTAGTGGCATTCTGTCCCTTTTAGTAGATCCTCCCTTTAACCAGATTTTACAGGACAACTTGGTGCTACATCCTCATGCAGGTGTGTTGGGAGTCTTTCCCTTATTTCCCTGCAGTATCCAGGATGCTAAACCATAGTATCGGTGTCCAGAATAGTGCATTTTCTTAACAATAATGCTTGTTGCAGCAGCATCCAGAATGCATTATCAGTAGGAACAGATATGCTCTCCCTTATCACAGATGTTCTGCACTTTAAATGAATGGTGGGCAGTTTATAGTCTGACATATGTTTGGTGTGAGGTGACTTTTCTATATATTTAGATTGTGTGGTTCCTATCATGCTCTGAAATCCAACTGAGGCGGAGGAGAGATACCGCCCTTTTAGTCTGTAGGTTTCGCTCTCCTGGTCAGGCACATCCCTCCCTCACGTTGGTGCGGTCATTGACTCCAGTAATTAATTTAGTCTATTTCAAATTTTCTTATCTTAATATTGAAGGGCCCAACTCAATTTTTATTAAGTGGTTTACTGTTTTTTGTTTTGTTTATTTACAGTGGTTTAACATCTACTTTAAAAAAGTGAGACGGGTGCTGGCCAAAAAAGACAGTCCAGATAAATTCTTCTTATCGACTACAGGAAGACAGATATATAATGTATCCACCGACCTTCATCGCTACCAGAAGAAGTAAGTCTTAAAAGTTAAAAATCCTACATATTAGATGTTGTGCCATGTATTTATGATCTACTCTATTGCTATCTAGGTACAAATTTAAATCCATCTCTAGTCAGGTGGCAAGAAAAACTTGTGAAACATGGACCGTGTCACATTTAACAGAGACACAGAGGTATCTTTTCTCCAAATATCTCAGTCATTCCAACATGACAGCAGAGAGGAATTACAGAGAAAAAACGTTAGGAGAACTCTGCCAAGCATACACACTGGTCTTGGCAGCAGGGAAATCATCGGAAAATCAACCTCAACCCAGCAGCTCAAGGTAATTTATTGCAAAGCAGTTATGATCTATTTCACCAAATTGTTGATAAAATGTAATATTCTGTTTTCTATCTCCCCTAAAGAGAAGCAGAAGGGAGCAATGGAGAAGAGGAGCAAATGGTCCAGCAAGCTGAAGACTACAGTGCCCAGGGTGAAACAGAGGACCTCGGTGTGTCAAATTTAAATACTAAGACTCAAAGGTGGGTATATTATTAAATCAAGCAAGCTAGTAGGAGTTGGCAAACTGTACATAGCTTGTGAGGTTATGGACAATGACTTGTTCTTCCGAGCATCCTCAGCACCTATACCCAGGCAAAGTGCTCTCAGTAGCGGCCACTTGTAGACAGTATGCGGAAGGGTATATTACAGGCGTTTATTGATGATATCTCCATCGCAGAACAAACCTCGATGCCTAAACTTTTAGGATTGATAGAAGATATCCTTATACCACTCTAAGTGCCCAGAAAATGTAATGTTATTATTTATATCAGGCGGAGAGCACCAATCGAACCTAGGGTCACAACAAGGTCCATGAAGACAGGGATGCAGTTGAGGAAAAGGAAACACCCAGGGTAATTGGTCAATATACCGTATATTCCGGCGTATAAGACGACTTTTGAAGACTGAAAAATCTTCTGTCTAGTCTGGGGTCGTCTTATACGCCGGTAATGCTTTTGAACTTTCAGAAATTGACATGCGGGGATACTCTGGGGGTGTTAATAAGCTGCCGTGGCCGTATCCCTGCCATGTCGGAGTTAATATAAGGTGGAGGGAGTTAAAATACGGCGGCGGTAGGTCCAGATAGTCAGCGCTTCTGTGCTGAAACGGACACATCGCTGCGTATTCCCAGCTCCGGACACAGCGCAGGGCTTCTGTGCCGACAGCTTTCACTTGTCACAGAAGCGCTGCGCTGTGTCCGGAGCTGGGAAGTTCGCATCGCTTCTGTGACAATATATGAAAAGCCGGCAATTCAGCAGCAGCATAAGCCGGCACCCGACAATTTAGAATAGAAAGAATAGAGCTTCACACATAGATTAGATAGATAGAAACATGTCAGTCACATATATATGAAGTACAGTGACAGTATTGCTTACTGTACTTGTCATTTAGTGTAAAGGATTTATTAAAACAAATAATAGTGTTTTCATGCACCGTCTCTTTAAAAAAGCCGGCCGGCAATTCAGCATCTGTACCCGACAATTTAGAACAGAAAGATAGAGCATCACACATAGATTAGATAGATAGAAACATGTCAGTCACATATATATGAAGTACAGTGACAGTGCTGGTTACTGTACTTGTCATCTAGTGTTAAAATAACGGATTTATTAAAAAAAAAATTGGCGTGGGGTTCCCCTTAATTTTAGTCTCTAGCGGAGGTTAAGCAGACGGCTGGGGCAGATGTTTGAAGCCTGGGAAGGGGATAATACCCACGGAGCTTCCCAGGCTACTAATATCAGCCCCCAGCTGAATACATAGCCTTTACTAGCTATTAAAATGGGGGACCCCCCAAAAAAAATGACGTGGGGTCCCCCCTATTTTAATAGCTAGCAAAGGCTAGGCAGACAGCTGGGGGCTGATATTAATAGCCCAGGAAGGGAGCCATGAATATTGGCCCCCTCCCAGGCTAGAAACACCAGCCGTCAGCCGCCCCAGAAATGGCGCATTCATAGGATGCACCAATTCTGGCACTTAGCCTCGCTCTTCCACGCTGCCCTGTAGCGGTGGCAGGGGGTAATAGGGCTGGGGTTGATGTCAGCTTATAATGCCAGCTGACATCAAGCCCAGGTTAGTAATGGAGAGGCGTCTATAAGACACCCCCATTGCTAACCCCATAGTCAAAGTTAAAAAAAAAACACAAACACCCAGAATAAACTCCTTTAATTGAAATAAAGACACAAATCTTTATTGTTCTAAATTAAACTATACTTACCATCACGCCCATTCCAGCTGAAGCCAACGATCTCCTGCAATAAAAGAAAAATAATAAACCAACCTCATCCTTACCTTTCCATGGTTCCCAGGACAGGTCCAGCTCTGCTACATCGAGATGACAGGCTGGACCGCAGCAGAACGCTGCCATCCAGCCTGTCATCCTGCAGACACTGAAGCGCAGGCATGCTTGCGCTCCTCAGTGTCTGACTGTGACGGCATCCAGATGAGCCGACAATGAACTCAGCTCACCTCCTGGACGTCCGTCACTGACAGCGTGGGAAACTTCTACTGCGCATGCGGGGAGCAGGAGAATTTTCCCACGCTGTCAGTGACGTGCATGAGGTGAGCCAAGTTCATTGGACATGATCTCGGCTCATCTGGATGCCGTCACAGTCAGACACTGAGGAGCACAAGCATGCCTGCGCTTCTCAGTGTCTGCCGCATGGCAAGCTGAACGGCAGCGTTCTGCTGCGGTGCAGCCTGTCATGTGAATGTAGCAGAGCTGGACCGGTCCTGGGAACCATGGAGAGGTAAGGATGAGGTTGCTTTATTATTTTACTTTTATTGCAGGAGATCGTTGGCTTCAGCTGGAATGGGCGTGATGGTAAGTATGGTTTAATTTAGAACAATAAAGAATTGTGTCTTTATTTCAATTAAAGGACTTTTTTCTGGGTGTTGTGTTTTTTTAAATACTTTACTAGAAATTCATGGTGGTCATGTCTAATATTGGCGTGACCCCATGAATTTCGGGCTTAGGGCCAGCTGATAATGCCAAGCTGGCCCTAACCCCTTTATTACCCAGTGAGCCACCGCACCAGGGCCCTGGATGAGTTGGGTACAGCGCCAGAAGATGGCGCTTCTATGAACGCGCCATTTTCCGGGGTGGCTGCGGACTGCAATTTGCAGCGGGGGGGGGGGCCCAGAAAGCTTGGGTCTCCCTGCGCTGCAGATTCCAGCCCCCAGCTGCCTAGTTGTACCTGGCTGGACACAAAAATAGGGCGAAGCCCCACGTATTTTTTTTTTAAATTATTTCATGAAATAATTAAAAAAAAAAAGGGCTTCCCTATATTGTTGTGTCCGGCCAGGTACAAATAGGCAGCTGGTGGTTGGGTGCAGCCCGTTCCTGCCTGCTGTACCTGGCTGGACACAAAAATATGGCGAAGCCCCACGTCAACATTTTTGGGAAAAATTAATTACAAAATTAATAATTTAGGGACTGCATCTTTATTAACCCCTCAATTGTCATTTAGTGTTAAAATAAAGGATTTTTTAAAAAGAAAATTGGCGTGGGATCCACCATCATTATAGTCTCTAGCGGAGGTTAAGCAGACGGCTGGGGCAGATGTTTGAAGTCTGGGAAGAGGGTAATACCCACGGAGCTTCCCAGGCTACTAATATCAGCCCCCAGCTGAATACCTAGCCTTTACTAGCTATTAGAATGGGGGACCCCCCCAAAAAATGACGTGGGGTCCCCCCTATTTTAATATGTTTATGAGTGACAGTTTTCCTGCTATATACCTGCATGTCATAAGAATTTAAATTAAAAAAGGACCATGTTAAATTCAAATCTGTTTTTTTTTTTATTTTTACCGGTGTTTGGTATGCGTTGGAAAAGGGGTAGTCTTATACGGTGAATATATCCTAAACTCTATATTTTAACAGGAAAGTAGGGGGGTCGTCTTATACACCAGGTCGTCTTATACGCCGGAATATACGGTACTCATTCACATTGTCCTTGAACAATAAACATTTCGGTTTTAACATATGTATTCCCCTTCTTTCCTTTAAAGAGATTAAGAAGACGGCAGTGATCAGCTCCCAAGAAAGAATGAGGCGTTTCGGAGACTAAAGTTCCGGTCTTGTTAAAGTTTCTGAATTCATGTTTTATTTGTTTCTTTTCTATTCTAGGTTGTTCTACAATTCCAGGTGAACGGGGCCCTCGAAGCAATGGGAGAAGATTTTCTTTATTATAAACATTTGTACTGTTTGTATTAGTGTTAAAGGGATTATGTCACCAGGTTTTAGCCATCTCATCTGAGCGCACCATAATGTGGACACAGACATCTTTATTCCAGTGATGTATCACTTACTAGGCTGCTCAGTGTAGTTTGCATTAAAACACTGTTAAATCATCTGGAGATTATCATTAGAGCACTACTCCAGTAGTCAAGTCATACTTGGGAGCTGCCAAATCTGCAACAGAGAAAACAGTAATTTTATCAAAATGACAGCAAGGAGCTCAGTAAGTGAAACATTGCTGGATCAGGATTTCTATCTCTACATTATGCTGCTGTCCGATGGGATGTCAAAAACCTGGTGACAGAGTCCTTTTAATAACTATTTTAAAGATAAATATAAAGTGGAAGTCCTATGGCTATGATGAAACAATTCTGACAACTGTTCAAATGGCACAATCATTTACTACCGTCAGGTTTCTGAGCCGTTTAGTCTAATGCTTTGTCAGTATTACTAGAATCCATAATAATTTAAAGGTCAGGTAGCCATAAAAGTGCTCCTGCCAGTCAGAGCAGTGCAGTCCCTGGAAATCAGGCCTAGGGAAGCAGAATATATTACCATCCCTAACAACGGTAAGCATGACCCCCAGCTGTCCAGCAACCCGACATGTAGAACTGCCTATAAAAATGACCATTTGTCCAGTCAGTGCATCACTCTCTGGTGCCCTTTTACACTGGCACACTGCTTTCTGTCTCTTTCTCTCTCTCTCTCCGCAGTGCAATGCTCTCTGGTGCTCTTTCACTCTCTTTCCAGTGCACCACTCTCTGGCACTCCTCTGTCTTTATAGTGCACTGCTCTCTTTTGTGCTCTCTCAGTCTCCAGTGCATCACTGGCGCTCGCTTTTGATCTCTCCCCATTGCACCACTCTCTCGCATGCTCTCTCTCTGGTGCTCTCTTTCCATCCAAAGTGCCTTTTTTTGTCTCTGTGCCTTCACGAGCCTCTCAATCTCTGTCTTTGCCCATCTGTGGCTCTCTATCGGTCTCTGTGCCTCTCTGTCCCTCCCTGTGCTTCTATTTACCTTTTGCATCCCTCTATGTGCCTACCTTTGCCCCTTTGCTCCCTTCTTTGCCTCTATGTGCCTCTCAATGACTCTCTCTCATGCACACCTCTTCCTGTAGGTCAAAGGTAAGAAGCACTACTCAAGTTGCAGCAGAGAAGATTAATTGGTAAGTAACCAGAAAGCTACACAGTGTTTAACACTTGTGTATTTTTTAAGAATCTTGTTGCTGTAGGATGCTTCCTGAACATTAAAGTGAATTGTCAGGAAACATCTTTAAGCTACAGGATCCTTGAAAAATATGCAAGTTTTTATGGGATGATTTGTCAGGCTATCAACAATCACACAGGGCCACAGGCCCGTCAACAGGGCAATAGCCCACTCCACAAGGCCAATGACCCTTTGCAAAGGGCCAGAGGTCCCTTTCCGCAGTGCCATAGGCATTTCCACAGGGCCATAACCCACTCCAGCTCTCTCCACAGGGCAACAGGCCCATTTGAAGGGCCACAGATCCCTCTTCAGGGTCACAGGCCTTTCCACAGGGCCGCACCAACCTTCAGCTCTCTCCACAGGGCCATAGGCCCTTTCCTCAGGGCCACAAGCCCCTCCAGCTCTCTCCACAGGGCAACAGACCACTATACAGGGTCACAGGCCTTTCCACAGGGCCACAAGCCCCTTCAGCTCTCTCCACAGGACCACAGGCTCCTACCGGGCCACAGGCCTTTACACAGTGCCACAAGCCCCTCCAGCTCTTTCCACAGGCAATCATGTTGCATGTTGTTTACTGCAAAAGACTTCATAGGCCCCAATCTTACTCCAGAGCCTTCCACAGGCCCCTCCAGCCCACTCCACATGGCCTTTTTTAGCAGAGCAAAACTCACTCCAGCTCTCTTTACATCACTACATGCCCCTCTGCGGGCAAACAACCCCTTCAACACTCTCCACAGTACCATAGGCTCCTTCTGCCGGGCCACAAGCATTTCCACAGGGCCACAATCCCCTCCAACTCTTCTCCACAGGACAACAAGCTCTCTTTACAGAGCCATAGCTCCCCTCCACAGGGCCAAATGCACTTTCTGCACGGCTACAGCCCCCTTTAGCTCTCTCCACAGAGACACAGGGCCCGTCTGCAGGACACAAGCCCCCTCTTCAAGGCCAAAGGGCCTTTCTACATGGCCATAGTCATTTCCATAGGGCACGAGCCCCTCCAGCTCTCTCCACAGGGCAACGGACCCCTATACAGGGTCACAGGCCTTTCCCCAGGGCCACAATCCCCTCCAACTCTTCTCCACACGACAACAAGCTCTCTTTACCGGGCCATAGCTCCCCTCCACAGGGCCAAATGCACTTTCTGCATGGCCACAGCCCCCTTTAGCTCTCTCCACAGAGACACAAGGCCCGTCTGCAGGGCACAAGCCCCCTCTTCAAGGCCAAAAGGCCTTTCTACATGGCCATAGTCATTTCCATAGGGCACAAGCCCCTCCAGCTCGCTCCACAGGGCAACGGACCCCTATACAGGGTCACAGGCCTTTCCACAGGGCCACAACACCTTCAGCTCTCTCCACAGGACCACAGGCTACTACCGGGCCACAGGTCTTTCCACAGTGCCACAAGCACCATCCAGCTCTCTCCACAGGCAATCATGTTGCACTTTTGCAACAAGAGTCAATTTTTGTTGCAGTTCGGCAACATTGGAGTCAACCCTGTTGCAAATCGGACACGAAGCTTGAAAATGTAGATGTTTACTGCAAAGGACTTCATAGGCCCAAATCTTACTTCAGACCCTTCCACAGGCCCCTCCAGCCCGCTCCACATGGCCTTTTCCGCAGGCCACAACTCCCTCCAGCTCTCTTTACATCGCCACATGCCCCTCTGCGGGGCCACAGACCCCTATACAGGGTCACAGGCCTTTCCACAGGGCCTCAACCCCTTCAGCTCTCTCCACAGGACCACTGGCTCCTTCTGCCGGGCCACAAGCATTTCCACAGGGCCACAATCCCCTCCAACTCTTCTCCACAGGACAACAAGCTCTCTTTACAGAGCCATAGCTCCCCTCCACAGGGCCAAATGCACTTTCTGCACGGCTACAGCCCCCTTTAGCTCTCTCCACAGAGACACAGGGCCCGTCTGCAGGACACAAGCCCCCTCTTCAAGGCCAAAGGGCCTTTCTACATGGCCATAGTCATTTCCATAGGGCACAAGCCCCTCCAGCTCTCTCCACAGGGCAACGGACACCTATACAGGGTCACAGGCCTTTCCACAGGGCCACAACACCTTTAGCTCTCTCCACAGGACCACAGGCTCCTACCTGGCCACAGGCTTTTCCACAGTGCTACAAGTCCCTCTAGCTCTCTCCACAGGCAATCATGTTGCATGTTGTTTACCGAAAAAAAGGACTTCATAGGCCCAAATCTTACTTCAGACCCTTCCACAGGCCCCTCCAGCCCGCTCCACATGGCCTTTTCCGCAGGCCACAACTCCCTCCAGCTCTCTTTACATCGCCACATGCCCCTCTGCAGGGCCACAGACCCCTATACAGGGTCACAGGCCTTTCCACAGGGCCTCAACCCCTTCAGCTCTCTCCACAGGACCACTGGCTCCTTCTGCCGGGCCACAAGCATTTCCACAGGGCCACAATCCCCTCCAACTCTTCTCCACAGGACAACAAGCTCTCTTTACAGAGCCATAGCTCCCCTCCACAGGGCCAAATGCACTTTCTGCACGGCCACAGCCCCCTTTAGCTCTCTCCACAGAGACACAGGGCCCGTCTGCAGGACACAAGCCCCCTCTTCAAGGCCAAAGGGCCTTTCTACATGGCCATAGTCATTTCCATAGGGCACAAGCCCCTCCAGCTCTCTCCACAGGGCAACGGACCCCTATACAGGGTCACAGGCCTTTCCACAGGGCCACAACACCTTCAGCTATCTCCACAGGACCACAGGCTACTACCGGGCCACAGGTCTTTCCACAGTGCCACAAGCACCATCCAGCTCTCTCCACAGGCAATCATGTTGCACTTTTGCAACAAGAGTCAATTTTTGTTGCAGTTCGGCAACATTGGAGTCAACCCTGTTGCAAATCGGACACGAAGCTTGAAAATTTAGATGTTTACTGCAAAGGACTTCATAGGCCCCCATCTTACTCCAGAGCCTTCCACAGGCCCCTCCAGCACGCTCCACATGGCCTTTTCCACAGGCCACAACTCCATCCAGCTGTCTTTACATCGCCACATGCCCCTCTGCGGGGCAACAGACCCCTATACAGGGTCAAAGGCCTCTCCACAGGGCCTCAACCCCTTCAGATCTCTCCACAGGACCACTGGCTCCTTCTACCGGCCACAAGCCTTTCCACAGGGCCACAATCCCCTCCAATTCCACAGGACAACAGGCTCTCTTTACAGGGCCATAGCTCCCCTCCACAGGGCCAAATGCACTTTCCACATGGCCACAACCCCCTCCAGCTCTCTACACAGAGTGATGGGGCCCGTCTGCAGGGCACAAGCCCCTTCATCAAGGCCAAGGGGCCTTTCTACAGGGCCACTGGCCTTTAAATAGTGCCACAACCTCCTCTGGCTCTCTCAAGAGGGCCACAGGCTCCTTCTACAGGGCAAGGGCCCCCACCACAAGGCCACAGGCCCTTTGCAAAGAGCCATAGGTCCATTCCACAGGGCCATAGTCATTTCCATAGGGCCATAACCCCCTCAAGCTCTCTCCACAGAACAACAGGCTCCTTCTACAGGTTTACAGGCATTTATACAGGGCCACAACCGCCTTCACCTCTCTCCACAGGGCCCTTTCACTGTGTCATAGGCTTTTCCATAAGGCCACAACCCCCTCTGTCTCTCTCAAAAAGGACAGAGGCTCCCTTTACAAGGCCACAGCCCCCTCCACAAGTCCAAAGGCCTTTTTCAAAGGGCCACAGGTCCCTTCCACAGAGCCATAGGCATTTCCCCAAGGCAATAACCCCCTCCAGCTCTCTCCACAGGCTCCTTCTACAAGGCTACAACCCTTTTCAGCTCTTTCATCAGGGCCACAGCCTCCTCCACCCCCCTTTAGTCAGTTAAAAGGACTCATTTGAGTGACCTATTGACCATTGGTCAGCTCGAGTAAAGGAACCTGATATAGTATACTGCACTGTTTAATATTCTTTTTTTCTTTACACAGGTTGAATGCTTGCAAAGAAATGTCACCTATGCCATGCTCCTTTATACCAGTTTTCTTGATTGACATGTTATTTTTGGAGCCAAATGAGAAAATTGGGAAATGGAAAGCTCCCCCCTCCTTCCAATCAGTGGATCCGGTCAGGTGCTCAGTGGCGGTAGGCCACCGCCTGAAAGCCAAACATGAAAAAAGGAATGCTGGCACCGGTTTCCATATGATGAATTTTACTTTATTCCATGAAGATCAATACATTAAAAAGAAGGCATCTTTACAGGCAATCCGCTCCATCATGTCATTTTTGGTTTAAGCCTAATTTCTTTCAATAAATAAAATGGAATAAATGTGTCACTTTTTTGCCTCTACTAATAGTTGTGGGGTATTATGACATCACAATAGAATTAATACTTACCATTTCCGATGCCTTTTAGGGCTATCCGGTGCAGAACCAAGGCCAAATACCAATCGACAGGACCTTCCTGTGACATCATGGAAGGTCCTGTCGCTCAGGACGTGGCCTTGGCTCTGCACCGGATAGACCGAAAAGCGTCTGAAAGGGTAAGTATTAATTCTTTATTATTTTTAATACATCTTGATTTATTTAATTTTGATTTCGTACTGTATAGTAATATATTACAAAATGAAAGGGGGGCTGGCAGACATGTCACAAAGGGGAGGAGGAACAGGATTCTTCATCCTCCTCTGTGACATCACTTCTCCTCCGGGCCGGAAAAAAGCGTGGTGTGTGAACACAGCCTCAGGCTGCGTGCCCACGTAGCGATTTACAAGCGTATATGTTGCGTAATTTACGCAGCGGAAACGCTTGTGAAACACTTGTTAATCCGCACCCCATGGTACTTAGTGGCATTCCGCAATGTTAATGCCCATGCTGCGGATTTTTCCGCAGCGTTTCTGCTGCGCTTAAAAATCCTTTCCACAGGGCCACAACACCTTCAGCTCTCTCCACAGGACCACAGGCTCCTACTGGGCCACAGGCCTTTCCACAGTGCCACAAGCCCCTCCAGCTCTCTCCACAGGCAATCATGTTGCATGTTGTTTACTGCAAAGGACTTCATAGGCCCAAATCTTACTCCAGAGCCTTCCACAGCCCTCTCCAGCCCGCTCCACATGGCGTTTTCCTCAGGCCACAACTCCCTCCAGCTCTCTTTACATCGCCACATGCCCCTCTGCGGGGCCACAGACCCCTATACAGGGTCACAGGCCTTTCCACAGGGCCTCAACCCCTTCAGCTGTCTCCACAGGACCACTGCCTACTTCTGCCGGGCACCAAGCCTTTCCACAGGGCCACAATCCCCTCCAACTCTTCTCCACAGGACAACAAGCTCTCTTTACTGGGCCATAGCTCCCCTCCACAGGGCCAAATGCACTTTCTGAACGGCCACAGCCCCCTTTAGCTCTCTCCACAGAGACACAAGGCCCGTATGCAGGGCACAAGCCCCGTCTTCAAGGCCAAAAGGCCTTTCTACATGGCCATAGTCATTTCCATAGGGCACGAGCACTTCCAGCTCTCTCCACAGGGCAACGGACCCCTATACAGGGTCACAGGCCTTTCCACAGGGCCACAACACCTTCAGCTCTCTCCACAGGACCACAGGCACCTACTGGGCCACAGGCCTTTCCACAGTGCCACAAGCCCCTCCAGCTCTCTCCACAGGCAATCATGTTGCATGTTGTTTACTGCAAAGGACTTCATAGGCCCAAATCTTACTCCAGAGCCTTCCACAGGCCTTTCCAGCCCACTCCACATGGCCTTTTCCTCAGGCCACAACTCCCTCCAGCTCTCTTTACATCGCCACATGCACCCTCTGCGGGGCCACAGACCCCTATACAGGGTCACAGGCCTTTCCACAGGGCCTCAACCCCTTCAGCTGTCTCCACAGGACCACAGGCTTTTCCACAGCCCACAACTCCTTCCACCTCTCACCACAGGGCCACAGCCCCTTCCACAAGGCCAAAGGGCCTATCCATAGGGCCACAGACCTTTCCACATGGCCACAACACCCTCCAGCTCTCTCCACAGGACAAGAAGCTCTCTTTACAGGGCCATAGCTCACCTCCACAGGGCCAAATGCACTTTCCACACGGCCACAACTCCCAACAGCCCTCTCCACAGAGTCACAGGGCCCGTCTGCAGGGCACAAGCCCCCTCTTCAAAGCCAAAAGGCCTTTCTGCATGGCCATAGTCATTTCCATAGGGCACGAGCCCCTCCAGCTCTCTCCACAGGGCAACGGACCGCTATACAGGGTCACAGGCCTTTCCACAGGGCCACAACACCTTCAGCTCTCTCCACAGGACCACAGGCTCCTACCCGGCCACAGGCTTTTACACAGTGATACAAGTCCCTCTAGCTCTCTCCACAGGCAATCATGTTGCATGTTGTTTACCGAAAAAAGGACTTCATAGGCCCAAATCTTACTTCAGACCCTTCCACAGGCCCCTCCAGCCCCCTCCACATGGCCTTTTCCGCAGGCCACAACTCCCTCCAGCTCTCTTTACATCGCCACATGCCCCTCTGCGGGGCCACAGACCCCTGTACAGGGTCACAGGCCTTTCCACAGGGCCTCAACCCCTTCAGCTGTCTCCACAGGACCACTGGCTCCTTTTGCCGGGCCACAAGCATTTCCACAGGGCCACAATCCCCTTCAACTCTTCTCCACAGGACAACAAGCTCTCTTTACAGAGCCATAGCTCCCCTCCACAGGGCCAAATGCACTTTCTGCACGGCCACAGCCCCCTTTAGCTCTTTCCACAGAGACACAGGGCCCGTCTGCAGGACACAAGCCCCCTCTTCAAGGCCAAAGGGCCTTTCTACATGGCCATAGTCATTTCCATAGGGCACAAGCCCCTCCAGCTCTCTCCACAGGGCAACGGACCCCTATACAGGGTCACAGGCCTTTCCACAGGGCCACAACACCCTCAGCTCTCTCCACAGGACCACAGGCTACTACCGGGCCACAGGTCTTTCCACAGTGCCACAAGCACCATTCAGCTCTCTCCACAGGCAATCATGTTGCACTTTTGCAACAAGAGTCAATTTTTGTTGCAGTTCGGCAACATTGGAGTCAACCCTGTTGCAAATCGGACACGAAGCTTGAAAATTTAGATGTTTACTGCAAAGGACTTCATAGGCCCCCATCTTACTCCAGAGCCTTCCACAGGCCCCTCCAGCATGCTCCACATGGCCTTTTCCACAGGCCACAACTCCATCCAGCTCTCTTTACATCGCCACATGCCCCTCTGCGGGGCAACAGACCCCTATACAGGGTCACAGGCCTCTCCACAGGGCCTCAACCCCTTCAGCTCTCTCCACAGGACCACTGGCTCCTTCTGCCGGGCCACAAGCCTTTCCACAGGGCCACAATCCCCTCCAATTCCACAGGACAACAGACTCTCTTTACAGGGCCATAGCTCCCCTCCACAGGGCCAAGTGCACTTTCCACATGGCCACAACCCCCTCCAGCTCTCTACACAGAGTGATGGGGCCCGTCTGCAGGGCACAAGCCCCTTCATCAAGGCCAAGGGGCCTTTCTACAGGGCCACTGGCCTTTAAATAGTGCCACAACCTCCTCTGGCTCTCTCAAGAGGGCCACAGGCTCCTTCTACAGGGCAAGGGCCCCCTCCACAAGGCCAAAGGCCCTTTGCAAAGAGCCATAGGTCAATTCCACAGGGCCATAGTCATTTCCATAGGGCCATAACCCCCTCAAGCTCTCTCCACAGAACAACAGGCTCCTTCTACAGGTTTACAGGCATTTATACAGGGCCACAACCGCCTTCACCTCTCTCCACAGGGCCCTTTCACTGTGTCATAGGCTTTTCCATAAGGCCACAACCCCCTCTGTCTCTCTCAAAAAGGACAGAGGCTCCCTTTACAAGGCCACAGCCCCCTCCACAAGTCCAAAGGCCTTTTTCAAAGGGCCACAGGTCCCTTCCACAGAGCCATAGGCATTTCCCCAAGGCAATAACCCCCTCCAGCTCTCTCCACAGGCTCCTTCTACAAGGCTACAACCCTTTTCAGCTCTTTCATCAGGGCCACAGCCTCCTCCACCCCCCTTTAGTCAGTTAAAAGGACTCATTTGAGTGACCTATTGACTATTGGTCAGCTCGAGTAAAGGAACCTGATATAGTATACTGCACTGTTTAATATTCTTTTTTTTCTTTACACAGGTTGAATGCTTGCAAAGAAATGTCACCTATGCCATGCTCCTTTATACCAGTTTTCTTGATTGACATGTTATTTTTGGAGCCAAATGAGAAAATTGGGAAATGGAAAGCTCCCCCCTCCTTCCAATCAGTGGATCCGGTCAGGTGCTCAGTGGCGGTAGGCCACCGCCTGAAAGCCAAACATGAAAAAAGGAATGCTGGCACCGGTTTCCATATGATGAATTTTACTTTATTCCATGAAGATCAATACATTAAAAAGAAGGCATCTTTACAGGCAATCCGCTCCATCATGTCATTTTTGGTTTAAGCCTAATTTCTTTCAATAAATAAAATGGAATAAATGTGTCACTTTTTTGCCTCTACTAATAGTTGTGGGGTATTATGACATCACAATAGAATTAATACTTACCATTTCCGATGCCTTTTAGGGCTATCCGGTGCAGAACCAAGGCCAAATACCAATCGACAGGACCTTCCTGTGACATCATGGAAGGTCCTGTCGCTCAGGACGTGGCCTTGGCTCTGCACCGGATAGACCGAAAAGCGTCTGAAAGGGTAAGTATTAATTCTTTATTATTTTTAATACATCTTGATTTATTTAATTTTGATTTCGTACTGTATAGTAATATATTACAAAATGAAAGGGGGGCTGGCAGACATGTCACAAAGGGGAGGAGGAACAGGATTCTTCATCCTCCTCTGTGACATCACTTCTCCTCCGGGCCGGAAAAAAGCGTGGTGTGTGAACACAGCCTCAGGCTGCGTGCCCACGTAGCGATTTACAAGCGTATATGTTGCGTAATTTACGCAGCGGAAACGCTTGTGAAACACTTGTTAATCCGCACCCCATGGTACTTAGTGGCATTCCGCAATGTTAATGCCCATGCTGCGGATTTTTCCGCAGCGTTTCTGCTGCGCTTAAAAATCCTTTCCACAGGGCCACAACACCTTCAGCTCTCTCCACAGGACCACAGGCTCCTACTGGGCCACAGGCCTTTCCACAGTGTCACAAGCCCCTCCATCTCTCTCCACAGGCTATCATGTTGCATGTCGTTTACTGCAAAGGACTTCATAGGCCCAAATCTTACTCCAGAGCCTTCCACAGGCCTCTCCAGCCTGCTCCACATGGCCTTTTCCTCAGGCCACAACTCCCTCCAGCTCTCTTTACATCGCCACATGCCCCTCTGCGGGGCCACAGACCCCTATACAGGGTCACAGGCCTTTCCACAGGGCCTCAACCCCTTCAGCTGTCTCCACAGGACCACAGGCTTTTCCACAGCCCACAACTCCTTCCAGCTCTCACCACACGGCCACAGCCCCTTCCACAAGGCTAAAGGGCCTATCCATAGGGCCACAGACCTTTCCACAGGGCCACAACACCCTCCAGCTCTCTCCACAGGAAAAGGAGCTCTCTTTACAGGGCCATAGCTCACCTCCACAGGGCCAAATGCACTTTCCACACGGCCACAACTCCCAACAGCTCTCTCCACAGAGTCACAGGGCCCGTCTGCAGGGCACAAGCCCCCTCTTCAAGGCCAAAAGGCCTTTCTACATGGCCATAGTCATTTCCATAGGGCACGAGCCCCTCCAGCTCTCTCCACAGGGCAACGGACCCCTATACAGGGTCACAGACCTTTCCACAGGGCCACAACACCTTCAGCTCTCTCCACAGGACCACAGGCTCCTACTGGGCCACAGGCCTTTCCACAGTGCCACAAGCCCCTCCAGCTCTCTCCACAGGCAATCATGTTGCATGTTGTTTACTGCAAAGGACTTCATAGGCCCAAATCTTACTCCAGAGCCTTCCACAGGCCTCTCCAGCCCGCTCCACATGGCGTTTTCCTCAGGCCACAACTCCCTCCAGCTCTCTTTACATCGCCACATGCCCCTCTGCGGGGCCACAGACCCCTATACAGGGTCACAGGCCTTTCCACAGGGCCTCAACCCCTTCAGCTGTCTCCACAGGACCACTGCCTACTTCTGCCGGGCACCAATCCTTTCCACAGGGCCACAATCCACTCCAACTCTTCTCCACAGGACAAAAAGCTCTCTTTACTGGGCCATAGCTCCCCTCCACAGGGCCAAATGCACTTTCTGCACGGCCACAGCCCCATTTAGCTCTCTCCACAGAGACACAAGGCCCGTATGCAGGGCACAAGCCCCCTCTTCAAGGCCAAAAGGCCTTTCTACATGGCCATAGTCATTTCCATAGGGCACGAGCACCTCCAGCTCTCTCCACAGGGCAACGGACCCCTATACAGGGTCACAGGCCTTTCCACAGGGCCACAACACCTTCAGCTCTCTCCACAGGACCACAGGCTCCTACTGGGCCACAGGCCTTTCCACAGTGCCACAAGCCCCTCCAGCTCTCTCCACAGGCAATCATGTTGCATGTTGTTTACTGCAAAGGACTTCATAGGCCCAAATCTTACTCCAGAGCCTTCCACAGGCCTCTCCAGCCCGCTTCACATGGCGTTTTCCTCAGGCCACAACTCCCTCCAGCTCTCTTTACATCGCCACATGCCCCTCTGCGGGGCCACAGACCCCTATACAGGGTCACAGGCCTTTCCACAGGGCCTCAACCCCTTCAGCTGTCTCCACAGGACCACTGCCTACTTCTGCCGGGCACCAATCCTTTCCACAGGGCCACAATCCACTCCAACTCTTCTCCACAGGACAAAAAGCTCTCTTTACTGGGCCATAGCTCCCCTCCACAGGGCCAAATGCACTTTCTGCACGGCCACAGCCCCATTTAGCTCTCTCCACAGAGACACAAGGCCCGTATGCAGGGCACAAGCCCCCTCTTCAAGGCCAAAAGGCCTTTCTACATGGCCATAGTCATTTCCATAGGGCACGAGCACCTCCAGCTCTCTCCACAGGGCAACGGACCCCTATACAGGGTCACAGGCCTTTCCACAGGGCCACAACACCTTCAGCTCTCTCCACAGGACCACAGGCTCCTACTGGGCCACAGGCCTTTCCACAGTGCCACAAGCCCCTCCAGCTCTCTCCACAGGCAATCATGTTGCATGTTGTTTACTGCAAAGGACTTCATAGGCCCAAATCTTACTCCAGTGCCTTCCACAGGCCTCTCCAGCCCGCTCCACATGGCGTTTTCCTCAGGCCACAACTCCCTCCAGCTCTCTTTACATCGCCACATGCCCCTCTGCGGGGTCACAGACCCCTATACAGGGTCACAGGCCTTTCCACAGGGCCTCAAACCCTTCAGCTGTCTCCACAGGACCACAGGCTTCTCCACAGCCCACAACTCCTTCCACCTCTCACCACAGGGCCACAGCCCCTTCCACAAGGCTAAAGGGCCTATCCATAGGGCCACAGACCTTTTGACAGGGCCACAAAACCCTCCAGCTCTCTCCACAGGACAAGAAGCTCTCTTTACAGGGCCATAGCTCACCTCCACAAGGCCAAATGCACTTTCCACACGGCCACAACTCCCAACAGCTCTCTCCACAGAGTCACAGGGCACGTCTGCAGGGCACAAGCCCCCTCTTCAAGGCCGAAAGGCCTTTCTACATGGCCATAGTCATTTCCATAGGGCACGAGCCCCTCCAGCTCTCTCCACAGGGCAACAGACCCCTATACAGGGTCACAGGCCTTTCCACAGGGCCACAACACCTTCAGATCTCTCCACAGGACCACAGGCTCCTACTGGGCCACAGGCCTTTCCACAGTGCCACAAGCCCCTCCAGCTCACTCCACAGGCAATCATGTTGCATGTTGTTTACTGCAAAGGACTTCATAGGCCCAAATCTTACTCCAGAGCCTTCCACAGGCCTCTCCAGCCCGCTCCACATGGCCTTTTTCTCAGGCCACAACTCCCTCCAGCTCTCTTTACATCGCCACATGCCCCTCTGCGGGGCCACAGACCCCTATACAGGGTCACAGGCCTTTCCACAGGGCCTCAACCCCTTCAGCTCTCTCATCAGGACCACTGCCTACTTCTGCCGGGCCACAAGCCTTTCCACAGGGCCACAATCCCCTCCAACTCCTCTCCACAGGACAACAAGCTCTCTTTACCGGGCCATAGCTCCCCTCCACAGGGCCAAATGCACTTTCTGCACGGCCACAGCCCCCTTTAGCTCTCTCCACAGAGACACAAGGCCCGTCTGCAGGGCACAAGCCCCCTCTTCAAGGCCAAAAGGCCTTTCTACATGGCCATAGTCATTTCCATAGGGCACGAGCCCCTCCAGCTCTCTCCACAGGGCAACGGACCCCTATACAGGGTCACAGGCCTTTCCACAGGGCGACAAGCCCCTCCAGCTCTCTCCTCAGGCAATCATGTTGCATGTTGTTTACTGCAAAGGACTTCATAGGCCCAAATCTTACTCCAGAGCCTTCCACAGGCCTCTCCAGCCCGCTCCACATGGCCTTTTCCTCAGGCCACAACTCCCTCCAGCTCTCTTTACATCGCCACATGCCCCTCTGTGGGGCCACAGACCCCTATACAGGGTCACAGGCCTTTCCACAGGGCCTCAACCCCTTCAGCTGTCTCCACAGGACCACAGGCTTTTCCACAGCCCACAACTCTTTCCAGCTCTCACCACAGGGCCCCAGCCCCTTCCACAAGGCTAAAGGGCCTATCCATAGGGCCACAGACCTTTCCACAGGGCCACAACACCCTCCAGCTCTCTCCACAGGACAAAAAGCTCTCTTTACAGGGCCATAGCTCACCTCCACAGGGCCAAATGCACTTTCCACACGGCCACAACTCCCAACAGCTCTCTCCACAGAGTCACAGGGCCCGTCTGCAGGGCACAAGCGCCCTCTTCAAGGCCAAAAGGCCTTTCTACATGGCTATAGTCATTTCCATACGGCACGAGCCCATCCAGCTCTCTCCACAGGGCAACGGACCCCTATACAGGGTCACAGGCCTTTCCACAGGGCCACAACACCTTCAGCTCTCTCCACAGGACCACAGGCTCCTACTGGGCCACAGGCCTTTCCACAGTGCCACAAGCCCCTCCAGCTCTCTCCACAGGCAATCATGTTGCATGTTGTTTACTGCAAAGGACTTCATAGGCTCAAATCTTACTCCAGAGCCTTCCACAGGCCTCTCCAGCCCGCTCCACATGGCCTTTTCCTCAGGCCACAACTCCCTCCAGCTCTTTTTACATCGTCACATGCCCCTCTGCGGGGCCACAGACCCCTATACAGGGTCACAGGCCTTTCCACAGGGCCTCAACCCCTTCAGCTGTCTCCACAGGACCACAGGCTTTTCCACAGCCCACAACTCCTTCCAGCTCTCACCACAGGGCCACAGCCCTTTCCACAAGGCTAAAGGGCCTATCCATAGGGCCACAGACCTTTCCACAGGGCCACAACACCCTCCAGCTCTCTCCACAGGACAAGAAGCTCTCTTTACAGGGCCATAGCTCACCTCCACAGGGCCAAATGCACTTTCCACACGGCCACAACTCCCAACAGCTCTCTCCACAGAGTCACAGGGCCCGTCTGCAGGGCACAAGCCCCCTCTTCAAGGCCAAAAGGCCTTTCTACATGGCCATAGTCATTTCCATAGGGCACGAGCCCCTCCAGCTCTCTCCACAGAGCAACGGACCCCTATACAGGATCACAGGCCTTTCCACAGGGCCACAACACCTTCAGCTCTCTCCACAGGACCACAGGCTCCTACTGGGCCACAGGCCTTTCCACAGTGCCACAAGCCCCTCCAGCTCTCTCCACAGGCAATCATGTTGCATGTTGTTTACTGCAAAGGACTTCATAGGCTCAAATCTTACTCCAGAGCCTTCCACAGGCCTCTCCAGCCCGCTCCACATGGCCTTTTCCTCAGGCCACAACTCCCTCCAGCTCTCTTTACATCGCCACATGCCCCTCTGCGGGGCCACAGACCCCTATACAGGGTCACAGGCCTTTCCACAGGGCCTCAACCCCTTCAGCTGTCTCCACAGGACCACAGGCTTTTCCACAGCCCACAACTCCTTCCAGCTCTCACCACAGGGCCACAGCCCTTTCCACAAGGCTAAAGGGCCTATCCATAGGGCCACATACCTTTCCACAGGGCCACAACACCCTCCAGCTCTCTCCACAGGACAAGAAGCTCTCTTTACAGGGCCATAGCTAACCTCCACAGGGCCAAATGCACTTTCCACACGGCCACAACTCCCAACAGCTCTCACCACAGAGTCACAGGGCCCGTCTGCAGGGCACAAGCCCCCTCTTCAAGGCCAAAAGGCCTTTCTACATGGCCATAGTCATTTCCATAGGGCACGAGCCCCTCCAGCTCTCTCCACAGGGCAACAGACCCCTATACAGGATCACAGGCCTTTCCACAGGGCCACAACACCTTCAGCTCTCTCCACAGGACCACAGGCTCCTACTGGGCCACAGGCCTTTCCACAGTGCCACAAGCCCCTCCAGCTCTCTCCACAGGCAATCATGTTGTTTACTGCAAAGGACTTCATAGGCTCAAATCTTACTCCAGAGCCTTCCACAGGCCTCTCCAGCCCGCTCCACATGGCCTTTTCCTCAGGCCACAACTCCCTCCAGCTCTCTTTACATCGCCACATGCCCCTCTGCGGGGCCACAGACCCCTATACAGGGTCACAGGCCTTTCCACAGGGCCTCAACCCCTTCAGCTGTCTCCACAGGACCACAGGCTTTTCCACAGCCCACAACTCCTTCCAGCTCTCACCACAGGGCCACATCCCTTTCCACAAGGCTAAAGGGCCTATCCATAGGGCCACAGACCTTTCCACAGGGCCACAACACCCTCCAGCTCTCTCCACAGGACAAGAAGCTCTCTTTACAGGGCCATAGCTCACCTCCACAGGGCCAAATGCACTTTCCACACGGCCACAACTCCCAACAGCTCTCTCCACAGAGTCACAGGGCACGTCTGCAGGGCACAAGCCCCCTCTTCAAGGCCGAAAGGCCTTTCTACATGGCCATAGTCATTTCCATAGGGCACGAGCCCCTCCAGCTCTCTCCACAGGGCAACAGACCCCTATACAGGGTCACAGGCCTTTCCACAGGGCCACAACACCTTCAGATCTCTCCACAGGACCACAGGCTCCTACTGGGCCACAGGCCTTTCCACAGTGCCACAAGCCCCTCCAGCTCACTCCACAGGCAATCATGTTGCATGTTGTTTACTGCAAAGGACTTCATAGGCCCAAATCTTACTCCAGAGCCTTCCACAGGCCTCTCCAGCCCGCTCCACATGGCCTTTTTCTCAGGCCACAACTCCCTCCAGCTCTCTTTACATCGCCACATGCCCCTCTGCGGGGCCACAGACCCCTATACAGGGTCACAGGCCTTTCCACAGGGCCTCAACCCCTTCAGCTCTCTCATCAGGACCACTGCCTACTTCTGCCGGGCCACAAGCCTTTCCACAGGGCCACAATCCCCTCCAACTCCTCTCCACAGGACAACAAGCTCTCTTTACCGGGCCATAGCTCCCCTCCACAGGGCCAAATGCACTTTCTGCACGGCCACAGCCCCCTTTAGCTCTCTCCACAGAGACACAAGGCCCGTCTGCAGGGCACAAGCCCCCTCTTCAAGGCCAAAAGGCCTTTCTACATGGCCATAGTCATTTCCATAGGGCACGAGCCCCTCCAGCTCTCTCCACAGGGCAACGGACCCCTATACAGGGTCACAGGCCTTTCCACAGGGCGACAAGCCCCTCCAGCTCTCTCCTCAGGCAATCATGTTGCATGTTGTTTACTGCAAAGGACTTCATAGGCCCAAATCTTACTCCAGAGCCTTCCACAGGCCTCTCCAGCCCGCTCCACATGGCCTTTTCCTCAGGCCACAACTCCCTCCAGCTCTCTTTACATCGCCACATGCCCCTCTGTGGGGCCACAGACCCCTATACAGGGTCACAGGCCTTTCCACAGGGCCTCAACCCCTTCAGCTGTCTCCACAGGACCACAGGCTTTTCCACAGCCCACAACTCTTTCCAGCTCTCACCACAGGGCCCCAGCCCCTTCCACAAGGCTAAAGGGCCTATCCATAGGGCCACAGACCTTTCCACAGGGCCACAACACCCTCCAGCTCTCTCCACAGGACAAAAAGCTCTCTTTACAGGGCCATAGCTCACCTCCACAGGGCCAAATGCACTTTCCACACGGCCACAACTCCCAACAGCTCTCTCCACAGAGTCACAGGGCCCGTCTGCAGGGCACAAGCGCCCTCTTCAAGGCCAAAAGGCCTTTCTACATGGCTATAGTCATTTCCATACGGCACGAGCCCATCCAGCTCTCTCCACAGGGCAACGGACCCCTATACAGGGTCACAGGCCTTTCCACAGGGCCACAACACCTTCAGCTCTCTCCACAGGACCACAGGCTCCTACTGGGCCACAGGCCTTTCCACAGTGCCACAAGCCCCTCCAGCTCTCTCCACAGGCAATCATGTTGCATGTTGTTTACTGCAAAGGACTTCATAGGCTCAAATCTTACTCCAGAGCCTTCCACAGGCCTCTCCAGCCCGCTCCACATGGCCTTTTCCTCAGGCCACAACTCCCTCCAGCTCTTTTTACATCGTCACATGCCCCTCTGCGGGGCCACAGACCCCTATACAGGGTCACAGGCCTTTCCACAGGGCCTCAACCCCTTCAGCTGTCTCCACAGGACCACAGGCTTTTCCACAGCCCACAACTCCTTCCAGCTCTCACCACAGGGCCACAGCCCTTTCCACAAGGCTAAAGGGCCTATCCATAGGGCCACAGACCTTTCCACAGGGCCACAACACCCTCCAGCTCTCTCCACAGGACAAGAAGCTCTCTTTACAGGGCCATAGCTCACCTCCACAGGGCCAAATGCACTTTCCACACGGCCACAACTCCCAACAGCTCTCTCCACAGAGTCACAGGGCCCGTCTGCAGGGCACAAGCCCCCTCTTCAAGGCCAAAAGGCCTTTCTACATGGCCATAGTCATTTCCATAGGGCACGAGCCCCTCCAGCTCTCTCCACAGAGCAACGGACCCCTATACAGGATCACAGGCCTTTCCACAGGGCCACAACACCTTCAGCTCTCTCCACAGGACCACAGGCTCCTACTGGGCCACAGGCCTTTCCACAGTGCCACAAGCCCCTCCAGCTCTCTCCACAGGCAATCATGTTGCATGTTGTTTACTGCAAAGGACTTCATAGGCTCAAATCTTACTCCAGAGCCTTCCACAGGCCTCTCCAGCCCGCTCCACATGGCCTTTTCCTCAGGCCACAACTCCCTCCAGCTCTCTTTACATCGCCACATGCCCCTCTGCGGGGCCACAGACCCCTATACAGGGTCACAGGCCTTTCCACAGGGCCTCAACCCCTTCAGCTGTCTCCACAGGACCACAGGCTTTTCCACAGCCCACAACTCCTTCCAGCTCTCACCACAGGGCCACAGCCCTTTCCACAAGGCTAAAGGGCCTATCCATAGGGCCACATACCTTTCCACAGGGCCACAACACCCTCCAGCTCTCTCCACAGGACAAGAAGCTCTCTTTACAGGGCCATAGCTAACCTCCACAGGGCCAAATGCACTTTCCACACGGCCACAACTCCCAACAGCTCTCACCACAGAGTCACAGGGCCCGTCTGCAGGGCACAAGCCCCCTCTTCAAGGCCAAAAGGCCTTTCTACATGGCCATAGTCATTTCCATAGGGCACGAGCCCCTCCAGCTCTCTCCACAGGGCAACAGACCCCTATACAGGATCACAGGCCTTTCCACAGGGCCACAACACCTTCAGCTCTCTCCACAGGACCACAGGCTCCTACTGGGCCACAGGCCTTTCCACAGTGCCACAAGCCCCTCCAGCTCTCTCCACAGGCAATCATGTTGTTTACTGCAAAGGACTTCATAGGCTCAAATCTTACTCCAGAGCCTTCCACAGGCCTCTCCAGCCCGCTCCACATGGCCTTTTCCTCAGGCCACAACTCCCTCCAGCTCTCTTTACATCGCCACATGCCCCTCTGCGGGGCCACAGACCCCTATACAGGGTCACAGGCCTTTCCACAGGGCCTCAACCCCTTCAGCTGTCTCCACAGGACCACAGGCTTTTCCACAGCCCACAACTCCTTCCAGCTCTCACCACAGGGCCACATCCCTTTCCACAAGGCTAAAGGGCCTATCCATAGGGCCACAGACCTTTCCACAGGGCCACAACACCCTCCAGCTCTCTCCACAGGACAAGAAGCTCTCTTTACAGGGCCATAGCTCACCTCCACAGGGCCAAATGCACTTTCCACACGGCCACAACTCCCAACAGCTCTCTCCACAGAGTCACAGGGCCCGTCTGCAGGGCACAAGCGCCCTCTTCAAGGCCAAAAGGCCTTTCTACATGGCTATAGTCATTTCCATATGGCACGAGCCCCTCCAGCTCTCTCCACAGGGCAACGGACCCCTATACAGGGTCACAGGCCTTTCCACAGGGCCACAACACCTTCAGCTATCTCCACAGAACCACAGGCTCCTACTGGGCCACAGGCCTTTCCACAGTGCCACAAGCCCCTCCAGCTCTCTCCACAGGCAATCATGTTGCATGTTGTTTACTGCAAAGGACTTCATAGGCTCAAATCTTACTCCAGAGCCTTCCACAGGCCTCTCCAGCCCGCTCCACATGGCCTTTTCCTCAGGCCACAACTCCCTCCAGCTCTCTTTACATCGCCACATGCCCCTCTGCGGGGCCACAGACCCCTATACAGGGTCACAGGCCTTTCCACAGGGCCTCAACCCCTTCAGCTGTCTCCACAGGACCACAGGCCCCTACTGGGCCACAGGCCTTTCCACAGTGCCACAAGCCCCTCCAACTCTTCTCCACAGGACAACAAGCTCTCTTTACCGGGCCATAGCTCCCATCAACAGGGCGAAATGCACTTTCTGCACCGCCACTGCCCCCTTTAGCTCTCTCCACAGAGACACAAGGCCCGTCTGCAGGGCACAAGCCCCCTCTTCAAGGCCAGAAGGCCTGTCTACATGGCCATAGTCATTTCCATAGGGCACGAGCCCCTACAGCTCTCTCCACAGGGCAACGGACCCCTATACAGGGTCACAGGCCTTTCCACAGGGCCTCAACCCCTTCAGCTCTCTCCACAGGACCACTGGCTCCTTCTGCCGGGCCACAAGCATTTCCACAGGGCCACAATCCCCTCAAACTCTTCTCCACATGACAACAAGCTAACTTTACAGGGACATAGCTCCCTTTCTCATAGCCAGCCATCATGGTGTTTGTGTTATTAAAGAAAAAAAAATTTGAGGGCTGGCTAGAGGCAGCCGTGGACACACTATAGCCAGCCCTCATGGTGTTTGTGTTATTAAAGAAAAAAAAATTGGGGGGTTGGCTAGAGGCAGCCGTGAACACACGATAGCCAGCCCTCATGGTGTTTGTGTTATTAAAGAAAAAAAAAATTGGGGGGCTGGCTAGAGGCAGCCGTGGACACATGATAGCCAGCCCTCATGGTGTTTGTGTTATTAAAGAAAAAAAAAATTGGGGGGCTGGCTAGAGGCAGCCGTGGACACACGATAGCCAGCCCTCATGGTGTTTGTGTTATTAAAGAAAAAAAAAATTGGGGGGCTGGCTAGAGGCAGCCGTGAACACACGATAGCCAGCCCTCATGGTGTTTGTGTTATTAAAGAAAAAAAAAAATTGGAGGGCTGGCTAGAGGCAGCCGTGGACACACGATAGCCAGCCCTCATGGTGTTTGTGTTATTAAAGAAAAAAAAAATTGGGGGGCTGGCTGGAGGCAGCCGTGGACACACGATAGCGAGCCCTCATGATGTTTGTGTTATTAAAGAAAAAAAAAATTGGGGGGCTGGCTAGAGGCAGCCGTGGACACACGATAGCCAGCCCTCATGGTGTTTGTGTTATTAAAGAAAAACAAAAATTGGGGGGCTGGCTAGAGGCAGCCGTGAACACACGATAGCCAGCCCTCATGGTGTTTGTGTTATTAAAGAAAAAAAAATTGGGGGGTTGGCTAGAGGCAGCCGTGGACACATGATAGCCAGCCCTCATGGTGTTTGTGTTATTAAAGAAAAAAAAAATTGGGGGGCTGGCTAGAGGCAGCCGTGGACACACGATAGCCAGCCCTCATGGTGCTTGTGTTATTAAAGAAAAAAAAAATTGGGGGGCTGGCTAGAGGTAGCCGTGGATACACGATAGCCAGCCCTCATGGTGTTTGTGTTATTAAAGAAAAAAAAAATTGGGGGGCTGGCTAGAGGCAGCCGTGAACACACGATAGCCAGCTCTCATGGTGTTTGTGTTATTAAAGAAAAAAAAAAATTGGGGGGCTGGCTAGAGGCAGCCGTGAACACACGATAGCCAGCCCTCATGGTGTTTGTGTTATTAAAGAAAAACAAAAATTGGGGGGCTGGCTAGAGGCAGCCGTGAACACACGATAACACAAACACCATGAGGGCTGGCTATTAAAGAAAAAAAAATTGGGGGGTTGGCTAGAGGCAGCCGTGGACACATGATAGCCAGCCCTCATGGTGTTTGTGTTATTAAAGAAAAAAAAAATTGGGGGGCTGGCTAGAGGCAGCCGTGGACACACGATAGCCAGCCCTCATGGTGCTTGTGTTATTAAAGAAAAAAAAAATTGGGGGGCTGGCTAGAGGTAGCCGTGGATACACGATAGCCAGCCCTCATGGTGTTTGTGTTATTAAAGAAAAAAAAAATTGGGGGGCTGGCTAGAGGCAGCCGTGAACACACGATAGCCAGCCCTCATGGTGTTTGTGTTATTAAAGAAAAAAAAAAATTGGGGGGCTGGCTAGAGGCAGCCGTGAACACACGATAGCCAGCCCTCATGGTGTTTGTGTTATTAAAGAAAAACAAAAATTGGGGGGCTGGCTAGAGGCAGCCGCGGACACACGATAGCCAGCCCTCATGGTGTTTGTGATATTAAAGAAAAAAAAAATTGGGGGGCTGGCTAGAGGCAGCCGTGAACACACGATAGCCAGCCCTCATGGTGTTTGTGTTATTAAAGAAAAAAAAAATTGGGGGGGCTGGCTAGAGGCAGCCGTGGACACACGATAGCCAGCCCTCATGGTGTTTGTGTTATTAAAGAAAAAAAAAATTGGGGGGCTGGCTAGAGGCAGCCGTGAACACACGATAGCCAGCCCTCATGGTGTTTGTGTTATTAAAGAAAAAAAAAATTGGGGGGCTGGCTAGAGGCAGCCGTGGACACATGATAGCCAGCCCTCATGGTGTTTGTGTTATTAAAGAAAAAAAAAATTGGGGGGCTGGCTAGAGGCAGCCGTGAACACACGATAGCCAGCCCTCATGGTGTTTGTGTTATTAAAGAAAAAAAAAAATTGGGGGGCTGGCTAGAGGCAGCCGTGAACACACGATAGCCAGCCCTCATGGTGTTTGTGTTATTAAAGAAAAAAAAAATTGGAGGGCTGGCTAGAGGCAGCCGTGGACACACGATAGCGAGCCCTCATGATGTTTGTGTTATTAAAGAAAAAAAAAAATTGGGGGGCTGGCTAGAAGCAGCCGTGAACACACGATAGCCAGTCCTCATGGTGTTTGTGTTATTAAAGAAAAAAAAAATTGGGGGGCTGGCTAGAGGCAGCCGTGAACACAATGCTTCATTTCTGCATCGTGGTTACATAGCCTTAGTGTTATTAAAGCAAAAAAAATTTGAGAGTTGGCTATAGACATTATATGCCCAATATGAGGGCTGGATGCAGGTAATCCAGGACAACCAGCAGCAAGCTCTCATGCTTGCGTGCACATTAGAAAGAGAAACATTGGCATCTGGTGTTTTTACAATCCTACAATAAAAAATTAAAAAGTTGGACAACATTGCCACCCGGTGGAGTTTCCTCAGAACACACAATGTCAACAAAAAAGTCAATGAGGGCTGGCTATTGGTCAATCAGGTAAGTGATTTAGCCAGCTCTAATGTTACATTTTTTTGCATTTTTATTGCGTAGACCCCCTCAGGAGCGATATTTCAGACCGCAGAGCGCGCAGTTTCGAGCAAAAATTTTGCCTTAACCCTGAAAAAAATTTAGCGCATCCCACCGCGTGCGTAAGCGTCCCAAATGCCAAAAAACAAATTTCCCCCATCAGTCCCTATATATTACTATAGTACAGAAGGTCATACTACCATATTGACTCTTTAATCCAGTTCCAATGTATCAAGGTCAAGCCTGTTGCACAAATGCAACAAATGTTGCATTCCGGCAACAAAAGTCGGCCATCTTGTGTCCCGTTTGCAACAAAAGGTCATCTTTTGTTGCCTTTCGGCAACATTTCAGGTCAAGCCTGTTGCAAACGGGACACGAAGCCTCTGATTTTGACCAAAGGTGCACCTCTGTAGCATAATCCCCCCAAAAGCAGTCTGTAGCATAATCCCCCCACCTCCCATAGGCCTTCTGTAGCATAATCCCCCCACCCCCATAGGCAGTCTGTAGTATAATCCCCCCGCCCCCCATAGGCAGTCTGTAGCATAATCTCCTCACTCCCCATAGACAGTCTGTAGCATAATCCCCTCACCCCCCCCCCCATAGGCAGCCTGTAGCATAATCCCCTCACCCCCATAGGCAGTCTGTAGCATAATCCCCTCACCCCCCATAAGCAGTCTGTAGCATAATCCCCTCATTACCCATAGGCAGTCTGTAGCATAATCCCCTCACCCCTCCCATAGGCAGTCTGTAGCATAATCCCCTCACTCCCCCCCATAGGCAGTCTGTAGCATAATCCCCTCACCCCCCATAAGCAGTCTGTAGCATAATCCCCTCACCCCCCATAGGCAGTCTGTAGCATAATCCCCTCACCCCCCCCATAGGCAGTCTGTAGCATAATCCCCTCACCCCCCCCATAGGCAGTCTGTAGCATAATCCCCTCACCCCCCATAAGCAGTCTGTAGCATAATCCCCTCACCCCCCATAGGCAGTCTGTAGCATAATCTCCTCACTCCCCATAGGTAGTCTGTAGCATAATCCCCTCACCCCCCCATAGGCAGTCTGTAGCATAACCCCCCCCCCCTCTCCAATAAGAAAAAATAAATAAATAAGCACAATACTCACCTCTCTCTCCTCCTCATTCCCCCGCTGCTCCGAGCGCCCGGTCCGCACAAATCTTCAGCACAGTGGGCCGGGCGCCAAGTGATGACGTGACGTCAGTGGCGTCAGACACAGAGGACGCTATGGGGACTGATGGGAGAGGGAGCGTAGCTCCCTCTCCCATCACTGAGCTTGCAGTTGCGGTGACTTGCGGGGGGGGGGGCGATGCTGGCATCGGGGACCTCCCTCCTGCTTTAGGGCCCCATAGCAGCTGCCGGGCAGTACAGGGACATTGGGTCTCCCTGCTCTGCCCGGAGTGTAACTGTAGAGGCGTGCCGCTACAGTTACAATGACGTAGCTCGGGTGGGCACCCTCAGAGCGCGGGGCCCGGGGCGACCTCCCCCTCTGCCCCCCAGGTAGCTACGCTACTGTCACAGACCCATATATTTGTATGGGGAATTTAGATTCATGAATCGTAACTATTGTTATGTGGACAACTCAATAGCTTATAATGGCTACGTATTTTATGCATGAAAACTATGGATAAAACAAGTATGTGAAACAATAAAGTCTGGATGAGGTATGAGGGGAGTCTGATTAGACATTATTTCAAAGCAAAGTCTGGGGTTTGTATTACAGAGGGTTGTGCTCAGGAGTCTGTATTAAGAGGGAGTCTGGTCTGGGTATGGATTTATGAGCTAGGTCACTGACCATAAATTTATCCTAAGTGAACAAAGCTCAAATGTGAAGACATGAAATAGCAGGTACAGTCATGGCCAAAAGTATTGAGAATGAGACAAATAGTAATTTTTCCAAAGTTTACTGCTTCATTTTTTGTAATGGCAATTTGCATATACTCCTGAATGTCAAAGAGTGATCAGCTTAACAGCAATTACTGTACTTGCAAAGTCAATATTTGCCCAGAAAATGAACTTTAACCCCCAAAACACATTTCAACATCATTGCAGTCCTGCCTTAAAAGGAGCAGCTAACATCGTTTTAGTGATTGATCCATTAACACAGGTGTGGGTGTTGATGAGGACAGGGCAGGCGATCAATCAGTCATGATTAAGTAAGAATGACATCACTGGACACTTTAAAAGGAGGCTGGTTCTTGGTATCATTGTTTCTCTTCAGTTAACCATGGTTATCTCTAAAGAAACACGTGCAGCCATCATTGCACTGCACAAAAATGGCCTAACAGGGAAGAGTATCGCAGCTACAAAGATTGCACCTCAGTCAACAATCTATCGCATCATCAAGAACTTCAAGGAGAGAGCTTCTATTGTTGTCAAAAAGGCTCCAGGGCGCCCAAGAAAGACCAGCAAGCGCCAGGACCGTATCTTCAAACTGTTTCAGCTGCGGGATCGGACTACCAGCAGTGCCGAGCTTGCTCAGGAATGGCAGCAGGCTGGTGTGCGTGCTTCTGCACGCACTGTGAGGCGGAGACTCTTTGAGCAAGGGCTGGTTTCAAGGAGGGCAGCAAAGAAGCCACTTCTCTCCAGAAAAAACATCAGGGACCGACTGATATTCTGCAAAAGGTACAGGGAGTGGACTGCTGAGGACTGGGGCAAAGTCATTTTCTCTGATGAATCCCCTTTTCGATTGTTTGGGACATCTGGAAAACAGCTTATTCGGAGAAGAGGTGAGCGCTACCACCAGTCTTGTCTCATGCCAACTGTAAAGCATCCTGAAACCATTCATGTGTGGGGTTGCTTCTCAGCCAAGGGAATCGGCTCACTCACAGTCTTGCCTAAAATCACAGCCATGAATAAAGAATGGTACCAGAATGTCCTCCAAGAGCAACTTCTCCCAACCGTCCAAGAGCAGTTTGGCGCCCAACAATGCCTTTTCCAGCATGATGGAGCACCTTGCCATAAAGCAAAGGTGATAACTAAATGGCTCATGGAACAAAACATAGAGATTTTGGGTCCATGGCCTGGAAACTCCCCAGATCTTAATCCCATTGAGAACTTGTGGTCAATCATCAAGAGACGGGTGGACAAACAAAAACCAACAAATTCTGGCAAAATGCAAGCATTGATTATGCAAGAATGGACTGCTATCAGTCAGGATTTGGTCCAAAAGTTGATTGAGGGCATGCCAGGGAGAATTACAGAGGTCTTGAAGAAGAAGGGGCAACACTGCAAATATTGACTTGCTGCATTAACTCATTCTAACTGTCAATATAACCTATTGGTACTCATAATATGATTGCAATTATATTTCTGTATGTGATATAAACATCAGACAAACACTAATAAAAACCAGAGGCCAGCAGATCATGTGAAAATATAATTTTGGTGTCATTCTCAAAACTTTTGGCCATGACTGTAGGCATCAGTCATGTAGAAGACTTAAATGTTGATTTTTTTTGCTTAATTTATAAAACCCTCGTCATGATTCATATCTTCTAAATAATACTGACTGCATCACTAGGATAGGGTCATTATTAGCATTACGCGTCCTACTTCCATTATAGCTATAAACTATCACTGATCTTATTGTCTGTACATGTGGTTATACTTGGGGCTTCCTGTATGTACAGACTGTATGGATTTTATAGGATGCAAGGGCCACTGCTCTTTTCCCCATGGCAGATACTGAATGTGTAATGTTAAACTTATTGTGTGATAATGATGGTTTGCTGGATATGTTATGGATTACGTTCAGGGGTGGATTAAGAGTAGCCAGGGCCCCGGGCAGTTTAGAAGGTGTGGGCCCCCCCACAGGTACCCGATGTATCACGTGACATGTCACATGATTCCCTTTGATAGCTCATGTGATAGATCATGTGACCAACACACAGAAGCTTTGGTCACATCTGTAGACGGAAAATGATAGAAATTTTTTTCCATTATGTTCACAGCGCTATACATAACATAGCGCTATATATAGTAGAGCAGCAGTGGGAGATTAATTTCCTTGAGGGGTCACGAGAGACCATGACTGTTGTGGAGGCTGAACCAATAGGCTGAAATTAATTCTGCTCAACATTAATAATATTAACAAAATAATAAAAAATATATATTAATTGTATGACTTAATATTGAGCAGAATTAAGTATGCTGACATCCCCCTATATACAGTATGAGCCCCCACATAACTCCCTAGATACAGTATGAGCCCGCACATAGCTCCCTAGATACAGTATGAGCCCCCACATAGCTCCCTAGATACAGTATGAGCCCCACACATAGCTCCCTAGATACAGTATGAGCCCCACACATAGCTGCCTATATACAGTATGAGCACCCACATAGCACCCTATATACAGTATGAGCACTCACATTGCCCCCTATATACAGTAGGAGCCCCACATAGCTCCCTAGTTACAGTATGAGCCCTCACATAGCTCCATAGATACAGTATGAGCCCTCACATAGCTCCCTATATACAGTATGAGCACCCAAATAGCTCCCTATGTACAATATGAGCCCGTACATAGCTCCCTATATACAGTATGAGTACCCACATAGCACCCTATATACAATATGAGCCCGTACATAACTCCCTATATACAGTATGAGTACCCACATAGCTCCCTATATACAATATGAGCCCGTACATAGCTCCCTTCTCTGATCGACTGTCGGTTCCACAGCCAGCTCAGAGAATGGTCGAATGCAAAATGCAGCTACCTGGGAGACACCTTTGACCACCGCATGAGGTGGCCCAAAGGCACCCCCCTGATGGCTGTACCCCGGTCACATGCCTCTCCTCATTCCCCCATGTATGGCCCTGTACAGTCTATATGACAATACATGACTGGTATCTACTATAGTATAATCAGGGATGTGTCCTTCTGTCAGAAGCCTCTATAGACTGCGCAAGTGCAATACCTGCGCAGTCTGGCCGCAGACAGACACATCCACATCCCAGACAGGGATGAGGAGTGTGGTGCCGGATATCCCGGTATGCAAAGGCACCATAAACACATACCTGTTCAGTCCTGTCATCTCTGGAGAGGCTGGGGGAGGAATGTGGTGCCACAATCGGCGCCTGTGCATACTGTGATTTCCGGCGCTATTTTAGTCAAGACAAATATGAAAACAAAATGGACAGTGTGGTATGCGCATGCGTGTACTTTGGCGCCATTTTGTTGAATACACTCTGCACATTTGTATTCATTCAAATGAAACTGGATATTGCGCTATGCGGACATGGGGAGCATGGACCAAGGTGAGGGGGGAGCATAGACCAGGATAGGGGAACAGGAAGGGGGAGCATATACCAGGATGGGGAAGCATGGACCAGCATATACCAGGATGGGGGAGCATGGGCCAGGATAGCGGAGCATATACGAGGATGGGGAAGCATACACCAGGATGGGGGAGCATATACCAGGATAGGGGAGCATATGCCAAGATGGGAGGAAGCATGGACCAGGATGGGGGAGCATGTACCAGAATGGGGGACCAGGATGGGGAAGCATATACCAGGATGGAGGGATGGGGGGGAAGCATGGACCAGGATGGGGGGAGCATATACCAGGATGGGGGACCAGGATGGGGAAGCATACACCAGGATGGGGGAGCATATACCAGGATGGGGGACCAGGATGGGGAAGCATATACCAGGATGGGGGAGCATATACCAGGATGGGGGACCAGGATGGGGAAGCATATACCAGGATGGGGGAGCATATAACAGGATGGAGGACCAGGATGGGGAAGCATACACCAGGATGGGGGAGCATATACCAGGATGGGGAACCAGGATGGGGGAGCATATACCAGGATGGGGGAGCATATACCAGGATGGGGGAGCATATACCAGGATGGGGAAGCATATACCAGGATGGGGGAGCATATACCAGGATGGGGGAGCATACACCAGGATGGGGGACCAGGATGGGGAAGCATACACCAGGATGGGGGAGCATATACCAGGACGGGGGCAAATATACCAGGATGGGGAAGCATACACCAGGATGGGGAAGCATACACCAGGATGGGGAAGCATATACCAGGATACGGGGCCAGGATAGGAGAGCATATACCAATAAAAAAGCTCGCCACCCGGGCGTAAAACGAGTTCAATAGCTAGTGCGATATACTGTGATATAGACATCAGATGTTATATACTATACACATTGTTATATCCCATCTGATGTCTTTACCACAGTATACCGTACACTAATCTGTATACTGGATGTGACATTTTGTACAGGGATATACACTGTACTGATCACACCGGCCTACAGGACCTCACATATTATATATGGAGCAGTATAGTATGTGACGTCCTGTAGGTTTTGGGCTGATCAGTCAGTGCAGGATCCTGTATGCGATGTCTGTGGTCTCTGCTGGGGCTCAGTGTGATTTATTGCATGACTGTGAATTTTCCTGCAGATCTGGTGACGATGGAGCCGATGACCTGGCATTGACAGCGCGAGCTGATCTGCAACAAAGGTCAGACTCCGGCAATAAGTCACACAGAGCCCCAGCAGAGCGACCGCTGACCTGATACTAAGGGATCTGTGTGAACTCATTAGGAGGAGAGCAGCATCTTGCAGCCCCCTCCTCACTCCAGACAACCTGCCCTGGGCCCGACCTCATATTTACTATTTACCGCCATCCACTGATGCAGGAGCTCCTCTCCGGCAGGCTGAAGTGAAGCAGCTCCAGGCGCCGCTGTGTGACGTCAGTCCTGGAGACACAGCGTGCAAGGGGTGTGTCTGTCTCCCTGATGCAGCCGGCGTCTAATGGTACGGTGCGGTTCCCCTGCCCATGCCTCTGCAAAAAACATTATAATGAGGGCGATCTGGCCATGGGCTCCCCCGAAGGCCAGGGCCCCGGGCGGTAGCCCAGATTGTCCTCATTATAATCCGCCTATGATTACATTGCTTTGAATGTGTTGACTACGGGTCAGAGTGATGATTGTAGTTGCCTTGTCTCCTCTGTCATTACATCGGAGAGAACTCAAGCGTCATAGTAAATTGGTGTATTGTTATCACTCAGTCAGTGTGGGAATTCAAGAGAGGTAAAGACTGCGAGTCTCCCATGTGGACAAGGTTAGTAGATAAATAGGTAGAACAAATAGGTCATGCGCTCTCTGTAACAGGGCGGGTGTAGCCTTCAATGTGACCAACTGAGCACAATAATTAGAAGCTGATACTTGTGACCAGGTTGTTGAGCCATTCTAAAGCTGGCCACACAAATTAGATGACTGTTGACCAAACGATTCTTCAGTGGATCATTCAGCCAACAGCCATCTTTGCTGACTCTCCCATGGAATGGATTGCTCACTTGGCTGAGCACTCCTGTGTTCTCCATGATTTCTGAGAGAACAAAGTGATCAGCAGTCCCAAATTGGATATGTCCAATTGTCATCTCCTGCGACCATCAGTTGACCTGTGCCCCTATACACATTAGAGTGTCTGGCATATCGATGTGTTTGACCAACTTTAACCTAATGTGTATGGAGAAAGCTGTATTTACACTGAAAGATTATCATGTACGATCGTTTTTAAGAAACAGGCTGATGATCATCAGATAAAAAAAGCAAAACTCGCCTTCACTGGGTGAAATTATTTTTTGTGCAGCACAAAAAATCATTGTTCTCAGTGGTGCAGTGGTCCTTTCTAAATACGACTCGGACTCCCAAGAGCTATGGCTGCTTATGCACTCTGAACAATCTGCTACAGATCGCTCAGTCTGCCCATGTAAACAGGCTTTTAAATTTCTGCAAATGGGTTTGTGTAAATGGATCCTACAACATAAGAAAAGCTGAATATAGTGCTGCCGGGGAGATTATATGTTATTGGCCTGTACTGGGAGGGTGATGCCCATGTCAAGTTAACCACTTCGCGCCAGAGCCTCTTTTTGCCTTCGTGACCGGGCCAATTTTTTCAATTCTGACCACTGTCACTTTATGAGGTAATTACTCTGGAACGCTTCAACGGATTCCCCTGATTCTGAGACTGTTTTTTCGTGACATATTGTACTTCATGATAGTGGTAAAATTTCTTCGATATCACTTGCGTTTATTTGTGAAAAAATCGGAAATTTGGCGAAAATTTTGAAAATTTTGCAATTTTCAAACTTTGAATTTTCATGCCCTTAAATCAGAGAGAGATGTCACACAAAATAGTTAATAAATAACATTTCCCACATGTCTACTTTACATCAGCACAATTTTGGAACCAACATTTTTTTTTGTTAGGAAGCTATAAGGGTTAAAAGTTGACCAGCGATTTCTCATTTTTACAACAAAATTTACAAAAACATTTTTTTAGGGACCACATCTTATTTGAAGTGACTTTGAGAGGCCTTTATGACAGAAAATACCCAAAAGTGACACCATTCTAAAAACTTCACCCCCCAAGGTGCTCAAAACCACATTCAAGAAGTTTATTAACCCTTCAGGTGCTTCACAGGAATTTTTGGAATGTGGAAGAAAACAATGAACATTTAACTTTTTTTTCACAAAACTGCTACTTTAACCTCAAATTTTTAATTTTCACAAGGGCAGCCAGAAAAAATGGACCCCAAAATGTGTTGTGCAATTTCTCCTGAGCACGCTGATACCCCATATGTGGTGCAAAGCCACTTTTTGGGCGCACGACATGGCTTGGAAGGTAAGGAGCGCCATTTGACTTTTGGAATGGAAATTTGACTGGAATCGATAGCGGACGCCATGTTGCATTTGGAGAGCCCCTGAGGTGCCTAAACAGAGGAAACCCCCAACAAGTGACCCCATTTTGGAAATGACACCCCTCTGGGAATTCATCTATGAGTTTTGTGACCATTTTAACTCAATGGATGATTTCCAGAAACAAGCACGCAATGGAAGGTTTAGATTCTGGAGAACCCCCCCTGGAAATTAAGTGAGCTCTACTCAAATGTGTCATTCACTAAATGAACCAAATGTTTGAATGACAAATTGGGATACATTTTTACAGTTTAAAAACGTGGTTCTGTGTGGAAGATTTTAAAGCAGTCAGTGACGCATAAGGCTGGCAATGATGGGCTTTGTGCGCAATAGTAGCGGGTATCACGCCTCATTCCTCTCTTAGTACATACACGACATCTTTTCTGGGGGTTCCTTCTTGTTTCCGTTGCTGGAATAAGTGCAATAAAATGTCGCTCAGTGAGTCTTTTCACATCCTCAGATTCTAATGGATGAGCGGGGCTAACACTTTGAAAGACAAGATTATCAGAGGCCAGCAGCTGACATCTGCGTCCCAGCGCAGCGGCGTATGACATCACTGACGCAGATGTCAGCTGCAGGCCTCTGATAGGTCGGCAGCTGGCATTGGTATTGCTGTGCAGAGAGCCTGTCTCTGCTCGGCAATACACTGCACTACGGTGCTTATGTCGGCGGCTACTGGTCCGGGCCGGAATTGTCAAGGGGTCTATGGTGCCTGCATGCTGCATATGCAGAAGGACGCCGAGGGAACGGAAGACAGGTGAGAAGAATTTTTTTTTCTCTGTTATGTGCACTATGGGCATCTGGATAGGGACATATGGGCACGTGGGTGAGCACATATGGCCACCTGGATGAGGACGTATGGCCACCTGGATGGGGACATTCCTACAATATGGGGACCTGGAGGGGGACATTCCTACAATATTTGGACCTGGATGGGGGGCATTACTACAAGATGAGGACCAGGATGGGGCATTACTACAAGATGAGGACCAGGATGGGCACATTGCTACAATATAAGGACCAGGATGGGCACATTGCTACAATATGAGGACCAGGATGGGCACATTGCTACAATATGAGGACCAGGATGGGCACATCGCTACAATATGAGGACCAGGATGGGCACATCGCTACAATATGAGGACCAGGATGGGCACATCACTACAATATGAGGACCAGGATGGGCACATAACTACAAGATGGGGACCACGATGGGGCATTACTACAAGATGGGGACCAGGATGGTGCATTACTACAAGATGAGGACCAGGATGGGGCAATACTTCAAGATGAGGATCAGGATGGGCACATCACTACAATATGAGGACCAGGATGGGCACATAACTACAAGATGGGGACCACGATGGGGCATTACTACAAGATGGGGACCAGGATGGTGCATTACTACAAGATGAGGACCAGGATGGGGCAATACTTCAAGATGAGGATCAGGATGGGCACATTACTACAAGATGAGGACCAGGATGGGGCATTACTGCAAGATGAGGACCAGGATGGGTACATTACTACAAGATGAGGATCAGGATGGGCACATTACTACAAGATGAGGATCAGGATGGGGCATTACTACAAGACGAGGACCAGTTCAAAAAGTGTATAGAAAAAAAATGGTATCACTAAAAATGTCACTTTGTCATGCAAAGAATGCGGCCCCCCAAATTCAATTTTTTTCCGTGTGCGGCCCATATACCCAGCTGAGTTTGAGACCCCTATTCTATACCATTTTAATATTTTGATTTTGTACTTCTGAAAACATTCTAGAGTGAAGACATCAGTAATCAATACAGAGATGGATTTCACACTGACGGCATCATTTGATGAGGCATGTTGGCCGATAATGTTGATATGGGAGAGGATTAACCATGGATATACATCAGATTCTCCCCCAAAGTCATTGGGGTTCCGAAAAGGAGGCTATGGATACCAAATATGGGTTTTAGCTCCTACAACGAAAAATATTCTGTTTTCTGGGACACTTTTCACTCATACTGGAAAGTGCACACTCCATTCGGCCCTGTTTTATATTTCATTGGACCTCGGTTTATTGATGAGACAAGCCAAGGATTATATGTACCGCCATCATTTACTGTCATTGTATCAGATACAAATGTTTTAATGCCTGCTCGAGCTTCAACGGTAGCTAAGCAAATATTAAAAATTACCCATTTTGTTCTAAACTCTATTTAGTGCAGTGATTTAGATGATAAACACATTTGATGTATGAAAATCTTAAACTTTATATATATTTTATTGCAAATTTACATTTTTCCCTGAATGTCAAGGTGTTCATATCTCTTACGTGGGTATTTCATGTTCTAAAAAAATAGTTAATAGCATTTACATGCTGTTAAACAATATTGAGTAAAGAATCATTTACTACATCTAAACATATAGTATGACACCGTTTTATGTTCAAAGTGTTTATCAATGTGCATGTCCACCTCATGTGCTAAGTGCTGCTGGATATGCATGCTTGGTCTCTCTCCTGCAGTAGCATTATATACCTATGAAAAGTCCATGTGCAAAGGAAGTAAAAGGGACCATACTGTCTGCTGCCAGAAGGGGAAGAAAACTGATTATGTGCGGAGTTGGCACCCAGCAGCACAGATTAATAGCAGCTAAGAGATGGGGCAGTACAGCTGAGCTGACAGCACTATGAGAAAAGAGCTCACAAAAGTATAATGAGACAAAGCTAACCTCTGCTGTACTGCCCCTTCCCCAACACTTTCTGACATGATGAAAGCTGAAGAAGTGTTAGTAATCACACATATGTCTACTATTCTCCTAGAACTATGTAATCACATACAGATTTGCAGGAAAATCAGTGAGAGCAGACAGTCTATAATTACAAAATAGAACCTACAAAGTCGCAAGTAACAAAACATAATTTTATTAATTAATAAATATAGCTGGACAACTAGAGATATTAAAAAACAAGATATAGGACTAATTAAAAACCAATAAAACACAGCAGGCACAATAATAAGTACTGAACATAGGTCCCGATGCCCACATACTCCCTGTGCAGCCTCCACCTTACCCTCCAATGCACGTTTCACTAATGCTTCCGAAGGGGTGGTGAAGTGGAGAATGGAAGCCAACTTTTTAATGAGTGAGAAAGGTGGTAGAGGTGATGGCCATTTCTATCAACGCCTTCCACTATGATTATGTGGCGTGGTCACTATCAATACCTGCATTGGAGGGCGCTGATGGAGTCATTGAAGCTGAAATTCCGGGTCCAAGCCGAGCAGCCAGTGCGTATGTGCGAAATGGAGTGGCAGCCATCTTGGATGAGGAAAACTTGCCCAATGCAACTATGAAAGTAGAAATACAGTTATATGAAAAAGTTTGGGCACCCCTATTAATCTTAAGCTTAATGTTTTATAAAAATTGGTGTTTTTGCAACAGCTATTTCAGTTTGATATATGTAATAACTGTTGGACACCGTAATGTTTCTGCCTTGAAATGAGGTTTATTGTACTAACAAAAAATGTGCAATCTGCATTCAAACAAAATTTGACAGGTGCATAAGTATGGGCACCTCACCAGAAAAGTGACATTAATATTTAGTAGATCCTCCTTTTGCAAAAATAACAGCCTCTAGTCGCTTCCTGTAGCTTTTAATGATTTCCTGGATCCTGGATGAAGGTATTTTTGACCATTCCTCTTTACAAAACAGTTCCAGTTCAGTTAAATTTGATGATCGCCGAGCATGGACAGCCCTCTTCAAATGATCCCACAGATGTTCAATGATATTCAGGTCTGGGGACTGGGATGGCCATTCCAGAACATTGTAATTGTTCCTCTGCATGAATGCCTGAGTAGATTTGGAGCGGTGTTTTGGATTATTGTCTTGCTGAAAGATCCATCCCCTGCGTAACTTCAACTTTGTCACTGATTCTTGAACATTATTGTCAAGAATCTGCTGATACTGAGTGGAATTCATGCATCCCTCAACTTTAACAAGATTCCCGGTGCCGGCATTGGCCACACAGCCCCAAAGCATGATGGAACCTCCACCCAATTTTACTGTGGGTAGCAAGTGTTTTTCTTGGAATGCTGTGTTTTTTTGCAGCCATGCATAACGCCTTTTTGTATGACCAAACAACTCAACCATGGTTTCATCAGTCCACAGGACCTTCTTCCAAAAAGAAATTGGCTTCTCCAAATGTGCTTTTGCATACCTCAGCCGACTCTGTTTGTGGCGTGCTTGCAGAAACGGCTTCTTTCGCATCACTCTCCCATACAGCTTCTCCTTGTGCAAAGTGCGTTGTTGACCGATGCACAGTGACACCATCTGCAGCAAGTTGATGCTGCAGCTCTCTGGAGGTGGTCTGAGGATTGTCCTTGACCTCACCATTCTTCTTCTCTGCCTTTCTGATGTTTTTCTTGGCCTGCCACTTCTGGCCTTAACAAGAACTGTCCCTGTGTTCTTCCATTTCCTTACTATGTTCCTCACAGAGGAAACTGACAGGTTAAATCTCTGAGACAGCTTTTTGTATCCTTCCCCTGAACAACTATGTTGAATAATCTTTGTTTTCAGATCATTTGACAGTTGTTTTGAGGAGCCCATGATGCCACTCTTCAGAGGAGATTCAAACAAGAGAACAACTTGCAAGTGGCTATGAAGTTCAAAGCTTAATGAGGTTACAAAACCAAAAAAGTGCTTTAGTAAGTCAGTAAAAAGTAGGTAGGAGTATTTAAAACAAGAAAATGATAAGGGTGCCCATACTTATGCACCTGTCAAATTTTGTTTGAATGCAGATTGCACATTTTCTGTTAGTACAATAAACCTCATTTCAAAGCAGAAACATTACTGTGTCCAACAGTTATTACATATATCAAACTGAAATAGCTGTTGCAAAAACACCAATTTTTATAAAACATTAAGCTTAAGATTAATAGGGGTGCCCAAACTTTTTCATATAACTGTAGATTGGAAAATATGGGGCGGCGGCTATATTGGATGGGGGAAACGTGCCTATTGCAGTGGGGAAAGTAGACCTTGATGGGAAAAAGAGCCAAATGAAAAAAAATATGTATGTGGATAACTGATGAAAAATGACAGAATGTGGAAGCATGGAGTGAAAAGTGAGGGTGCTAAAAAATAAACAAAGAAATATGATTGGATGCGTTGTGACATGTCAATGAAATGAATGATGAAAAAAAAAATCTAAATAAAGTGATAGGGGAATAGGGAAGATCACAAAATGAAAAACTAAGAAAAAAAAATATATATAATGATAATAAATAAATAGTAAGTAATAAAAAATTGTAAAATTAAAATAATAATAGTGTAATGAGTAAGCAAAGAAAGAGAACATATGAATGTGAAAAAGGGTATGCATAGTGGTAGAATAAAATAGTGTGTATAAAACACACAGAACAATGAAAAAAATATATAAAAACACATTTAAATGGAAAAACGTGCAGCAATATCCAGATGAGACGACAAAGTAAAAAATACTGGAAGAAAGAAAAAATGTGGGACTTGTTTTCATATTAGCCACTGAGATAAACTGCATCCTAGATTGAAAGAGAAGAAGTGAGAAAACAAATAAAAATGAATAAAACTAAAAAGCCACAGCCGACTTCGCAAATATAAGGAAAATAAAATGAAATGTTGGGAAACAATAAGGGAACAAAAAGATGGTAAATTGTAGTCATTAAAGAATACAACAATTAAAGATAGGAAACAAAACTGAGCTGTTCTTATAAACCAAGAGGTGCCAATGTTTATAAAGTAGTTATCCACTTACATTCAATTTGTACCAGCTTTTTCTTGTTTCAGAAAAAACTGTTTCAATATAGGCCAATGGACTTCATCTCTTCGACTATGGAAACTGGTAATTGGCAGGACACGTTCATCTTGATTTTTCATCTTTTTCAGTAAATCATCAAGGTTACATACTCTAGCTAATCTGTAACCTCGGTCAATATCTTTTACTCGATATCCGCGTTGTGTAAATCTGTCTTTCAGATCTCTAACATGGCTCTCAAAGTCAGATGTTTGATCACACAAAATTACTTATCCATTCATGAGAATATTGTGTCTGAACCATATCTCTCACCCATAGCCCTACAAAAAAGATTTTCATAAGACAGCGCAAATGTTACGCCCATTGCCACACCCATAGTCTGCAAGAAAAATCTGTTCCTGAATACAAAAAAAATTGTGATCCAAAACAAAATTGAGTCCATTGGACGGATAAGGAGGTCTCTGGATAGACCCTGCATGTTGAGAAGAAATTTGGTTGCTGGCATCCCCTGTTGATGACTAATGCAGGTATAAAGGGACTCAATATCACATGTCACAAGGAACATGTCAGGTTCCAATACTTCACCATCCAATCGCCTTAAAACCTCTCTCGACTCCTTTAAGTAGGACGGAAGATCGACCATACAAGGTTGAAGACAATGATCAAGGAATCTACAGATCTGTTCATTCATACTTCCACATCCTGATACAATGGGACAACCTGGGGGGGGTTGAGTAAATTTTCATGAACCTTAGGTAATAGAATGTAGCAATAACTGGACCGTCAACCATGAGATCTTCCCATTATGGTTTAGGGATAGTGCCTCTCTCAAGTGTCTTATCCAAAATAAGGAACATATTATTTTGAAATGTTCTTATTGGCAATCTGCAAAAAAATACTTGACATCATTCAGTTGACAGGAAGCCTCCCTTTCATACATGTCAGTATGCCAAATAACCACATTCGATCCTTTGTCAGTTTACCTTTTTACCACCTGTTTCATGATTTTTTTTAATTTCATTTAAAGCAGTCATCTGTTGCTTAGTAACATTATCATTGATTCGCAGTGATGAGTGAATATTTTAAGTTACTCAGACTGTTCTCATGAAAATTTCAAGTGGGACAAAGAGAGAGTAGAGGAAATATGGCAGATTTCTTGACAATTCAAGAAGGGTTTTCTGGTCATTGAGGATCTTTCCGACCCCCTTTCATATTAACCTCCCTTTAAAGAAACACATGGCTGCATGCGACATGGGTTAAACAGAAGGCACTATACTCCAATAGTGACTTCCCACCAAAACGGACATTTTTAATATCAGCTTCTGAACCAGACCTATCCCCCGCCACAGCTCCGGACACGTGACACCTTACTTGGCCTGGGCCTGCCACACACCTAAAGCTTGCTCAATACCCTCTCTCAAGGCCAAAGACCATAAATCCATCCCAATATCATTTAGATGCACACCGTCCGATCTCAAGTGCTCCCTAGAAGGCACCTCCAAATCCTTACGCCTTACCACCACACCTTGCTACGAAACGAGCCATAGTTTTGTTAACCTTAATCCTGGTCTTGTTAATACGCTCAACCGATTTTGTGTACCTCCAGTTCAGCAGAGCAACAATGTCCGACCAAACAATAACGATTCCTGGATACGCTGACCACAACTGTAACATGTCGAATTTAATATCTCTGATGAGTTTCCATGATGATCTAACCCCAAGGTAATTTCCACCAACATGTAACACAAGTACATTCGGCAGTTGATTCACCCTACAATAGTATGCCACCTCCGGCAAAACACTCCCCCAGGTCATACCGCGGATACCCAGCCACTTGATCAGTGCCGTGGACCGAGCCTGCCTGAGCTGCCGACCATCCGTGTGAACATCGGCCAGTAACGCACCCCAAAACATGCAAGAATGACCGAGGATCCACATTAAACATGCACTTTAATAAAACAAAACAATGACCTCATTAATAAACATAAATATCACCACACTAACAAACAGCTACAGCCCATCTCAACCTTATACAGCCACAAGGTGAGGGCGTCCATATGAGCGAAAAAGTGCTGATTCACAACGACCTATACGCCGAACCACATCATCACCCAAGCCCCAACGAGAAGCCTCCGTCGCCGCACCAATGCGGAACGAATGAGACCCATACTCTTCAGGCTTTTCACCCATTAACATTAATCAATGTTTAAAAACTGCAACAAATTGGTACCGAGACAGTGCAAATTCGTCCACATGTCATAAGAACACACCCAGCATTGCACCATGAACTGCCATAAAATGCCTTACTACGACAATCGGGCAGGCTAAATAACCAGGAATAGAATAAACATTCCCACATTGATCAGTCTTAGACTGCCTGAACACACATTCCACCCTATCATCCAACACATGAACGTCACCCAAAAGCAAACCCCCTTCCACCATACGTGGAGGACTGATTAGCTCGCTTATGCGAAATGCACCAAAGAAGGCTAACACAAAAGCAGCCGAAAACAATGCTATCTCATAAAGGGAATAACAAACAGATTGCACACAACCCAACAACTTGTTCAACAGTGCAAAAGAAACTGGCCTCCTTTTATCTTGACTAACTACGCCTTTCCGAAAATCCTTCATGGCCTGATTCACTAAAAATTCCTTTGTGACATCCTTCACACCCTGTAACTTAAACAGAAATGCCAGCGTCGCTAATCTCTGCGACACTGCGGACACCGATCTACCCGAAATGAAATCTTTTCCTAAAAAGGATAAAACTAAACACAGCCTATCCTTATCAGAAGAATCCACCTCCATGCACGCACTCAAAGTTTCCCATTCTAGCAATAATTTTGGATACCTTCTTGAGTTCTTGATTAACTCGAAAACTACACATTGACTAGACTCCAAAGCACATTGGGACATTCCGCTCCCACTTTATCTGCCCATGGCACCAGCTGGAGAAACCAGTCGAACTGAAACGAGACAGCGCATCAGCCACTTCATTCAATTCCCCCGGAACATGCCTCGCCACTATACACATTCCTTTCCAAACAGCGCAACACCAAGTGACGTAGGTACACCACTATAGGAGGAGATTTTGCCAACAAAGAATTTATTGCATGAACCTCCAACAGGTTATCACAATAAAAACAAACGTTCTTTCCGCTAAACTCGGCCCCCCACAATTCCAGGGCCAGTACAGTTGGGAATAATTCCAACAAGGACAAGTTTTTTTACCAAACCCGTTTCCTGTCAGGTCACTGGCCAAGGACCTACGCACCAATGTCCCAGAAAAAACGCTCCAAAACCCAATGACCTAGCAGCAACCGTGTAAAGCTGCAAGTTATCATAGAATGGTAGAGTTGGAAGGGACCTCCTGGGTCATCTGGTCCAACCCCTTGCTCAAAGCAGGATTCACTAAATCATCTCAGACAGATGTCTGTCCAGCCTCTGTTTGAAGATGTCCATTGAAGGGGAACTCACCACCTCTCGTGGCAGCCTGTTCCACTCATTAATCACCCTAACTGTCAAAAAGTTTTTTCTAATATCTAATCTGTGTCTCCTCCCATTTAGTTTCATCCCATTGCTTCTAGTCTTTCCTTGTGCAAATGAGAAGATGATCCTTCTACAATGTGACAGCCCTTGACATATTTGTAGACAGCTATTAAGTCTCCTCTCAGTCTTCTTTTTTGCAAGCTAAACATTCCCAAATCCTGCAACCGTTCCTCATAGGACATGGTTTGCAGACCAGTCACCATTCTGGTCGCTCTTCTCTGAACTTGCTCCAGTTTGTCTATGTCTTTTTTAAAATGTGGTGCCCAAAACTGTACACAGCATTCCAGATGAGGTCTGACCAAAGAGGAGTAAAGACCGATAATGACTTCACGTGATCTAGACTGTATGCTTCTGTTAATACATCCCAGAATTGTATTTGCCTTTTTTGCTGCTGCATCACACTGTTGACTCATGTTCAGTCTATGACCTATTAGTATACCTAAGTCTTTTTCACATGTACTGTTGCTTAGCTCTATTCCTCCCATTCTGTATATGCTTTTTTCATTTTTATTGCCCAGATGTAGTACTTTGCATTTTTCCCGGTTAAAAACCATTCTGTTGGTTGCTGCCCACTGCTCCAGTTTATTTAGGTCTTTTTGAATCCTCTCTCTCTCTTCTCTAGTATTAGCTATCCCTCCTAGCTTTGTGTCATCAGCAAATTTAATCAGTTTACCCTCAATTCCTTCATCTAAATCATTGATAAAGATGTTGAACAATACAGGTCCCAGGACGGAGCCCTGTGGTACCCCACTTGAGACATTCATCCAGCTGGATGTGAAGCCATTTACAACCACCCTTTGAGTCCGATCACTAAGCCAGTTATGAATCCACCTAACAGTTGCCTGGTCCATTGCATACTTGGTCATTTTTTCAATAAGGATGGTGTGAGATACTTTGTCAAATGCTTTGCTGAAGTCAAGATATACTATCATTGGACACCACTTTGTCCATCCACAGCGTGCAACCATTATATTTCGCCAGAAAAGAGTCCCAAACCTCCAGATCCGCCTTGATCTCCTGAGTAACGTGAAAAAATGATGCGACGATGATTTTCCTGCCAACGCCTCCGATAATCACCTGGAAAACACCCTGACCATCGGCATTATCCTGCAAGCAAAATTAAGCTTGCCCAACAATGACCGTACTACCTTCAACCTTATTTTCTTGACGCGTCGCACCGCCGCTTCCGCCAGCCGCAAATCCATCAACTTTCCTTTAGGAAGCCTACACTCCATCGCCACACTGTCAATTTCTATACCCAAAAAACACATCACCGTAGCAGGGCCCTCCGTCTTGTCTGCGGCTAATGGGATCCCAAACAACACCGTCACCTTCTTTAAAGTTACCCACAAAACTGAACACACTAACAAGCCAGAAGGCCCAACACAAAAGAAATCATTCAGGTAGTGAATTATTGAAGAGACCCCGGACATGTCCCGAACCACCCATTCAACAAATAAACTAAAAGCCTCAAAGTATGAGCATGATATAGAGCAGCCCATGGGCAAACAACGATCTACAAAAATGTTTTCATCCCACATGCAGCCTAACAGATGAAGAGTGTCCGGATGCACTGGAAGCAAGCGAAAAGCCGCCTCAATATCCGATTTTGCCATTGTGGCGCCCCTGCGGGGTCAGTCGCCACAGAGGTACTGCATCTCACCCAGAGGTGTGGTATCTCACTCTCAGGTAAGGATGGAGTACTGCCCGGGACCCACCCACTTGCATCCAACACTACACCCTTCCAGGCCAGCAGGCGGGGCAAGATGCACTGCCTTATGCTGAGCCCTGTCCCTGTTAGAAGTGCGGTGGAACCGACTGAGGGGGAACCAAGTATTGGGTGAGGGTGGAGGAAGCAGCTAGGGGAGCACTTCAGTAGGTGTATAAAAAGGGGAGCCATCTTGAGAGAGAGAGTCCAGTCAGTGTTCAGTCTGAGGAGAGAGTGGTGGAAGCAGGAGCTCTGCTCAGAGAAGAGAGCCTAGACAGAGAGGCCCAGGAGGACTGGCTGAAGAGGAAGGGAGCAGAGGAAGGCTCCAGGAGTGAGGGGATCCCAGGGGCACGGCAAGTGCGGAAGCCACCAATGCGCCCGAATCTGCAGGAACGTGGAGGTATCAGGCCGCAAAGAGGACCGGCCCCTAACTATTGGAGAACTACAAGGCTCAGCTAGAAACCGGATGCTTCTGTACTTTCAGGGTGCAGCTGCTCACAACCACAACTACATCGCTAAAAAGGTAGCCACATAGGATTCAGGGGACTGCAGGTTACCCGCCAAAATCCGAGGTTACCGGCTTGGGACACTGGCGCAGGGCAGGAGGGTGAGAGCCAGCGCAGGAAGACGACCGAGTAAGGCACACAGACTGGGGTCCCGTTATGTACTCCTGAGGCACCTGGGAGATTGCTGAACCCCTGCCTTGGTAAACACAGGACGGTGTGGGAGGTTACCCTGGTCCTGGTAACCTGGAGTTCAACAACTGTGAGTAAACCTTGAAGACTACACCCCACTGTGTCCTAGAATTATTATCTGCGCCATCACCTGCACTACACCGCACCAACCACATCCGCCCTATAGTATCACTACTTACTGCCCTGGAGCTAAGCTCTCCCTGTGGAGAGCTGAACCAACTCTGCTGCGTCATCATCAGTTCCAGAGGATCTGCACCGCAGCGGCGGCCCCATATAGCAGCATATCACAGGTGTCGTCACGAACATTATATAAAAACTATATTCCCTTTTCTTTAATCCCTTTTATTAACCGCCCTGGGTCACGGACCGGGTCACTGCCACTGTGACACCCCCAGCACCGACCTGCCCCGCTACAGAGTACCCCACGGCCCAGGGGGCGAGTCACCACCAACGCAGCTTGCCCTGCTGCCCTTACCAACCCTAATGACTTATCAAACGATAACTCTACCGGGATGCCATTCACGGAGTCTTCTTCTAGAGAAGATAAGTGATGAATAAGCCAAAACTTATTTGGTACCAGCTTGGGTACAACATTCAAAGGGGAAATTCTCAATTCTGGCCAAGGCGGATCCAGAAACGGTCCCGCCGTGCTCCCCAAAGCCACTTCATTATACAGCGTTTCCATCACCACCTCCGGGTGTTCCCCTGCCGATTTCAAATTTCCCGGCCTAAATTTTGGCGCTCAGAAAAACCCAGCTCAATTAACCTAGCCGCCTCCATATCTGGATATCTATTTAAAAATGGAAGCATCGCCTCGACCTTCACGGGAGTCCTCCCTCTTTCCAGAACCCTCACCTGTTTTGCCTTTTGCTCGTTTAAAGCACTTACTGAGCCCCTGACTTCCCCTACATCCAAAACACTCGTGCTTAAACTTGCATGTGCCCCCAAACTTACATTGCCCCTAGTTGAACTGCCAACAAAAACCTTTCTTTATAGACACTGAAGATCCGCTGGCTGTCTCCTGCCCTCCGGTTTCTGCTGCTGGGCTTTCGGTGCCCCACAACCTCGGACTCCGGTGTCCAGTTCTTCTGCGCTTCCTCTGGGGTGAACTGCCATGCAGCTCCACTCCCTAGGTCTTTCCTCATCGACGTCCTGACTTCAACTCCTTTCTTCTTTCCTCAAACTAACCCCGCCTCCAGATCCCAGTTGCTAAGGGGAGGAGCTCCCCTTGCTGGTCTGGAGCCAGGAAAGTGTTGCATGCTAGCAAAACCTGATTAGGGGACCCCTCCTTGCTTCGAGGCATGGCATCACCCCTTGTGAGGGAGGCAATGCCACTGTGGCACCCGGACTCCTGGGGTGCCACATACACTTCAATTATCCAACCGAACCACCTCATCCTCCTTTTCTTTCTCAGTATTACTCTTTTCCTGTGATAACACCGAGCCACCACCCTGCAGGCGCACTCCCGCCTGCCCAGATCCTGCTCCTGAACCTCCGGAAGCCACTCACGCCACTGCCGGCGACCTCACATCACTTGCCCCCTGTGACGCCAAGCCCAGCAATACACTTAATAATTGACCCCATAGATAATGCACCCACCAATTGCCCCTTGAATATTCCCTATAACACCCTCTGAATTACTAACCCCCAACACACCCCGAGCACCACCCACATCAGTTAAATTATGAACAAGGGTAGTCTCCTCATCAGGCTGCCTCAGAGAGATCCTCTGACCGGCCGCGACATCTCCTGACGGAACTTGCTCATGTTCTGACGGTCCCTATGAAATCTCGCCCTCCTCTCAGCTTTTCTCCATGTTTTCAACGTTGTCAGGTCTTGATAAAGGCGCAGAAGGGGCTGCCTGACGACGCTGCCGCGCCGGATCCAAAGATAGCTCCCTAAGGTCCCGCACATCTGCCGGCCGCTTCCTGCCCGATGATCTTAAAAGGGCCCCGCAGGACAGCCTGCCCCCGCAATCTCCCGTGGCACTCCTGGACCCCAGATCCTCCCATCCACAGACCCACCCTGCCGCCTGCAGGAGGGCCGCTCATCTCTCATCCGTCCCCTTTCTTGACCACCTGCTGCTGCGCCAGTGTTCCTCATGGCTCTGCTGCACCTCCGCCCTGCAAGCCGTGCTCCTCCCTGCCGACTGTGGGAAGGCCCTTCACGCTCCCTCCCCCGCCGGGGTCGACCCCAGCATGACATCGGGGCCACCGCTGCAGACAGCAACTCCTCCCCCGCCGTATACTGGACGCTGGCCCCGCCCTCATCCGCAGACCGTGGGAGGACTCCTCGTCCCGCCATCTTGCCAGGTATAACCCACGGCTGGCTTGTCACCGGGGGTCACCGCCGCGCTGCTCGGGGGCCTTTTAGGCCGCAAACCGGAAGTAGGCCGCAGCGCAGGCACGCCCACTTCTGGTAGGCTGCGGCTCCGGCGAGGATTCCTCCTGGGGATCGGAGAAGGAGCCTCAGGCACGCGCTGCTCCCCTGGCTGCAGAGGTCCCCGAGGGGGCTCCTGGAGCTTCTCCTGCTCCGAACCTCACCTGCTGGTGAGTAACGCTCCGGCGGCCGTGACCGCTGCAGGCCTCCCTGAAGCTTCTTCTGCAGCCGACGACTGTGCACAGGTCACCCGCAGCTGCTGCTGCACCAAGTCTGCCCCATGGATCGCTGAGACAGGCCGCGCTAGGTCCAGCAAGGCCACAAGATCTGCCATGGCTCCACTGCAGGGTCTGGTCTGCTTCAGCTGCGATCCAGGAAGCAAGAGGAGGTAACTGACCCCTGCCCTTCCTTATATCATCTCTTGCTCCTCCCCCCACCTCTTCCCCTCCAATCAAAACTCCCCACACTACTCCTAATCCCTTATTCAAAATTCTAACTCCTTCACTCCCACCCTCCTATCTTGTCATGTGGCCTATACGCCCTATGGGGCTCCCTGGCCTTCCTTACTAATGGTAGAGGGAAACTTACCCTTGTATACTTCGCCTGCCCCAGCAAGAGATTTTCTAATGCCTGGATTGCTTGGAGTTCCCTGTCTGTGGTAAAAATAGAATTGGTGGAATTTATCATGAAACATTTCTTAACAGTTTTTGAATAAAAAGATTTATCTTTAATGGCTCAAAAATGGTTAAAATTTGCTGCGGGTCTCACACACACACAGTCTGGAAAACAACAAGGCTATGTGATCTGATCCATAGATTATAATGGGTGGGTGAACACCGCGGATATAACCCGTACGTGAAACACTGTCGTGTGAATGAGGCATTGACGCGCCCCCGGGGCAATGGGGTACTCGGCATCCGGGCCTGTGGATGCTGGTGGGGGATATCACGGTGGCTGGCCCGGTCCGTGGCCCAGAGTGGTCAACCAAAAAGGGGGATTTGTAACTTGGATAGGAAAAATATAATAAATAGTTTGTGACGCCACCTGTGGTACCTGGTAAGGATTACCAGCGCTGCTGCAGACCTCCGGGGGGTGATGGGATGGCAGCTGAGGTGGAGCAGCCGCCGGGGCCGTGTGGAGTTTGATGGTGGTGATGCTGGGACTTGTAGTGCAGGCGGATGGCGCAGCAGAAGTAACTGACAGAGACAGGGGATTCGCTTCAATACCTTTACTGGTGCAGATGTCAGGTACGGTCCAGGGTACTCAGTAGGATGGGTGCACTTCAGAACTTCTCCCCAGTGAGCGGGTATAAGGCCTCCTGGTCCGTGTCTGCCTCTCTGTATGCTCCTGGCCAGCCTGCAACTGGGCCTAGCTTATGTGTCGTGTTGTTCCTTCACCTGTCGGTAGTAGGACCTTCTGCTGGCAACCACTATCCCTGGTAAAGCTGGGGCCTTCGTGGTACCTGATCCTGTAATGGGTCTAGCTTCAGGTCGTCGAGGGACTTGTAGTCCTGGAATGCCGGTGAACCCTACTGGGTATAAAGGGACCCTGTAGGCGCGGACCCGGTGTCCGGTTTGTATATCGGGGTGAGCCTATGAAGCTCCTCTGCCCCTTCAACTCCTCTCTCCTTTCTCCTCTCTGCCGTCGGCCACACTCGGGGCCCTCAGAACTTAGCAGCAGACGCGCTGCGTCTTCGCTGCTCTCAGCGTCAGCACGCTCTCTGACTCTGACTGAACTTCTCACTGACTGAGCTACCTGGCTCCACCCTCCATATATATATCCCTAACAGGCTCCCTCTGGTGGTGTGAGGTGGAAGGGTGGAGGTGTTTGTATGTAATGAGGGCCTCTTGTGGAAAAGTCCATTCATGCACCCTGGGTCTTGTGGTACCTGTGCACAGCAGGGTGCCACAGCATGAGTCTGATTAGGCATTATTTCAAAAGGAAGTCTGGGGTTTGTATTACAGAGGATTGTGGTCAGGAGTCTGCATTAAAGAGGTTGTTGTACACTACTTGGGCAACCCCTTCTTGATCTAAATGTTTGGCCATAATAAAATTAAAACGCCTGAGTATAGGTGAGTATAAGCTTTTTTATTTTATTGGGGCCAAGCGTGGGGGTGAAGGAGTTGTCCAAGTAGTGGACAACTTCTTTAAGAGAGAGTCTGGTCTGGGTATGGATTTATGAACTCTGGTAACTGTATCTTTTAGGGCTCTTTTCCAATCCGAGTTTACAGAGCTGCAGTACTGAAAGGAGGGACGGAGCCACTGATTACACAGGAGGTCACTGACCATAAGTTTTTCCTAAGAAATCAAAGGTCAAAAGCAGCAGACACTGAAGAAATATAGCAGGTAGGCATCAAACATGTAGAAGAGACTTAAATGTTTATTTTTTGCCCAATTTATATAAACCCTCGTCATGATTCATATCGTCTAAATAATACTAACTGCATTACTAGGATAGGTTCATAATTAGCGGCATTTAACATGTTGATAATCACGGGAGAATCGCGATTCCACCCGCGGCTGTTAGGAGCACATGACAGCTGATCAGATCCACTGTCAAGTCCCCGGAAAGTTGCGGGCTCATCGTCGGAGCCTGCATCTAAGGCGAAGACACGTCATGCGCCGTATATGTACGGCGCATGTCATGAAAGGGTTAACAGGACAGGCTTAGCCTTTGGTGTGACCTGCTGATAATATTATTTAGAATCTGATAATTGTGACCAAATTGTTGGCCAAATGATGCTTCAGTTGATCATTTGGCCAACAACCATCTTGGCCGTCTCTCCCATACACGGAAGCGCTCACTTGGCCGAGTGCTCCTGTGTTCTCTATGAGAGAAACTGACAATCATCTCTGTCAGCAGCTATTCTCAGAGAGAATGAAGTGATCGGCAGTCCAAAATTGTATATGCCCAAATAATATCTTCCCTGACCAGTTGATTGGCGCGCCAATATGATGCGCCCCATGGGCCCTGGGGTACTTGGTGCCGGGCCGGTCGTTTCTAGGGGAGATGTCACAGTGGCGGTGACCCGGTCCGTGACCCAGGGTGGTCAATAAAAGGGGATATTTACAGGGGATTTATAGTTTTTATATAATGTTCGTGACGCCACCTGTGGTATGTGGCTAAAGGGAGCCGCCGCTGCAGAGCAGGTCCTCTGGAGCTGATGTTAGTGCAGCAGAGTTGGTTCAGCTCTCCACAGGCAGAGCTTAGCTCCAGGGCAGGAAATGGTGATGTTATAGATGTTGCTGTGAAGTGTAGTGCAGGGGATGATGGCGCAGTAATAAGTCGCAGAGACAGTGGGGTGCAGTCTTCCGGATTTACTCACATTTCTTACTTTGCTCCTGGTTACAACTGCAGATCATATCTTCCCACGTCGTCCTGTGCTTACTCAGGGAGGGGTACAGCAAACCCTCAGGTACCTCCGGAGTACATAACGGGACCCCCTTCTGTGTGTTCCTTCTGGCCGTCTTCCTACACCTCACACCCTGTGTCCCAATCCAGTGACCGTGGACCTTGTCGGGCGACTTTTTCTCTGTCCCCTGGGTCTTCTATGGCCACCTTTTCGGTGAAATAGATGTGGCTTTTGGCTGCAGCACTTGAAATGCTGCACCCTCCGGTTACCTAGTTGAATATTGCTATTCTCACTAGTTAGGGGCCGGTCCCCTCTGCGACCCGATCTCTCCACCGCCTAGATTTGGTGGATTTGGGTGTACGGGTGGCCTCCAGCACTGCCCATACCCCTGGGATTCTTTCTTCACTCCTGGAGCCTTCCCTCTGCTCCCGTTCCTTCCTCCTCTACTCCTGGGCCTCCTCACTAGGCCCTCCTCCTGAGCAGAGCTCCTGCTGAGCTGCTGCTCTGACTCTCTCTCTGACTCAACCGCCTCAGAACTTCACTCACTCTAGAATGTTCCACCCTCTCTTTCATATTGCTCCATACTGTGCTCCCCTGAACTGCTTCCTCTACCCACACCCACTACATGGTTCCCCCTACTTTGGTTCCCCCAGCTCCAGCCAGGGACAGGGCTCAGCAGAGGAGCAGCGCATTTTGCCCCTCCTGCTGGTCTGGAGTAGTGTAGTGTTGAATGCAGGTGTTAGGGTCCCGGGCTGTACTCCTTCCTTACCTGAGAGTGAGATACCACACCTCTGGGTGAGATGCAGTACCTCTGTGGCGACTGAACCCACATGGGCGCCACACATACATATGACGCGCCCTTTTGGCCGTGGGGTACCCGGTGCCGGGCCGGTAGATGCTGGGGGATGTCACAGTGGCGGTGACCCGGTCCGTAACCCAGGACGGTCAATAAAAAGGGGTTATTGATTGGGGATTTATAGTGATTGTATAACGTTCGTGACGCCACCTCTGGTATGCGGCTAAGGGAGCCGCCGCTGCGGAGCAGGTCCTCTGGAGCTGATGTGAGTGCAGCAGGGATGGTGTGGCTCTCCACAGGTAGAGCTCAGCTCCAGGGCAGTGTAGATGTTATAGGTTATGCTGGGCGTTGTAGTGCAGGGGTTGATGGTGCAGCAATAATCACAGAGACAGTGGGGTGCAGTCTTCCGAGTTTACTCACAGTTGATCAGTTCCTCAGGTTACAGGGTCCGGACCACAACCTCCCACGTCGTGCTGCGTTCACCAGGCAGAGGTTCAGCAATCCCTCAGGTGATTCAAGAGTGCCTGACAGGACCCCTTTCTATGTGCCTTCCTCAGTCGTCTTCCTGCGCTGGCTCTCGCCCTCCTGCCCTGCGCCTCGCAACCAGTGTCCCAATCCGGTAGCCTCGGGTCTTGTCGGGCGACCTGCAGTCCCCTGGACCCTCTGTGGCCACCTTTTCGGCGATATAGTTGCGAATGTGGCCACTGCACCTTGCAAGTACAGCAGCCTCCGGTTCCTAGCTGAGCCTTATAGTTCTCCACTAGTTTAGGAGCCGATCCCCTCTGCGGCTCGATCCCTCCACCGCCTGGCAGATTCGGGCGTACGGGTGGCCTCTAGCACTGCCCGTACCCCTGGGATCCCCTCTGTTCCTGGGGCCTTTCTCCTGCTCCCTCTCCTCTCTCAGTCCTGGGCCTCTCACTAGGCCCGCCTCCGAAGCAGAGCTCCTGCAGAGCCTCTGCTCCACACACTCTCCTCCTCTGACTGGCTTGTCTTTCTAAGATGGTTCCCTCTTTTATATCACTCCCTCACCAGTGCTCCCCTGATTTACGTTCTCCACCCACACCCACTACATGGTTCCCCCTCACTAAGTTCCCCTCCACTCCAGCCAGGGCCCAGGGACTGTGCTCTCCCGTAGGAGCAATCTCGCCCTGCCCTACTGAAGTGGATGTGTTGAATGCAGGTGTTAGGGTCCCGGGCTGTACTCCTTCCTTACCTGAGAGTGAGATACCACACCTCTGGGTGAGATGCAGTACCTTTGTGGCGACTGAACCCTCAGGGGCGCCACACATATTAGAGTGTAAGGCATACTTATTGATATGAATGTGTCAACCGACTTTAGACTTATGTATGGGGGACTGAAAGCTGCATTTACACCTAAAATACAGCTTTCAGTCCCTTCTAAAGAGGCAGCCAATTAAACACAATAAACAAGCTAAATGCTCATTTATCGGGTGAAATGATCTAGATGTAATGATGCAGATAGTGAGGATGCAGGGACAGTTAACCAAAGCTATTTATTTTCCTACCACAGAAAGAACGTTTAACTATAGGAACACATGGTGATGCAGGTATATGGAGACAACTAACACAATCTTAGCAGTAATGACAATAAAAGCAGTGTAATAAATGCAATATCTTACTCTATGTTCTATCTGCATGCAGTCTCATTTCACAGTTAAACGACTATTAATGTCTTTAGCTCAAAGAGCGTCACTGCCAGCGCCAGGCTTGTAGCTGTAATATGCGCTTCAAGCGCCTTTGATTGTTATACTGGCACTAACGGGGGACACCGGTACTTTCCGCTAGGCCACAAGTGCCTCATATGTGAGTCACTTAGTGTGTTCTTCACACTGGCCACCCTCGTTCCTTTCTGAAGCGCAGCCACGGCCCACACCCTGTACCGTTCGTCTACGCTTGAATTAAAGACCTGGTTCACTTGGGTCTTCTCGTCAGCACGGCAGACGTCCTGCCTCATCCAATGACCACCGTCTGATCTTCGGTGCTTGACCTGCGGCATCTTGACTGGTGAAGACTGGGTTTTGGGTATTGACCAATGGAATCTGGGCTTAAATCAGCCATCATCTGCTGTGAAAAATCCGAGCTCGGCATATGAGCCTGCATTAAATTCAGGGACATGACCTTTGAAGTACATTAACGTCATAGGTCGTGAAGGGGTTAATGTCATTACCTAATCTCTTTTCTAATATACATTAATTAAAAAATCCCTATTGTTCCTTCACTAGACTATCTGACTCCTTTTTTTTTTTTTTTTTTTACCTTCTTCCTGTTTCACGTTGCTTCGTTTGAGAACCCCAAGTGCATACTGGGATTTACAAACAAACCATCATCAGGGAGCAGAGGCTGTCGTCATTGCAGTAGCGCCTGTCCTTTCCCTGAATTAAGAGCCGTCAGTGATGTCCTTTTCAGGGTCTGGGCTAGTTCCTCCTCTACTGAGCATGCGTCTGTTGTCAACATCATCCCACACTGATAACATCACCTCCACCTTCCTGATATAGGGCCACATGGCTCATGTGTTTCGCTGTGACCACTGCACCCTAGTTGCACTCTTGTGAAACAGTGTAAGGCTATGTGCCCATGATGCAGAAATGCTGCGGATTTTTCCTGAGCGTTTCTGCATCTCTCTGGCAGAAAAAACGCATGCGGATTTTACATGCGTTTTTTTCTGCCAGGTAGAAGCGTAAGTGAAGCTTTTTTAACATGCGATTTCGCATGCGAGTTGTGAAGCACTTTTCTAAACGATTTTAGCATCACTTGGAAAAGTGCTTGACAACTTGGTCACACTGTATAAATCCATGCAAACGGCATGGATTTATATAGTGTGACCAAGTTACGATGCTGCAAATGCAGCATCAATAGTAAAAAAAAGAATACAAATGGTGAAAAATAAAAAAAAAACATATACTCACCTTCCGATGGCCCCTGATCTCCTTCTCCGTTGCGTCCGGTGTCTTCAGCGGCTCGCGGTGGTGTAAAAGGACCTTCCATGACGTCATTTAGTCATGTGACAGGTCACATGACTAAATGACATCATGGAAGGTCCTTTTACCACCGCGAGCAGTCGAAGACACCGGAGAAGGAGACCGGGGGCCATCAGAAGGTGAGTATATGTTTATTTTTTATTTTAATTCTTTTTTAACTACAGGTAGTATGGTACCCGGGACTGAAGGAGAGTCTCCTCTTCTCCAGACCCAGGTACCATCTGCGCATTGAACCGCATAATATCCGCATGTGCACATGTAGTCATGCGGATGTTATGCGGTCCAATACAAGTCAATGGTGGCTAAAACGCCGCGATTCCGCTAAATTTATGGTAGTGCTGCGGATTTTTCCGCAATGTTAATCTGCAGCGGAAATTTCCCAGCATGTGCTCAGCAAATGCGGATTATCATTGGGGAACATTGCAGACCTTCTACCAAGCGTTTTTTAAGCATTTCCGTGGCGGAATTGCTGCTATGGAAGTGCTTAAAAAACATTGTGGGCATCGTGGGCACGCAGCCTAAGGGGGCTCTCTCTAGCTACCACCTCTCTAACATGCTGTAGCCTTGCTGACCATGCATTCATTCACAGATAATCTCCAGGTCTGGCTGACACAACTGACACCTTTACAAAATCATCACTATCCCGGAGTCAGTATGAAAAATGTCCTGAGCTCAATGCTCCCACACATTATTCACATCTTTAAATTTGCTATGACTGAGATAGCTGCTGCTAGTGCCCTTACTACAGTTCCTGACAGAGCCAACCAACAAAACTAGGCTTTTGTTACACGCACGCCACTAGGTTCAAATAGGGCGAGACAGGTTTCATAAATTAATTGGAATCTTGGGGGAACCGTTACTCAGGGCAACCATAGGCTGCAGCTTCTCTCAGGCACATGAAAGATTCAGTTGCTGACCAGACACATCTGACAAGAGTCTTTTTCAACAGTTTAACAGTGGAATTTAATCTGAAGCATGGCCAGTGCAGTTCAGGGATATTACAGCAACAATCTTCATTACAGCACAGTCTCATAAAGCAGGCACAGGAACCTCAGTCTCTTCAGTAGCATAATTCAGCACAAATTAGATCTCTTGGCAGCACACTTCTATACGTAAACAGCAGGCTTTTCCTTCACAAGGTCTCACTAGTACACAGCATTCTTTATTCTGCATGGAGATGGAGGGGGGAGGGTTTGATGAGGAAGATGATCTCTGTGACACAATTCCTTCCAGTCCTTATCTTCCTGCCCGATGATAGATTTCCTGAACTAACAGTGCAGGGTATCTGACCCGTGTTGAGTTTCACCCTGGACTTGAATCCTGTTCTCTTTCCTGCACTTCTGTGAGATACAGATCACACACCACTTCTCCCTTTGGCTGCAGCCAGAATAGTAAACAAGTTCCCCACAATCCCCCTGGGGCTCTGCTAACCACTCCCTGTCTCTTGTGACTGTGTTAACTCTTATAGTTGCTGGATGCTTTTGAAGCAACAGCACTACTTCTGCATGTCACACTTTCCCTTCTTTTTTAATGTTGTTCTCGATATTCGTTTTAATTGGTCAAGCTGACCAATTCTGAGACAGTGGTAAAAGTTGAATAACTTTATATACAAATTGGCATTGTCATATTGGCATAAAATTTACAAACATCAATAACAACCTATTCTTACGACCTTTTGCTTGTAGATCTCCTGAAAGAAATACACAATTAAAATAATCAGCATCTCTTCCGCTGGAGGTTTTCGTACGTCTTCAACCAGCTCTCTCTCTCACTAGGCCAAAACAAGTCTTTCCACCAGGTAACATTGTCCATACTGTCTCTCGGTGGTGAATACCACTCAAGTGAGCTTACCTGGTCCGTAGGCAGAAATACCTGTTTCCAATCGACAGTCCTTGGCACTTGACTCGGTTCACCGAGTGTCTCATATGTCAGCATCACAGGCCTCCTCACTTCTCGAGTCGACATCCTCCTGGTAGGTTGTTCCTCAGATACAACGGGTTCCTCCGTTGCAGGAGTTTCTTCTGCCACACTCATTTCTCGAACTTCCTCAGATGATCTTGGAAGTGCCTCTGTAAGTTACTGTACTTCTCTTGAATCGTTCGTTTCCACCTGGTCTGGTAATTCTGCTACTCCTAAGTGTCGATCGGTCTCTTCAGTGAACGGTGTTCGATCATCAAATCTGAATTGGACTATATCTGTACTCCTTGGTACAAACTCTGGAGCCTGGGGACTTACTTCACTCTCCTGAGGATGGTACATCCCTCTCCTTGCCGGTCCGAGAAATACAACGGTGTGTTCTTCTTCATGTGAACTTTCAAGATCACTATCCATCTTCGGAGCTTCAGTCTGTGGTGGTCCCTTAGTCGATCTCGGACGATGTTGTTCTACTTCTGGAAAGTCTTGTTGTGGTGGGAGATAATCACAGGGTAGTAGTAAATTCCGATGGACTATTCTGGTTTCCAATCGGATTTCATACACTGTACTGTCATCGGCTTTCCTCCTTACGACCACATACACCTTGTCTTCCCAGTACAAACAAAGTTTTCCCGGACCGCCTTTTGTTCTTGACTAGCACACGGCTTCCCAGTGCCAATTCTGCTCCATAACATTTTCAGTCATAGTACTCCTTGCTCTTGCTCTGTCCTTGCGTAACCACTTTGGACGCTATGTTGTATGCCTCTGCCATCCGTTCCTTCCATTTCCGAACATACTCCGGATATGTTCTGTAAGTCTCTGACACTGGAGTATCGAACATGATGTCGATTGACAGTCTTGGCGATTGACCGTACAATAGAAAGAAGGGTGAGTAACCCATTGCATCGCTCTTCGTACAGTTATAGGCATGTACCACTTTTGACAGAGAACTCTTCCAGTCTTTCTTCTCGTCAGCTGTTAAAGTGTGCAACATCGACAATAATGTCCGACTAAATCGTTTCACTTGTCCATTACCCTCTGGGTGATAGGGCATTATGTGGGATCTCTGAATCCTACAGTACTTTCCTATCTTGGCAAAGATCTTGTTCTCAAATTCTCTTCCTTGGTCATGGTGTAACCTCGTAGGGAACCCAAACCTCAAAGCAAAATCATTGAAGATCTTCTCTGCTGCTGTGCGACCCTCTTTATTGGTGGTGGCATATGCTTGAGCAAATCAAGTAAAATGGTCCATCACCACCAAGATGTATTCGTCACCACCCTTGCACGTCTCGAGATGTAGAAAGTCTATTGAGACCATCTCAAACGGATACGTAGTTTGGATGTTGCCCATAGGTGCCCGGGTTGATGTGTTGGGACATTTATCTTTCAGACCCCCACACTCCCTGGTCACGTATCTCTCAATATCTCTCTGCATGTACGGCCAGAAGAAACGTTCACGGATCAAGTTTGTTGTCCTTTCCACTCCCAGGTGTCCCATGTTTTCATGGAGTTCTTTGAAGACCAATCTACGAAATACTCTGGGTAGTACCAACTGCCGGTTTTGACCTCCTTTACGATACAGGATACAGTCTTCACTGAGGTAGAGCTTCATCCATTCTTTAACTAAAACAGATACTGCTGGTGACTCATTATCTTTCTCCCATTTACTTGGAAACTGATTTTGGTCCACATAAAGTAGTATTTTACCATTTATCTGATCTTCCCATTGTGCTCTATGGATTTTTCCTTTTGGTAGTCGTTGAGTAGACAGGGGGTAATCTTGTTCTCTCGCTTTTATGGTGGTTTCCACCGTCAACGGACACCACAATGGTGTGTCTTCCTCTTGATAAGCTTGTACTGCTTGGGTAGTGCTCTCAATTGCTTCCAAACTGACTTCCTCTGAGCTTTCTTACATGAACTAATCAGGCTCTATTGGCATTTTCGACAATCTGTCAGCATCAGCCTTGCATTTTCCTGGCCTGTACTTGATGCTGAAATTGAAGTCAGCTAGTTCAGCGACTCATCTCTGACCCGTTGCATTCAGTTTGGCTGTAGTGAGGACATAGGTCAAAGGGTTGTTGTCAGTGTATACCTCAAACTCTTTGCTGTAGTAGAGATAATCTCTAAATGGTTCACAGATAGTCCATTTCAACTCCAGGAACTTCAATTTTCCGGAATGTAGATGGTAATTCTTCTCGGCGTCTGTCAACGTTCTAGAACCGTAACCGTTGACTCTCAGTTTTCTATCTTGATGCTGATACAGGGCAGCTCCCAGTCCAACTTGAGAAACGTCACAATGAAGAACAAACGGTAAGTTGAAATCAGGATATCCCAAGATGTGTGGTTTTACCAGGTAGTCTACTAGTTCTTCCAATACCTCCTGGTGGTCTACTGTCCAGAGAATGGCTTTTGGGATGAAACGGCGTTGCTTCTTTTAAGCCCAGTTCTACCCGCATTCTTCTTTTTCTCAGTGTGTGTTGTTGACTCTGTCACCACCCCCCCCCCAAGAGGAGGTATAGTGGGGTGGCAATCCTGGAGAAGTTCCGAACGTAAGTACGATAGTAGGAGAGGAATAATAATATCTACCTCAACTCCCCGACAGTAGAGGGCCGCTTGTCTTTTAAGGCCAGTACCAGAGCGATTTCTGCTGGGTCTATGGTATATCCTTCTCCGGACACAATTTTCCCTAGAAATCAGACTTGCCTTTTGAACAGTTCACACTTCTTTGGGGGTCAACTTAACTCCATGTTGTTGACTTGATACCGTTGTAATACGGTCCTCACATGTTCAACATGCTCCCGGAAAGTTTTTCTGTGTACCACATTGTCATCCAAGTACAGCTGGAAGATATTATCCCTCAGTCCTTTTAAATATGTCTCCATGCTCCTCTGGAATTTTTCTGGAGCTGAACTGAGCCCAAACAGTATGCAGATCCACTCGTATATCCCGCACGGTGTGATGAATGCTGTCAAAGGTCTACTGGACTCTTCAACAAACCTTTGATGGTATGCTTTACCCTGATCGAGGACAGAGAACCAGGCACTTCCTGATAGGTTATCCAGCATATCTTGAATCTGTGGTATCGGGTGCTGATCAGGTACTGACTTTCGGTTTAGTTCCCGGTAATCACAGCAGAGTCTCAACGTACCGTCCTTCTTCCTAACACAAAGAATAGGAGAGGAATAAGACGGCTTTGACTTTTGGATCCAACCTCTGTTGATTAGATCTTGTAAATACTCTTTCACTTCACGGTGTAATGGTTTTGGCACAGACATGTAACTTCTGGTTACTGGGGTCATGTCTTTCAAATTGATTTCCAACTGCACCAACGGGATACCTCCTATATCAGAGTCATCTTTGGAGAATGCATGACACTCTTCTCTCAGCATCTGTTTTGCTACCGCTATTTCTTCAGCACACAAGTGTTCTAGGGGTACTGGGGGATCCCAGGACCCCGAGGTGGGTCGCGCAATTTCCTCCCCTGGTCAACTCCTGTTCCTTGGTGGGGAGACTGAATTCATGGTAGACCCGTGGGCGGGTCTCACACTGGCTGAATATACAGTTTTAACGGTTTCAATGTGACCTAACACAGTCTTTGGATCCAGTCTAATTTCTTGTTTCGTAGTATTCATCACCAGTATTGTCACTCGAGTAAACCCACCAGTAGGAATCGTAAGCACAGTCTCACCTTGAACTAGGCATTCCGGAAGTTCTGATGAGTCTTTTGGCATGAACAGTCTTTTCTGAACTTTTCTTACCAGTTCTACCTGGACTCCACACCTCACCCCCACCATTTGGTTTGCAGGAATGATGTTTGGGCGCCAGCCTACCTTGACTTCTTTTAGGTCCATTGTATTCTGTGCTTTCTTTACTCTATGAATCACATTTTCCACCACGAATTGGGTATGGCAAGCAATGTAGCAATTGCATCCACCACCAGCGTCCCTGACTTGTGTTTCATGATGACCTCACTGATTACATTATAACCCAAGATAGGATTCTCTTCCACGTTCTGATTACTGGTCACGAGAAAAGGTACCAAAAGCTCAATGGTGTTGCTGTTCTTCGTGGCCCTCAGTTGGAAAGTCACTTCCACCCAGCCTATGAAAGGGACTTCGGTCTGGTTGACTGCTTTGCCGTGGAGTTCCACTGGTTCTAAGAGTTTGAAGGCACTTATGTGGCAGGTAGAGCCTTCTCCATTCTTCATTTAAAAGGCTCGCTTGGGCTCCTGTGTCCCACAGTGCTGTTTTCAGGAGTCCATCTAGCTGGCACTATATAAAGCATCTTTCGCCGATTAGGCCGATGATGCTATCTTTACTGACCGAGGAATCCTCCTCCCAGGAGTACATCATTTGACCTCCGCACTGGGCATTAAGTAACTGATGCCCCTGTCTCTCTTGCAGCTGTTGTAGACGGGAACACATTTGGGGATAGTAATGACGCAGCCGTTTTACCTCATACACCGTTCTGGGGTTTGGTGAGATTTGGATTTGCTTCTGGGACCTCCTCCGTGTCGTGGATACCAGTCGCCCCGCACTGGCAACCTCCTGTCTTTTAACCCAAAAGACCATGACCATTGGCATTTCTTGGCATAATGTCCTTCCTCACCACATCTTAGACAGTGTACACATACCGTACTCTGATTTGATGAACGGCACGCTTCACAAGCCGGGTATCTTCTGTTTTGGAACCCACTCCTGGGTCTGAGGGATGCAGGTTCTGTTCTGGAATTAATCAACTTTTTCATCTCAATCAACTCAGCTCGCAGTTCTCCTATTACTTCTTCCCAGTCAGCGCTGGCGGTCCTCTCTTTTGTTGGTGCTTTAAGGTTCCCTCTCGGAGGTGGCACTGGAGGGTCTCCATGATTATCTTCAGACTGGCCACTGGGGGTCTCCAACCTCAGCTGACTCATTTTGGTGATTTAGGAGCTAATTTCAAAAAACATCACAGTAAAAGATAATGCCTTATCAACACCAGGTCAGATTACCAAGGCATCGCAGGATGCAGCAAGCCTCCATGATAAAGGCAGGGGCAGCACATGTGCAAAATACTGATGCAGACAGCCACTCACTAACCTACCAATTCATGGAGGGGGTGACTGCGTAGTATTATACATGCACACCGATGGAGTTTGCATAGGGCACCAATCACACAGATATGTGTGATGCACAGTGTCTGGCTTGCAGCCTATTGATGATGCCTATACTATTAGATCAGGGGGGCTGCCGAGCACTATATACGTGCACCCCCACAGGACAGACGCCCCAATTTACCCAGCCAACACTAAAGAGGCCTGGCTGCATCCTGCATAAAAATGTGTAAAAAAGATGAAAAATAGTATATAAGATCAATACACCACATGAGGTAAGGGTCAATATTTTGGCCAAAATACGCAAGCTCGCAACCCAGCATCAAGGGTCCCCATACTTGCGAGTCCTAACATTAAACATTAAAAATATGCAAACTCCATCGGTGTGCGTGTGCATGTATAATGCTACACAGCCATCCCCTCCATGTAATCTGACCTGGTGTTGGTAAGGAATTATCTTTTACTGTGATATTTTTTGATTTAGGAGCAGAGCCATTCTTTATCTTTTGTTCGCTCTCTGACTCCAATCTAGCTGCCTCATTCATTTGTTCAATTAGGATTTCGTCCAGAATGCCAGGATCTTCTAGGTACTGTTTCAGCTGCGACTTGATGTCTTTGCTGATTAACCCTGTTCCCAATGATCTCAAGAACTTCTTCTGGACTAGTCCAGCATCAAACCTCTCGTCCGCTTCTACATCTCTGGATGCAAACAACAGTCTATTCTTCAGTTCAATTTCTCTGAACAAGAAACTTTGGGGTGATTCATTATTTTTCTGTGAGAGATTAATGAGTCGGTGGAACAATTCTGAAGTACACTCTTCTTTATAGTGCCCATTTAAAATCATCTTCAGCTGTTGCAAGGTCAATTGACTCTTCATTTCTAGCATACTATAGAGGTTCATTCCTGGGCTGATCACTTCACCACCCCCTCAACGATTTCATCTGGCTGGTAGCCTTTCTGTAAGCCTGCATCAATCTGGTGAAACAAGTTCATATAAGACAGTTTCTCTTTCTGTTCACACTCTCCAATCTGTCCCAGGATCTTGAATTCTTTCCTTATGGTGATTTGTGGTGTTAGAGAGGACTGTCTTCCTGATTTATCTAACCCGAGCAGGTTAAAGGTTCTGTCTGAGTCTGTCACCCGTTAAGAGATTTTGGTCGATTTCTGCAGGGCTGTTGTTAGGGTTTTGAGTTGTTCTTTCAATTCCCGTAGTTCAGTCTGCAGACAGAGATTCACGCTTTTGGTAATTGGTGCCGCCCCTCCATCCTCCAACTTCAACCTGGTAAGAAACTGTGTTAGCTCCTGGAGGCATGTCCCCATGATGTCTTCAGCTTCTTTCTCCCCCAGCTCATCCATTTTTGCATTAATGGCAGCTAACTGTTGCCTGCGGTTGTGTGCTTTAGAAATCTGTTCTTCTGACATCTTTATATGCTACTAGCTTTTACCCGCGGCTTCGCTCGCGTGGAATTTGGTCTGCCACATTAAGTTTCGCGACAGATCATTTTAATAGTAAAAAAAAATAATCTTAATAGTAAAAAAAAATAATCATATTTAGTTACTCGTACATCCAAAATTTCAGATGTCTAACTTCAAAACTGACGGATTCCATACAATCTTTGAACCCCTATAATATGAAGAGGGAAACTCTTGAGGGTGGAATTATCAAAATTCCTTTCTTAGTGCTCATTTAAGCTATAATAGAACCTATCTGCAAATTTCAAGATGCTATAAGTTCAGTGGTTTCGGCTGTGCGTTGACCGCTAGGTGTGTCAGTCAATCAGGTTTACAGTTTTATATAATCTTCGCCTGTATGGTGTGTTTATAAAAAGTAGCCCTATGTCCTTCCCCAGGCTTGAAATTATCCATATCAAATTTCATCACAAACGGATTACTAAACACTGATTAATAAACAGGACGGACTGAAGTTACTTGCGTTTAATATTGTTCGTGTTAGTAAAGAATTAGTATGTAATTGGAATAGTGGACATCTGCAGGTAATTTATCTATGTGTTTTTACTGCAATATACTCCTGTAAACTATGTTATTTGATTTCTTTCGTTCAGCGAAAATATGTAGATTTTGCGATTTAGAAACACGTGAGCAAGCTACGTATAGCTGACCGTGGGAAAAACAGGGCGTGCCTAAATGTATCCCCGCTACCTTCAAAGTTTGCCCTTGCGATTTATTGATGGTCATTGAAAATGCAACTTTAAGTGGGAACTGCAAACGTTTGAAATTAAAGGGTAAGTTATTGGGTATTATTGGGATGCGTGGTATAAGAATATTTTCACCCTTAGCTTCTCCAGTTAAAATTGTGGTCTTTACAATGTGCCTGCCTAGTTCAGTGACTCGCAATCTAGTGCCATTACATAATCTCGGGGCGTCCAAGTTGCGCATTAACAAAACGGGTATACCGACCTTTAATTCGAGCTTATGAGATGGGACCCCGGATAGCTCCAAACAGTTAAGAAACTCCACGGGGTAGCTCGTACAGTCTTCAGATGACATGACTGTGTCGATGGAGTTGTAGGTTGTTGCATCGCTGGTTACTTGGTCCTAGATAATTTTATTGATTTTCGCAACTGTTTCATTTCTTGGTGCTAGTATAGTTCTTTCACATAGCCAATTTTCATCGTGGATGTTTTGTTGCAAATTTGGAAAAACTTGAGCAATAAGTGCGTCTTCCGAATCCACAACATGACAAAATTGGTTAGTGAATAGAACCATACCTTCTTCGTCAGTTTCGATTCGACCTTCACCGATCTCGAGCAGTTTCTCAGCGTACGCGCCCGACTCTAGATCACTGAATAGCTGGACAAGCATGTTGGTGGTGAGGTGCAGCTTTTCAACTTTGGTCCATAAATATGAGGATTTCAGACATGCGTTAATTTCGTCTGCTGCAGTGCCTCGCTTGATGACAGGCAAAGTTTGCCTAAAGTCCCCAGCCAATAAAACAACCACACCACCCATTATTGTTTGTTTACTGTGTAAGTCTTGTAGACAACGATCAAGAGCTTCGATGGCGCGTTTGCGTGACATTGTGCACTCGTCCCACACGATTAGTTTGCACTGTTGCAACAGGAGGCCACGGGCGCTGCTCTTGCTGATATTACACGATGGGGTTTCTTCGTTCACCAGATTAAGAGGTAATTTAAAGACTGAATGTGCCGTCCGTCCACCACTTAGCAATGTTGCAGCAATTCCAGAGGAAGCCACAGCTAATGCAACGTTATGACTGCTATGAATTTTTGCTAAAAGTAAATTAAGCAAGAAAGTTTTTCCTGTACCACCCGGGGCATCAAGGAAAAAAAGTCCACCATTCTCAACTCGTCCTACTATTTTGTGATAAATCTCTCTTTGATCAGGTAGCAAACGTGGCTCAGTTTCGCAAACGTGAGCGTCTAACTGGTTGGTATCATAGCTTAGCTCTTTTATCAACTCGTTCGACAGCTCTCCTCTACGCCGCGGTGAGGGTAGACCAAAATCGGACAATTTCTTTCCAGAAATTATTAATATTTTGTCCTCGATAAGCCCCAACGCCTCATTGAAACAGAGATCATCGTTAACGTGATCCATTCTTTCAAATCTGTGCATGATATCCTCTGATAACGCAGTTTTATACTTGTGCCAGAGTTGTAGAGGATTGGATAAACCGCAAGTGCATATCAATATGGCAAACAGCTCTCTTATTTGCGCCGGGGAGTGACATAGCACGGCCTCTTCTAAGGTGATATCCCAGTGGTTATCATCTTCCAACAACCCCATCTTCTCACACACCTGCCGAAAAGTTGCAAGTTCTTGACCTTCAAATGTTTTTAAATCCGAGAAGTTGGTTGGACCCCTTATTACATTCAGCAGCATACGCAAGCAATAACATTCAAAATTGCTAACGTGCACCGTGTAAATGCGACCTAGAGCGTCTCCTGCCTTCACACCTGGCCAGCCATCGACAGGTGTTCCTTGTAAACGACGTTTCCATTGCTTCCGTGCCACATTCCAAGTATAGTAGCGAGGCACGTCAATGTAAAGTAATGTTTTTGCAAACGTATCACTTTGGCACAACAGGAAAAATGCAGTTAGTGTAGTTTTAGGTGGTGCTTCTAATCTCTCTCTAAAATTATTTTCCGTAAAGTAAACCCTCTCGCCATTGGGTAAATGAATCGCGAGATGAGTGACGGTTGGGTGTTTCTCGTGCAGAGGCAGACCTAAGATCCGCCACGCTGCTTCGTTACTACTAACATATCGGCCGGTTCTAAAGGTCTGCACCTCATCTCTTGGGTCAATGTTAACATTCCCTTGCTGGCGGATGTTAAAAATAGCCTGGTCGCTACCCTTATTAACATATTTACAAATATATTTTATCGCCTGTACCGTATTACAGAACTCTACATTTAAATGAGAATTAAAATTTTTTGACAAGAGTGGAGAATATGGGACCACCCAGCTATTGTCCACCAATATTTCCTGTGTTCCTCTACGGGTTTTTATAATCGTCTTGCGTCCACCATTCTCTGGTGCTCTGCGCCTGTCATTGGTTTGAGTATCTTTTAAAAGCTTCCTCGGATATTTTTTGGTACATTTTCCTTCCTTCATGCATGGCGATGAAGAATTGAATGTACCACATGGCCCGTGAATCATATTCTTTGTCACTGTATCATAGAGCTTTTGATCGGTTTCTGGGTTTGGTATCTCAGCACATATGATTTCGTCAATTTGGTTCGGATGCAATTTTTCCTTTAACCACAGCAGTAAGTGCACATGAGGCAAACCTCGCTTTTGCCACTCGATCGAGTACATGAAGCATTGCATATCACCAAATATGTAAACTTTTGTAAGTAGAGCTACCAACCTCTGTACTTTTATTCTAAATACTCGAGCTGTTAAGTCATGTCTGTCTGTTGAATTTTGACCAGCCATAAGCTCTTTGGTGATTTCTGGCCAAGCGGGGTTGCAAGTCATTGTATTAAATAAATCAGGCCTCCCATAATTACGTACGTATGTGAACGCATCTCGTGTGTATTCGTGTAGGTATCTCGGGCTATTTACAAATGATGACGGGAGAATCACCATCTGACCTAAGTTATTTGGATCCAAATCCGCATCATTTCTTATTGCATCTTGCAAGTGAATATAATTTTCTGCGCGCAGTTTTTTTTCATTTAAAGAGATGAACCTTAAGCGCTCACTTTCCATCTTTACATACATGTCGACCAGAAACTGATGAAGTAGGAGCCTACACTTAAGCATCAAATTAAAATCGCTGCGACGGACCTTCAAGTGAAAGGCATAAAAATCTTTGCAGGACACCTTTTTGCTTGGCATTGCTTGTTTGGTAATTGGATTTATCTGAGGAATATCAATGCTGTACCCCTCTTGTCCTTTCCAAAAAATTATTGGGTACTCGAGAGCGTCATAGAATCTATGTGTATTGGGAACCCTAGTGAGCATGCCATCGCGCGGCTGCACAACGATGTCCCGAGACATAGTTTGTTCGCTACTAACTATTACAGCAGCTATTTCATTTGTAGTAGGGGCATTGAATCATCTCTCATGTTGACCACGTGGTACACGGTCTGGGTGAATCACTACTTTGAAATGATCGTCATTGATCATTCTGTCTCTATCCGTTTTAAATTCATGCACAAAATGTTGTGGTCGTGAAGTACTCGTTGTAATTTTTTAACTATGTTTCTATCTACGCTTTGCACGCACTCAGTACGCCTGTTGATTTGTTCTTCTTCGTCACCTATGAAATAAACTTGTAAAAATTGTGGTTGCGAAATGGACGTAGGAATTAAAGAACCGATACGGTGGTATACTTGTCCTTGTATTGTAAAGGTCGGGCAAAACCCTGGCATTAAGACAATTTGATCTGCTCCAAAAGACGTCATATGAAAGCACATGTTGTATTTTCTTATATTATTTAGAAAAAGGCGAGATTCATCAGTTTCATTAGAGAAAAGCTCTTTTAAAGGTTGAACTGGCTCGTCTGTATAAGGAAGAGCTACTTTCCCGCCCAAACAACACATACCTGCTGCTTCCTCTTTCCACTTAAGAGCTCCGCAATATTTGCAATCTATGGTCATTGCTTCTATTTTTATAAGCTTGTGAGTTTCATAATCAAGAGTCTCGTCATACTCAAATGCTGCTTTATTAAACAATATCCATGTATTTCTTGTAAATGTTTGACGTCGCTGTGCTGCCCTTTCAGCAACAGTGCGTCTGCGTGATTCGGCCATTTCATAAGTTTCAGTGGCTCTTTGGGACGCCATGTAAGTCGCTTGCTGTTGACGTCGAGCTTGGGACTGTTCTGGAGTTTCAGCAGCCTGTTGAGACGCCAGATACTCCGCATGCTGTTCACGTCGGGCTTGGGACTGTTCTTGAGTTTCAGCAGCCCGTTGAGATGCCAAAAACTCCGCATTCCGTTCACGTCGGGCTTGGGATTGTTCTGGAGTCTCTGCAGCTCTATGTGCCGCACAACGCACCGCCTGCTCAAGCCTTCGTTGCTCGGCTTGTTGAGACGTCTCATCACGTCTAATTATTTTCATAGCTCGGGCTTTATTAGAGCTTTGCGAAATGTTAGACTTACGCTTTCGCGGCATTTTTATAAGTACTAATTACAAAATAGGTACTTAGTAAAGTTCAAACAAAATACTAAAACAATCTAATTAGTTATATTACGATCGCTGTACAGACGATATCAGTTGTATATGACTGGTCTATGAGGAGCAGCTGTGGCGCGGTTACCCATAGCAACCATTCCCAGTGCTCTGTGGGAGCTGAGAGCAGCCTGCTGGTGGTGTGGGTGACATGCTGCACTGCACACACACAGGGCTGTGCTGCACACAGGAGGGGAGGACACCATTTGTGTAGCGCTGCTGCCGGTGCTGTCAGGCTGCAGTGTGTGCATCCTCCATGGAGCCGCGCTCAGGTTACTGCCCCTCCCCGTGTGTGAGTCACTTCCCCTCCGCCCAGGTGAGGCGCTCGGAACTTTCCCGGCTGCAGCAGCTGGCGCAGGTGAGCGCATGTTTTATTATACGGTGTTATGTGGAGGGACAATGGCGGCGGGGACCCCCTGTGTGAGGACAATGACGGCCCGGTGCCCCCGGGCAACCTGCAGGAGGAAGCCTCACACTCCCCCCGGGCTGTGGGCGCGGGCAGGCCGTGCTGGGACGTGTAGTTCCCTAGTAACCTGTTCCTGACATGGGCTGTTTTCTGTGTTTTTTTATTTTTTTTTAAGTCTGAGAAAATGTCATAAATTATCCTTCTCCCTTCAGCTGTTTCCAGAGTGTAATGTATCAGGGTGAGCTCATGACTGACAGCTAGGAAATGTCAGTCCCTGGGGGTCGTGTGTGAACCCCCTGTGCCACACTTGAACCTGGCCACGGTATATGATAACCCCTGTATTCTGACTGTGGACAGGCGGCAACTGTGACCTCACTATACAATGATCCACTATGGGCAAATTATTGTATTATCAATCTCTTCTGACTGCTGTAAATCAGCCATTTAAATATCACCTGTGTATGTGTGTATATAAGAGAGCTCTCAGAGGCCAGATTTTTTTCCGACTTAATTGACATGTATCGTTATATTACGACCAAAATTACATAAAATCATTACAAATTGCAGCCTATATGTTATTCCGATGTATAATCTATATTACTGTAAAGTTTCATGCAAATCCGTCCAGTAGTTTTTTCGTGAAAGAGTAACAAACATAAATACTGACAAACTTTCGCATTTATAATATTAGTAGGATATATATATATATATATATATAAGTGTTTGTGTGCGTGTGGAGCTGCATGAGTATATAAGAGAGCTGTTGGTGTATGTAAGAAAGCTGTGTACAAGTATGAAGCATAACAGTGAGTGTATGTAACAGATGTGTGAGTGCATACTTCAAAGCTGTATAAAAGCTATATGTTTCAGAACTGTGTTTGTGTATGGAGGAGAGTTGTGTGTGTATTTAGGAAAACTGCGTGTGTGATAGTAGTAGAGTTGTGTGTATGCAGGAGAGATGTATGTGTATGCAGGAGAGATGTGTGTATGTAGGAAAGAGGGTGGAAACTTATCAATGCTATAGGACCTATGCAAGAACCTAACATGATCAAATTTGACTCATGACAATACAGCTTTAAAAAATGCATTGGCATCAATTGTACCGATCATCTACTTTCAATGAATTATCAGCAAATTGGTGAAGTACACCTATTAAAAAAAAAATAACAGCCTCCTCCATATCCCCTCTAGCTGTCCTGTCCATCACCAAGATAGGTGCATTTTCTGCCATTTTAGGTAGAAGTAATGTTCAACCAATTTGCTTCTAATTTAGACAAAGTAGCAGGAAGGTTTATCAAACAAACTCTACATATGAGCTCTATCTATTTTACATTACATGTAATGTGTATTCACAAAATGTCCATTTTCTATATGTGTGAACTTCAAATCTTTTTTTTTTAGTAAGTTTTAGTGCATGATGAGGTGGTGTTTACCTATAGGATCCACCATCTCTTGGACTGGGCACCATTGATGGTATTTATTGGGCCTCACATTCTTAAGTAAATCTCAATATTGCTTCAAAAATGTAGTTTTGCATATACAGTTTACAGACAGAATGTTAACACATTAAGCAAGAGTGTGACAACTTATCAGTGCTAAATGTGCCATAAAAAAAACCCAGCATGGTAAAATTCTTAACTTTGACAAGTGACAACATACCTGGCAAAATGCATTGTAAACCAAATGTAATTTTTAGCTGCAGTATATTTTAGACAATCAAAATGATGCTAAAATGTGTGTGTTTCTGACAGTCTAGAGGCAGCTTATTCTGATGGAGGAAAACGCTGACAGCATCCTTCATGATCACTGAAAGAACTGTTCTCCTTTCTCCTGCCCCACACTGATCTATCTGATCGGTGCAGTGCAGGGGAGAAAGTCACCAGGACTTGCACGGATGTTGCGCATCCTGTGTAGCTGAAAAAACTTCTGCAAGACTAGCCCTTGGACCTCTTTATGAAAAGAAGAACGACACTCCTGATATGTGAGGTGGCATGGATAGGGTCCCAATCAAACAAAGTTGTTGATTAGCCATTGAACCTTTCAGGTCATGTGATCAGTCACATTCCTGGAAGGAATTTCAAGATGTGGTAATGTATACGATGGATGAGTGTACATATATATATATATATATATATATATAAGTGTTTGTGTGTGTGGAGCTGCATGAGTATATAAGAGAGCTGTTGGTGTATGTAAGAAAGCTGTGTACAAGTATGTAGCAAAACAGTGCGTGTATGTAACAGAGGTGTGAGTGCATACTTCAAAGCTGTAGAAAAGCTATATGTGTTAGAACTGTGTTTGTGTATGGAGGAGAGTTGTGTGTGTATTTCGGAAAATTGCGTGTGTGATAGTAGTAGAGTTGTGTGTATGCAGGAGAGATGTGTGTATGTAGGAAAGAGGGTGGAAACTTATCAATGCTATAGGACCTATGCAAGAACCTAACATGATCAAATTTGACTCATGACAATACAGCTTTAAAAAATGCATTGGCAGCAATTGTACCGATCATCTACTTTCAATGAATTATCAGCAAATTGGTGAAAGTACACCTATTAAAAAAAAAATAACAGCCTCCTCCATATCCCCTCTAGCTGTCCTGTCCATCACCAAGATAGGTGCGTTTTCTGCCATTTTAGGTAGAAGTAATGTTCAACCAATTTGCTTCTAATTTAGACAAAGTAGTAGGAAAGTTTATCAAACAAACTCTACATATGAGCTCTATCTATTTTACAATACGTGTAATATGTATTCACAAAATGTCCATTTTCTATATGTGTGAACTTCACATCTTTTTTTTTTTTAGTAAGTTTTAGTGCATGATGAGGTGGTGTTTACCTATAGGATCCACCATCTCTTGGACTGGGCACCATTGATGGTATTTATTGGGCCCCACGTTCTTAAGTAAATCTCAATATTGCTTCAAAAAGGTAGCTATGCATATACAGTTTACAGACAGAATGTTAACATATTAAGCAAGAGTGTGACAACTTATCAGTGCTAAATGTGCCATAAAAAAACCCAGCATGTAAAATTCTTAGCTTTGACAAGTGACAACATATCTGGCAAAATGCATTGTAAACCAAATGTAATTTTTAGCTGCAGTAAATTTTAGACAATCAAAATGATGTTAAAATGTGTGTGTTTCTTACAGTCTAGAGGCTGCTTATTCTGATGGAGGAAAACACTGACAGCATCCTTCATGATCACTGAAAGAACTGTTCTCCTTTCTCCTGCCCCACACTGATCTATCTGATCGGTGCAGTGCAGGGGAGAAAGTCACCAGGACTTGCACGGATGTTGCGCATCCTGTGTAGCTGAAAAAACTTCTGCAAGACTAGCCCTTGGACCTCTTTATGAAAAGAAGAACGACACTCCTGATATGTGAGGTGGCATGGATAGGGTCCCAATCAAACAAAGTTGTTGATTAGCCATTGAACCTTTCAGGTCATGTGATCAGTCACATTCCTGGAAGGAATTTCAAGATGTGGTAATGTATACGATGGATGAGTGTACATATATATATATATATATATATATATATAAGTGTTTGTGTGTGTGGAGCTGCATGAGTATATAAGAGAGCTGTTGGTGTATGTAAGAAAGCTGTGTACAAGTATGTAGCAAAACAGTGCGTGTATGTAACAGAGGTGTGAGTGCATACTTCAAAGCTGTAGAAAAGCTATATGTGTTAGAACTGTGTTTGTGTATGGAGGAGAGTTGTGTGTGTATTTCGGAAAATTGCGTGTGTGATAGTAGTAGAGTTGTGTGTATGCAGGAGAGATGTGTGTATGTAGGAAAGAGGGTGGAAACTTATCAATGCTATAGGACCTATGCAAGAACCTAACATGATCAAATTTGACTCATGACAATACAGCTTTAAAAAATGCATTGGCAGCAATTGTACCGATCATCTACTTTCAATGAATTATCAGCAAATTGGTGAAAGTACACCTATTAAAAAAAAAATAACAGCCTCCTCCATATCCCCTCTAGCTGTCCTGTCCATCACCAAGATAGGTGCGTTTTCTGCCATTTTAGGTAGAAGTAATGTTCAACCAATTTGCTTCTAATTTAGACAAAGTAGTAGGAAAGTTTATCAAACAAACTCTACATATGAGCTCTATCTATTTTACAATACGTGTAATATGTATTCACAAAATGTCCATTTTCTATATGTGTGAACTTCACATCTTTTTTTTTTTTAGTAAGTTTTAGTGCATGATGAGGTGGTGTTTACCTATAGGATCCACCATCTCTTGGACTGGGCACCATTGATGGTATTTATTGGGCCCCACGTTCTTAAGTAAATCTCAATATTGCTTCAAAAAGGTAGCTATGCATATACAGTTTACAGACAGAATGTTAACATATTAAGCAAGAGTGTGACAACTTATCAGTGCTAAATGTGCCATAAAAAAACCCAGCATGTAAAATTCTTAGCTTTGACAAGTGACAACATATCTGGCAAAATGCATTGTAAACCAAATGTAATTTTTAGCTGCAGTAAATTTTAGACAATCAAAATGATGTTAAAATGTGTGTGTTTCTTACAGTCTAGAGGCTGCTTATTCTGATGGAGGAAAACACTGACAGCATCCTTCATGATCACTGAAAGAACTGTTCTCCTTTCTCCTGCCCCACACTGATCTATCTGATCGGTGCAGTGCAGGGGAGAAAGTCACCAGGACTTGCACGGATGTTGCGCATCCTGTGTAGCTGAAAAAACTTCTGCAAGACTAGCCCTTGGACCTCTTTATGAAAAGAAGAACGACACTCCTGATATGTGAGGTGGCATGGATAGGGTCCCAATCAAACAAAGTTGTTGATTAGCCATTGAACCTTTCAGGTCATGTGATCAGTCACATTCCTGGAAGGAATTTCAAGATGTGGTAATGTATACGATGGATGAGTGTACATATATATATATATATATATATATATATATAAGTGTTTGTGTGTGTGGAGCTGCATGAGTATATAAGAGAGCTGTTGGTGTATGTAAGAAAGCTGTGTACAAGTATGTAGCAAAACAGTGCGTGTATGTAACAGAGGTGTGAGTGCATACTTCAAAGCTGTAGAAAAGCTATATGTGTTAGAACTGTGTTTGTGTATGGAGGAGAGTTGTGTGTGTATTTCGGAAAATTGCGTGTGTGATAGTAGTAGAGTTGTGTGTATGCAGGAGAGATGTGTGTATGTAGGAAAGAGGGTGGAAACTTATCAATGCTATAGGACCTATGCAAGAACCTAACATGATCAAATTTGACTCATGACAATACAGCTTTAAAAAATGCATTGGCAGCAATTGTACCGATCATCTACTTTCAATGAATTATCAGCAAATTGGTGAAAGTACACCTATTAAAAAAAAAATAACAGCCTCCTCCATATCCCCTCTAGCTGTCCTGTCCATCACCAAGATAGGTGCGTTTTCTGCCATTTTAGGTAGAAGTAATGTTCAACCAATTTGCTTCTAATTTAGACAAAGTAGTAGGAAAGTTTATCAAACAAACTCTACATATGAGCTCTATCTATTTTACAATACGTGTAATATGTATTCACAAAATGTCCATTTTCTATATGTGTGAACTTCACATCTTTTTTTTTTTTAGTAAGTTTTAGTGCATGATGAGGTGGTGTTTACCTATAGGATCCACCATCTCTTGGACTGGGCACCATTGATGGTATTTATTGGGCCCCACGTTCTTAAGTAAATCTCAATATTGCTTCAAAAAGGTAGCTATGCATATACAGTTTACAGACAGAATGTTAACATATTAAGCAAGAGTGTGACAACTTATCAGTGCTAAATGTGCCATAAAAAAACCCAGCATGTAAAATTCTTAGCTTTGACAAGTGACAACATATCTGGCAAAATGCATTGTAAACCAAATGTAATTTTTAGCTGCAGTAAATTTTAGACAATCAAAATGATGTTAAAATGTGTGTGTTTCTTACAGTCTAGAGGCTGCTTATTCTGATGGAGGAAAACACTGACAGCATCCTTCATGATCACTGAAAGAACTGTTCTCCTTTCTCCTGCCCCACACTGATCTATCTGATCGGTGCAGTGCAGGGGAGAAAGTCACCAGGACTTGCACGGATGTTGCGCATCCTGTGTAGCTGAAAAAACTTCTGCAAGACTAGCCCTTGGACCTCTTTATGAAAAGAAGAACGACACTCCTGATATGTGAGGTGGCATGGATAGGGTCCCAATCAAACAAAGTTGTTGATTAGCCATTGAACCTTTCAGGTCATGTGATCAGTCACATTCCTGGAAGGAATTTCAAGATGTGGTAATGTATACGATGGATGAGTGTACATATATATATATATATATATATATATATAAGTGTTTGTGTGTGTGGAGCTGCATGAGTATATAAGAGAGCTGTTGGTGTATGTAAGAAAGCTGTGTACAAGTATGTAGCAAAACAGTGCGTGTATGTAACAGAGGTGTGAGTGCATACTTCAAAGCTGTAGAAAAGCTATATGTGTTAGAACTGTGTTTGTGTATGGAGGAGAGTTGTGTGTGTATTTCGGAAAATTGCGTGTGTGATAGTAGTAGAGTTGTGTGTATGCAGGAGAGATGTGTGTATGTAGGAAAGAGGGTGGAAACTTATCAATGCTATAGGACCTATGCAAGAACCTAACATGATCAAATTTGACTCATGACAATACAGCTTTAAAAAATGCATTGGCAGCAATTGTACCGATCATCTACTTTCAATGAATTATCAGCAAATTGGTGAAAGTACACCTATTAAAAAAAAAATAACAGCCTCCTCCATATCCCCTCTAGCTGTCCTGTCCATCACCAAGATAGGTGCGTTTTCTGCCATTTTAGGTAGAAGTAATGTTCAACCAATTTGCTTCTAATTTAGACAAAGTAGTAGGAAAGTTTATCAAACAAACTCTACATATGAGCTCTATCTATTTTACAATACGTGTAATATGTATTCACAAAATGTCCATTTTCTATATGTGTGAACTTCACATCTTTTTTTTTTTTAGTAAGTTTTAGTGCATGATGAGGTGGTGTTTACCTATAGGATCCACCATCTCTTGGACTGGGCACCATTGATGGTATTTATTGGGCCCCACGTTCTTAAGTAAATCTCAATATTGCTTCAAAAAGGTAGCTATGCATATACAGTTTACAGACAGAATGTTAACATATTAAGCAAGAGTGTGACAACTTATCAGTGCTAAATGTGCCATAAAAAAACCCAGCATGTAAAATTCTTAGCTTTGACAAGTGACAACATATCTGGCAAAATGCATTGTAAACCAAATGTAATTTTTAGCTGCAGTAAATTTTAGACAATCAAAATGATGTTAAAATGTGTGTGTTTCTTACAGTCTAGAGGCTGCTTATTCTGATGGAGGAAAACACTGACAGCATCCTTCATGATCACTGAAAGAACTGTTCTCCTTTCTCCTGCCCCACACTGATCTATCTGATCGGTGCAGTGCAGGGGAGAAAGTCACCAGGACTTGCACGGATGTTGCGCATCCTGTGTAGCTGAAAAAACTTCTGCAAGACTAGCCCTTGGACCTCTTTATGAAAAGAAGAACGACACTCCTGATATGTGAGGTGGCATGGATAGGGTCCCAATCAAACAAAGTTGTTGATTAGCCATTGAACCTTTCAGGTCATGTGATCAGTCACATTCCTGGAAGGAATTTCAAGATGTGGTAATGTATACGATGGATGAGTGTACATATATATATATATATATATATATATATAAGTGTTTGTGTGTGTGGAGCTGCATGAGTATATAAGAGAGCTGTTGGTGTATGTAAGAAAGCTGTGTACAAGTATGTAGCAAAACAGTGCGTGTATGTAACAGAGGTGTGAGTGCATACTTCAAAGCTGTAGAAAAGCTATATGTGTTAGAACTGTGTTTGTGTATGGAGGAGAGTTGTGTGTGTATTTCGGAAAATTGCGTGTGTGATAGTAGTAGAGTTGTGTGTATGCAGGAGAGATGTGTGTATGTAGGAAAGAGGGTGGAAACTTATCAATGCTATAGGACCTATGCAAGAACCTAACATGATCAAATTTGACTCATGACAATACAGCTTTAAAAAATGCATTGGCAGCAATTGTACCGATCATCTACTTTCAATGAATTATCAGCAAATTGGTGAAAGTACACCTATTAAAAAAAAAATAACAGCCTCCTCCATATCCCCTCTAGCTGTCCTGTCCATCACCAAGATAGGTGCGTTTTCTGCCATTTTAGGTAGAAGTAATGTTCAACCAATTTGCTTCTAATTTAGACAAAGTAGTAGGAAAGTTTATCAAACAAACTCTACATATGAGCTCTATCTATTTTACAATACGTGTAATATGTATTCACAAAATGTCCATTTTCTATATGTGTGAACTTCACATCTTTTTTTTTTTTAGTAAGTTTTAGTGCATGATGAGGTGGTGTTTACCTATAGGATCCACCATCTCTTGGACTGGGCACCATTGATGGTATTTATTGGGCCCCACGTTCTTAAGTAAATCTCAATATTGCTTCAAAAAGGTAGCTATGCATATACAGTTTACAGACAGAATGTTAACATATTAAGCAAGAGTGTGACAACTTATCAGTGCTAAATGTGCCATAAAAAAACCCAGCATGTAAAATTCTTAGCTTTGACAAGTGACAACATATCTGGCAAAATGCATTGTAAACCAAATGTAATTTTTAGCTGCAGTAAATTTTAGACAATCAAAATGATGTTAAAATGTGTGTGTTTCTTACAGTCTAGAGGCTGCTTATTCTGATGGAGGAAAACACTGACAGCATCCTTCATGATCACTGAAAGAACTGTTCTCCTTTCTCCTGCCCCACACTGATCTATCTGATCGGTGCAGTGCAGGGGAGAAAGTCACCAGGACTTGCACGGATGTTGCGCATCCTGTGTAGCTGAAAAAACTTCTGCAAGACTAGCCCTTGGACCTCTTTATGAAAAGAAGAACGACACTCCTGATATGTGAGGTGGCATGGATAGGGTCCCAATCAAACAAAGTTGTTGATTAGCCATTGAACCTTTCAGGTCATGTGATCAGTCACATTCCTGGAAGGAATTTCAAGATGTGGTAATGTATACGATGGATGAGTGTACATATATATATATATATATATATATATATAAGTGTTTGTGTGTGTGGAGCTGCATGAGTATATAAGAGAGCTGTTGGTGTATGTAAGAAAGCTGTGTACAAGTATGTAGCAAAACAGTGCGTGTATGTAACAGAGGTGTGAGTGCATACTTCAAAGCTGTAGAAAAGCTATATGTGTTAGAACTGTGTTTGTGTATGGAGGAGAGTTGTGTGTGTATTTCGGAAAATTGCGTGTGTGATAGTAGTAGAGTTGTGTGTATGCAGGAGAGATGTGTGTATGTAGGAAAGAGGGTGGAAACTTATCAATGCTATAGGACCTATGCAAGAACCTAACATGATCAAATTTGACTCATGACAATACAGCTTTAAAAAATGCATTGGCAGCAATTGTACCGATCATCTACTTTCAATGAATTATCAGCAAATTGGTGAAAGTACACCTATTAAAAAAAAAATAACAGCCTCCTCCATATCCCCTCTAGCTGTCCTGTCCATCACCAAGATAGGTGCGTTTTCTGCCATTTTAGGTAGAAGTAATGTTCAACCAATTTGCTTCTAATTTAGACAAAGTAGTAGGAAAGTTTATCAAACAAACTCTACATATGAGCTCTATCTATTTTACAATACGTGTAATATGTATTCACAAAATGTCCATTTTCTATATGTGTGAACTTCACATCTTTTTTTTTTTTAGTAAGTTTTAGTGCATGATGAGGTGGTGTTTACCTATAGGATCCACCATCTCTTGGACTGGGCACCATTGATGGTATTTATTGGGCCCCACGTTCTTAAGTAAATCTCAATATTGCTTCAAAAAGGTAGCTATGCATATACAGTTTACAGACAGAATGTTAACATATTAAGCAAGAGTGTGACAACTTATCAGTGCTAAATGTGCCATAAAAAAACCCAGCATGTAAAATTCTTAGCTTTGACAAGTGACAACATATCTGGCAAAATGCATTGTAAACCAAATGTAATTTTTAGCTGCAGTAAATTTTAGACAATCAAAATGATGTTAAAATGTGTGTGTTTCTTACAGTCTAGAGGCTGCTTATTCTGATGGAGGAAAACACTGACAGCATCCTTCATGATCACTGAAAGAACTGTTCTCCTTTCTCCTGCCCCACACTGATCTATCTGATCGGTGCAGTGCAGGGGAGAAAGTCACCAGGACTTGCACGGATGTTGCGCATCCTGTGTAGCTGAAAAAACTTCTGCAAGACTAGCCCTTGGACCTCTTTATGAAAAGAAGAACGACACTCCTGATATGTGAGGTGGCATGGATAGGGTCCCAATCAAACAAAGTTGTTGATTAGCCATTGAACCTTTCAGGTCATGTGATCAGTCACATTCCTGGAAGGAATTTCAAGATGTGGTAATGTATACGATGGATGAGTGTACATATATATATATATATATATATATATATAAGTGTTTGTGTGTGTGGAGCTGCATGAGTATATAAGAGAGCTGTTGGTGTATGTAAGAAAGCTGTGTACAAGTATGTAGCAAAACAGTGCGTGTATGTAACAGAGGTGTGAGTGCATACTTCAAAGCTGTAGAAAAGCTATATGTGTTAGAACTGTGTTTGTGTATGGAGGAGAGTTGTGTGTGTATTTCGGAAAATTGCGTGTGTGATAGTAGTAGAGTTGTGTGTATGCAGGAGAGATGTGTGTATGTAGGAAAGAGGGTGGAAACTTATCAATGCTATAGGACCTATGCAAGAACCTAACATGATCAAATTTGACTCATGACAATACAGCTTTAAAAAATGCATTGGCAGCAATTGTACCGATCATCTACTTTCAATGAATTATCAGCAAATTGGTGAAAGTACACCTATTAAAAAAAAAATAACAGCCTCCTCCATATCCCCTCTAGCTGTCCTGTCCATCACCAAGATAGGTGCGTTTTCTGCCATTTTAGGTAGAAGTAATGTTCAACCAATTTGCTTCTAATTTAGACAAAGTAGTAGGAAAGTTTATCAAACAAACTCTACATATGAGCTCTATCTATTTTACAATACGTGTAATATGTATTCACAAAATGTCCATTTTCTATATGTGTGAACTTCACATCTTTTTTTTTTTTAGTAAGTTTTAGTGCATGATGAGGTGGTGTTTACCTATAGGATCCACCATCTCTTGGACTGGGCACCATTGATGGTATTTATTGGGCCCCACGTTCTTAAGTAAATCTCAATATTGCTTCAAAAAGGTAGCTATGCATATACAGTTTACAGACAGAATGTTAACATATTAAGCAAGAGTGTGACAACTTATCAGTGCTAAATGTGCCATAAAAAAACCCAGCATGTAAAATTCTTAGCTTTGACAAGTGACAACATATCTGGCAAAATGCATTGTAAACCAAATGTAATTTTTAGCTGCAGTAAATTTTAGACAATCAAAATGATGTTAAAATGTGTGTGTTTCTTACAGTCTAGAGGCTGCTTATTCTGATGGAGGAAAACACTGACAGCATCCTTCATGATCACTGAAAGAACTGTTCTCCTTTCTCCTGCCCCACACTGATCTATCTGATCGGTGCAGTGCAGGGGAGAAAGTCACCAGGACTTGCACGGATGTTGCGCATCCTGTGTAGCTGAAAAAACTTCTGCAAGACTAGCCCTTGGACCTCTTTATGAAAAGAAGAACGACACTCCTGATATGTGAGGTGGCATGGATAGGGTCCCAATCAAACAAAGTTGTTGATTAGCCATTGAACCTTTCAGGTCATGTGATCAGTCACATTCCTGGAAGGAATTTCAAGATGTGGTAATGTATACGATGGATGAGTGTACATATATATATATATATATATATATATATAAGTGTTTGTGTGTGTGGAGCTGCATGAGTATATAAGAGAGCTGTTGGTGTATGTAAGAAAGCTGTGTACAAGTATGTAGCAAAACAGTGCGTGTATGTAACAGAGGTGTGAGTGCATACTTCAAAGCTGTAGAAAAGCTATATGTGTTAGAACTGTGTTTGTGTATGGAGGACAGTTGTGTGTGTATTTCGGAAAATTGCGTGTGTGATAGTAGTAGAGTTGTGTGTATGCAGGAGAGATGTGTGTATGTAGGAAAGAGGGTGGAAACTTATCAATGCTATAGGACCTATGCAAGAACCTAACATGATCAAATTTGACTCATGACAATACAGCTTTAAAAAATGCATTGGCAGCAATTGTACCGATCATCTACTTTCAATGAATTATCAGCAAATTGGTGAAAGTACACCTATTAAAAAAAAAATAACAGCCTCCTCCATATCCCCTCTAGCTGTCCTGTCCATCACCAAGATAGGTGCGTTTTCTGCCATTTTAGGTAGAAGTAATGTTCAACCAATTTGCTTCTAATTTAGACAAAGTAGTAGGAAAGTTTATCAAACAAACTCTACATATGAGCTCTATCTATATCTATTTTACAATACGTGTAATATGTATTCACAAAATGTCCATTTTCTATATGTGTGAACTTCACATCTTTTTTTTTTTTAGTAAGTTTTAGTGCATGATGAGGTGGTGTTTACCTATAGGATCCACCATCTCTTGGACTGGGCACCATTGATGGTATTTATTGGGCCCCACGTTCTTAAGTAAATCTCAATATTGCTTCAAAAAGGTAGCTATGCATATACAGTTTACAGACAGAATGTTAACATATTAAGCAAGAGTGTGACAACTTATCAGTGCTAAATGTGCCATAAAAAAACCCAGCATGTAAAATTCTTAGCTTTGACAAGTGACAACATATCTGGCAAAATGCATTGTAAACCAAATGTAATTTTTAGCTGCAGTAAATTTTAGACAATCAAAATGATGTTAAAATGTGTGTGTTTCTTACAGTCTAGAGGCTGCTTATTCTGATGGAGGAAAACACTGACAGCATCCTTCATGATCACTGAAAGAACTGTTCTCCTTTCTCCTGCCCCACACTGATCTATCTGATCGGTGCAGTGCAGGGGAGAAAGTCACCAGGACTTGCACGGATGTTGCGCATCCTGTGTAGCTGAAAAAACTTCTGCAAGACTAGCCCTTGGACCTCTTTATGAAAAGAAGAACGACACTCCTGATATGTGAGGTGGCATGGATAGGGTCCCAATCAAACAAAGTTGTTGATTAGCCATTGAACCTTTCAGGTCATGTGATCAGTCACATTCCTGGAAGGAATTTCAAGATGTGGTAATGTATACGATGGATGAGTGTACATATATATATATATATATATATATATAAGTGTTTGTGTGTGTGGAGCTGCATGAGTATATAAGAGAGCTGTTGGTGTATGTAAGAAAGCTGTGTACAAGTATGTAGCAAAACAGTGCGTGTATGTAACAGAGGTGTGAGTGCATACTTCAAAGCTGTAGAAAAGCTATATGTGTTAGAACTGTGTTTGTGTATGGAGGACAGTTGTGTGTGTATTTCGGAAAATTGCGTGTGTGATAGTAGTAGAGTTGTGTGTATGCAGGAGAGATGTGTGTATGTAGGAAAGAGGGTGGAAACTTATCAATGCTATAGGACCTATGCAAGAACCTAACATGATCAAATTTGACTCATGACAATACAGCTTTAAAAAATGCATTGGCAGCAATTGTACCGATCATCTACTTTCAATGAATTATCAGCAAATTGGTGAAAGTACACCTATTAAAAAAAAAATAACAGCCTCCTCCATATCCCCTCTAGCTGTCCTGTCCATCACCAAGATAGGTGCGTTTTCTGCCATTTTAGGTAGAAGTAATGTTCAACCAATTTGCTTCTAATTTAGACAAAGTAGTAGGAAAGTTTATCAAACAAACTCTACATATGAGCTCTATCTATATCTATTTTACAATACGTGTAATATGTATTCACAAAATGTCCATTTTCTATATGTGTGAACTTCACATCTTTTTTTTTTTTAGTAAGTTTTAGTGCATGATGAGGTGGTGTTTACCTATAGGATCCACCATCTCTTGGACTGGGCACCATTGATGGTATTTATTGGGCCCCACGTTCTTAAGTAAATCTCAATATTGCTTCAAAAAGGTAGCTATGCATATACAGTTTACAGACAGAATGTTAACATATTAAGCAAGAGTGTGACAACTTATCAGTGCTAAATGTGCCATAAAAAAACCCAGCATGTAAAATTCTTAGCTTTGACAAGTGACAACATATCTGGCAAAATGCATTGTAAACCAAATGTAATTTTTAGCTGCAGTAAATTTTAGACAATCAAAATGATGTTAAAATGTGTGTGTTTCTTACAGTCTAGAGGCTGCTTATTCTGATGGAGGAAAACACTGACAGCATCCTTCATGATCACTGAAAGAACTGTTCTCCTTTCTCCTGCCCCACACTGATCTATCTGATCGGTGCAGTGCAGGGGAGAAAGTCACCAGGACTTGCACGGATGTTGCGCATCCTGTGTAGCTGAAAAAACTTCTGCAAGACTAGCCCTTGGACCTCTTTATGAAAAGAAGAACGACACTCCTGATATGTGAGGTGGCATGGATAGGGTCCCAATCAAACAAAGTTGTTGATTAGCCATTGAACCTTTCAGGTCATGTGATCAGTCACATTCCTGGAAGGAATTTCAAGATGTGGTAATGTATACGATGGATGAGTGTACATATATATATATATATATATATATATAAGTGTTTGTGTGTGTGGAGCTGCATGAGTATATAAGAGAGCTGTTGGTGTATGTAAGAAAGCTGTGTACAAGTATGTAGCAAAACAGTGCGTGTATGTAACAGAGGTGTGAGTGCATACTTCAAAGCTGTAGAAAAGCTATATGTGTTAGAACTGTGTTTGTGTATGGAGGACAGTTGTGTGTGTATTTCGGAAAATTGCGTGTGTGATAGTAGTAGAGTTGTGTGTATGCAGGAGAGATGTGTGTATGTAGGAAAGAGGGTGGAAACTTATCAATGCTATAGGACCTATGCAAGAACCTAACATGATCAAATTTGACTCATGACAATACAGCTTTAAAAAATGCATTGGCAGCAATTGTACCGATCATCTACTTTCAATGAATTATCAGCAAATTGGTGAAAGTACACCTATTAAAAAAAAAATAACAGCCTCCTCCATATCCCCTCTAGCTGTCCTGTCCATCACCAAGATAGGTGCGTTTTCTGCCATTTTAGGTAGAAGTAATGTTCAACCAATTTGCTTCTAATTTAGACAAAGTAGTAGGAAAGTTTATCAAACAAACTCTACATATGAGCTCTATCTATATCTATTTTACAATACGTGTAATATGTATTCACAAAATGTCCATTTTCTATATGTGTGAACTTCACATCTTTTTTTTTTTTAGTAAGTTTTAGTGCATGATGAGGTGGTGTTTACCTATAGGATCCACCATCTCTTGGACTGGGCACCATTGATGGTATTTATTGGGCCCCACGTTCTTAAGTAAATCTCAATATTGCTTCAAAAAGGTAGCTATGCATATACAGTTTACAGACAGAATGTTAACATATTAAGCAAGAGTGTGACAACTTATCAGTGCTAAATGTGCCATAAAAAAACCCAGCATGTAAAATTCTTAGCTTTGACAAGTGACAACATATCTGGCAAAATGCATTGTAAACCAAATGTAATTTTTAGCTGCAGTAAATTTTAGACAATCAAAATGATGTTAAAATGTGTGTGTTTCTTACAGTCTAGAGGCTGCTTATTCTGATGGAGGAAAACACTGACAGCATCCTTCATGATCACTGAAAGAACTGTTCTCCTTTCTCCTGCCCCACACTGATCTATCTGATCGGTGCAGTGCAGGGGAGAAAGTCACCAGGACTTGCACGGATGTTGCGCATCCTGTGTAGCTGAAAAAACTTCTGCAAGACTAGCCCTTGGACCTCTTTATGAAAAGAAGAACGACACTCCTGATATGTGAGGTGGCATGGATAGGGTCCCAATCAAACAAAGTTGTTGATTAGCCATTGAACCTTTCAGGTCATGTGATCAGTCACATTCCTGGAAGGAATTTCAAGATGTGGTAATGTATACGATGGATGAGTGTACATATATATATATATATATATATATATAAGTGTTTGTGTGTGTGGAGCTGCATGAGTATATAAGAGAGCTGTTGGTGTATGTAAGAAAGCTGTGTACAAGTATGTAGCAAAACAGTGCGTGTATGTAACAGAGGTGTGAGTGCATACTTCAAAGCTGTAGAAAAGCTATATGTGTTAGAACTGTGTTTGTGTATGGAGGACAGTTGTGTGTGTATTTCGGAAAATTGCGTGTGTGATAGTAGTAGAGTTGTGTGTATGCAGGAGAGATGTGTGTATGTAGGAAAGAGGGTGGAAACTTATCAATGCTATAGGACCTATGCAAGAACCTAACATGATCAAATTTGACTCATGACAATACAGCTTTAAAAAATGCATTGGCAGCAATTGTACCGATCATCTACTTTCAATGAATTATCAGCAAATTGGTGAAAGTACACCTATTAAAAAAAAAATAACAGCCTCCTCCATATCCCCTCTAGCTGTCCTGTCCATCACCAAGATAGGTGCGTTTTCTGCCATTTTAGGTAGAAGTAATGTTCAACCAATTTGCTTCTAATTTAGACAAAGTAGTAGGAAAGTTTATCAAACAAACTCTACATATGAGCTCTATCTATATCTATTTTACAATACGTGTAATATGTATTCACAAAATGTCCATTTTCTATATGTGTGAACTTCACATCTTTTTTTTTTTTAGTAAGTTTTAGTGCATGATGAGGTGGTGTTTACCTATAGGATCCACCATCTCTTGGACTGGGCACCATTGATGGTATTTATTGGGCCCCACGTTCTTAAGTAAATCTCAATATTGCTTCAAAAAGGTAGCTATGCATATACAGTTTACAGACAGAATGTTAACATATTAAGCAAGAGTGTGACAACTTATCAGTGCTAAATGTGCCATAAAAAAACCCAGCATGTAAAATTCTTAGCTTTGACAAGTGACAACATATCTGGCAAAATGCATTGTAAACCAAATGTAATTTTTAGCTGCAGTAAATTTTAGACAATCAAAATGATGTTAAAATGTGTGTGTTTCTTACAGTCTAGAGGCTGCTTATTCTGATGGAGGAAAACACTGACAGCATCCTTCATGATCACTGAAAGAACTGTTCTCCTTTCTCCTGCCCCACACTGATCTATCTGATCGGTGCAGTGCAGGGGAGAAAGTCACCAGGACTTGCACGGATGTTGCGCATCCTGTGTAGCTGAAAAAACTTCTGCAAGACTAGCCCTTGGACCTCTTTATGAAAAGAAGAACGACACTCCTGATATGTGAGGTGGCATGGATAGGGTCCCAATCAAACAAAGTTGTTGATTAGCCATTGAACCTTTCAGGTCATGTGATCAGTCACATTCCTGGAAGGAATTTCAAGATGTGGTAATGTATACGATGGATGAGTGTACATATATATATATATATATATATATATAAGTGTTTGTGTGTGTGGAGCTGCATGAGTATATAAGAGAGCTGTTGGTGTATGTAAGAAAGCTGTGTACAAGTATGTAGCAAAACAATGCGTGTATGTAACAGAGGTGTGAGTGCATACTTCAAAGCTGTAGAAAAGCTATATGTGTTAGAACTGTGTTTGTGTATGGAGGAGAGTTGTGTGTGTATTTCGGAAAATTGCGTGTGTGATAGTAGTAGAGTTGTGTGTATGCAGGAGAGATGTGTGTATGTAGGAAAGAGGGTGGAAACTTATCAATGCTATAGGACCTATGCAAGAACCTAACATGATCAAATTTGACTCATGACAATACAGCTTTAAAAAATGCATTGGCAGCAATTGTACCGATCATCTACTTTCAATGAATTATCAGCAAATTGGTGAAAGTACACCTATTAAAAAAAAAATAACAGCCTCCTCCATATCCCCTCTAGCTGTCCTGTCCATCACCAAGATAGGTGCGTTTTCTGCCATTTTAGGTAGAAGTAATGTTCAACCAATTTGCTTCTAATTTAGACAAAGTAGTAGGAAAGTTTATCAAACAAACTCTACATATGAGCTCTATCTATTTTACAATACGTGTAATATGTATTCACAAAATGTCCATTTTCTATATGTGTGAACTTCACATCTTTTTTTTTTTTAGTAAGTTTTAGTGCATGATGAGGTGGTGTTTACCTATAGGATCCACCATCTCTTGGACTGGGCACCATTGATGGTATTTATTGGGCCCCACGTTCTTAAGTAAATCTCAATATTGCTTCAAAAAGGTAGCTATGCATATACAGTTTACAGACAGAATGTTAACATATTAAGCAAGAGTGTGACAACTTATCAGTGCTAAATGTGCCATAAAAAAACCCAGCATGTAAAATTCTTAGCTTTGACAAGTGACAACATATCTGGCAAAATGCATTGTAAACCAAATGTAATTTTTAGCTGCAGTAAATTTTAGACAATCAAAATGATGTTAAAATGTGTGTGTTTCTTACAGTCTAGAGGCTGCTTATTCTGATGGAGGAAAACACTGACAGCATCCTTCATGATCACTGAAAGAACTGTTCTCCTTTCTCCTGCCCCACACTGATCTATCTGATCGGTGCAGTGCAGGGGAGAAAGTCACCAGGACTTGCACGGATGTTGCGCATCCTGTGTAGCTGAAAAAACTTCTGCAAGACTAGCCCTTGGACCTCTTTATGAAAAGAAGAACGACACTCCTGATATGTGAGGTGGCATGGATAGGGTCCCAATCAAACAAAGTTGTTGATTAGCCATTGAACCTTTCAGGTCATGTGATCAGTCACATTCCTGGAAGGAATTTCAAGATGTGGTAATGTATACGATGGATGAGTGTACATATATATATATATATATATATATATAAGTGTTTGTGTGTGTGGAGCTGCATGAGTATATAAGAGAGCTGTTGGTGTATGTAAGAAAGCTGTGTACAAGTATGTAGCAAAACAATGCGTGTATGTAACAGAGGTGTGAGTGCATACTTCAAAGCTGTAGAAAAGCTATATGTGTTAGAACTGTGTTTGTGTATGGAGGAGAGTTGTGTGTGTATTTCGGAAAATTGCGTGTGTGATAGTAGTAGAGTTGTGTGTATGCAGGAGAGATGTGTGTATGTAGGAAAGAGGGTGGAAACTTATCAATGCTATAGGACCTATGCAAGAACCTAACATGATCAAATTTGACTCATGACAATACAGCTTTAAAAAATGCATTGGCAGCAATTGTACCGATCATCTACTTTCAATGAATTATCAGCAAATTGGTGAAAGTACACCTATTAAAAAAAAAATAACAGCCTCCTCCATATCCCCTCTAGCTGTCCTGTCCATCACCAAGATAGGTGCGTTTTCTGCCATTTTAGGTAGAAGTAATGTTCAACCAATTTGCTTCTAATTTAGACAAAGTAGTAGGAAAGTTTATCAAACAAACTCTACATATGAGCTCTATCTATTTTACAATACGTGTAATATGTATTCACAAAATGTCCATTTTCTATATGTGTGAACTTCACATCTTTTTTTTTTTTAGTAAGTTTTAGTGCATGATGAGGTGGTGTTTACCTATAGGATCCACCATCTCTTGGACTGGGCACCATTGATGGTATTTATTGGGCCCCACGTTCTTAAGTAAATCTCAATATTGCTTCAAAAAGGTAGCTATGCATATACAGTTTACAGACAGAATGTTAACATATTAAGCAAGAGTGTGAGAACTTATCAGTGCTAAATGTGCCATAAAAAAACCCAGCATGTAAAATTCTTAGCTTTGACAAGTGACAACATATCTGGCAAAATGCATTGTAAACCAAATGTAATTTTTAGCTGCAGTAAATTTTAGACAATCAAAATGATGTTAAAATGTGTGTGTTTCTTACAGTCTAGAGGCTGCTTATTCTGATGGAGGAAAACACTGACAGCATCCTTCATGATCACTGAAAGAACTGTTCTCCTTTTTCCTGCCCCACACTGATCTATCTGATCGGTGCAGTGCAGGGGAGAAAGTCACCAGGACTTGCACGGATGTTGCGCATCCTGTGTAGCTGAAAAAACTTCTGCAAGACTAGCCCTTGGACCTCTTTATGAAAAGAAGAACGACACTCCTGATATGTGAGGTGGCATGGATAGGGTCCCAATCAAACAAAGTTGTTGATTAGCCATTGAACCTTTCAGGTCATGTGATCAGTCACATTCCTGGAAGGAATTTCAAGATGTGGTAATGTATACGATGGATGAGTGTACATATATATATATATATATATATATAAGTGTTTGTGTGTGTGGAGCTGCATGAGTATATAAGAGAGCTGTTGGTGTATGTAAGAAAGCTGTGTACAAGTATGTAGCAAAACAGTGCGTGTATGTAACAGAGGTGTGAGTGCATACTTCAAAGCTGTAGAAAAGCTATATGTGTTAGAACTGTGTTTGTGTATGGAGGACAGTTGTGTGTGTATTTCGGAAAATTGCGTGTGTGATAGTAGTAGAGTTGTGTGTATGCAGGAGAGATGTGTGTATGTAGGAAAGAGGGTGGAAACTTATCAATGCTATAGGACCTATGCAAGAACCTAACATGATCAAATTTGACTCATGACAATACAGCTTTAAAAAATGCATTGGCAGCAATTGTACCGATCATCTACTTTCAATGAATTATCAGCAAATTGGTGAAAGTACACCTATTAAAAAAAAAATAACAGCCTCCTCCATATCCCCTCTAGCTGTCCTGTCCATCACCAAGATAGGTGCGTTTTCTGCCATTTTAGGTAGAAGTAATGTTCAACCAATTTGCTTCTAATTTAGACAAAGTAGTAGGAAAGTTTATCAAACAAACTCTACATATGAGCTCTATCTATATCTATTTTACAATACGTGTAATATGTATTCACAAAATGTCCATTTTCTATATGTGTGAACTTCACATCTTTTTTTTTTTTAGTAAGTTTTAGTGCATGATGAGGTGGTGTTTACCTATAGGATCCACCATCTCTTGGACTGGGCACCATTGATGGTATTTATTGGGCCCCACGTTCTTAAGTAAATCTCAATATTGCTTCAAAAAGGTAGCTATGCATATACAGTTTACAGACAGAATGTTAACATATTAAGCAAGAGTGTGACAACTTATCAGTGCTAAATGTGCCATAAAAAAACCCAGCATGTAAAATTCTTAGCTTTGACAAGTGACAACATATCTGGCAAAATGCATTGTAAACCAAATGTAATTTTTAGCTGCAGTAAATTTTAGACAATCAAAATGATGTTAAAATGTGTGTGTTTCTTACAGTCTAGAGGCTGCTTATTCTGATGGAGGAAAACACTGACAGCATCCTTCATGATCACTGAAAGAACTGTTCTCCTTTCTCCTGCCCCACACTGATCTATCTGATCGGTGCAGTGCAGGGGAGAAAGTCACCAGGACTTGCACGGATGTTGCGCATCCTGTGTAGCTGAAAAAACTTCTGCAAGACTAGCCCTTGGACCTCTTTATGAAAAGAAGAACGACACTCCTGATATGTGAGGTGGCATGGATAGGGTCCCAATCAAACAAAGTTGTTGATTAGCCATTGAACCTTTCAGGTCATGTGATCAGTCACATTCCTGGAAGGAATTTCAAGATGTGGTAATGTATACGATGGATGAGTGTACATATATATATATATATATATATATATAAGTGTTTGTGTGTGTGGAGCTGCATGAGTATATAAGAGAGCTGTTGGTGTATGTAAGAAAGCTGTGTACAAGTATGTAGCAAAACAGTGCGTGTATGTAACAGAGGTGTGAGTGCATACTTCAAAGCTGTAGAAAAGCTATATGTGTTAGAACTGTGTTTGTGTATGGAGGAGAGTTGTGTGTGTATTTCGGAAAATTGCGTGTGTGATAGTAGTAGAGTTGTGTGTATGCAGGAGAGATGTGTGTATGTAGGAAAGAGGGTGGAAACTTATCAATGCTATAGGACCTATGCAAGAACCTAACATGATCAAATTTGACTCATGACAATACAGCTTTAAAAAATGCATTGGCAGCAATTGTACCGATCATCTACTTTCAATGAATTATCAGCAAATTGGTGAAAGTACACCTATTAAAAAAAAAATAACAGCCTCCTCCATATCCCCTCTAGCTGTCCTGTCCATCACCAAGATAGGTGCGTTTTCTGCCATTTTAGGTAGAAGTAATGTTCAACCAATTTGCTTCTAATTTAGACAAAGTAGTAGGAAAGTTTATCAAACAAACTCTACATATGAGCTCTATCTATATCTATTTTACAATACGTGTAATATGTATTCACAAAATGTCCATTTTCTATATGTGTGAACTTCACATCTTTTTTTTTTTTAGTAAGTTTTAGTGCATGATGAGGTGGTGTTTACCTATAGGATCCACCATCTCTTGGACTGGGCACCATTGATGGTATTTATTGGGCCCCACGTTCTTAAGTAAATCTCAATATTGCTTCAAAAAGGTAGCTATGCATATACAGTTTACAGACAGAATGTTAACATATTAAGCAAGAGTGTGACAACTTATCAGTGCTAAATGTGCCATAAAAAAACCCAGCATGTAAAATTCTTAGCTTTGACAAGTGACAACATATCTGGCAAAATGCATTGTAAACCAAATGTAATTTTTAGCTGCAGTAAATTTTAGACAATCAAAATGATGTTAAAATGTGTGTGTTTCTTACAGTCTAGAGGCTGCTTATTCTGATGGAGGAAAACACTGACAGCATCCTTCATGATCACTGAAAGAACTGTTCTCCTTTCTCCTGCCCCACACTGATCTATCTGATCGGTGCAGTGCAGGGGAGAAAGTCACCAGGACTTGCACGGATGTTGCGCATCCTGTGTAGCTGAAAAAACTTCTGCAAGACTAGCCCTTGGACCTCTTTATGAAAAGAAGAACGACACTCCTGATATGTGAGGTGGCATGGATAGGGTCCCAATCAAACAAAGTTGTTGATTAGCCATTGAACCTTTCAGGTCATGTGATCAGTCACATTCCTGGAAGGAATTTCAAGATGTGGTAATGTATACGATGGATGAGTGTACATATATATATATATATATATATATATATATATATATATATAAGTGTTTGTGTGTGTGGAGCTGCATGAGTATATAAGAGAGCTGTTGGTGTATGTAAGAAAGCTGTGTACAAGTATGTAGCAAAACAGTGCGTGTATGTAACAGAGGTGTGAGTGCATACTTCAAAGCTGTAGAAAAGCTATATGTGTTAGAACTGTGTTTGTGTATGGAGGAGAGTTGTGTGTGTATTTCGGAAAATTGCGTGTGTGATAGTAGTAGAGTTGTGTGTATGCAGGAGAGATGTGTGTATGTAGGAAAGAGGGTGGAAACTTATCAATGCTATAGGACCTATGCAAGAACCTAACATGATCAAATTTGACTCATGACAATACAGCTTTAAAAAATGCATTGGCAGCAATTGTACCGATCATCTACTTTCAATGAATTATCAGCAAATTGGTGAAAGTACACCTATTAAAAAAAAAATAACAGCCTCCTCCATATCCCCTCTAGCTGTCCTGTCCATCACCAAGATAGGTGCGTTTTCTGCCATTTTAGGTAGAAGTAATGTTCAACCAATTTGCTTCTAATTTAGACAAAGTAGTAGGAAAGTTTATCAAACAAACTCTACATATGAGCTCTATCTATTTTACAATACGTGTAATATGTATTCACAAAATGTCCATTTTCTATATGTGTGAACTTCACATCTTTTTTTTTTTTAGTAAGTTTTAGTGCATGATGAGGTGGTGTTTACCTATAGGATCCACCATCTCTTGGACTGGGCACCATTGATGGTATTTATTGGGCCCCACGTTCTTAAGTAAATCTCAATATTGCTTCAAAAAGGTAGCTATGCATATACAGTTTACAGACAGAATGTTAACATATTAAGCAAGAGTGTGACAACTTATCAGTGCTAAATGTGCCATAAAAAAACCCAGCATGTAAAATTCTTAGCTTTGACAAGTGACAACATATCTGGCAAAATGCATTGTAAACCAAATGTAATTTTTAGCTGCAGTAAATTTTAGACAATCAAAATGATGTTAAAATGTGTGTGTTTCTTACAGTCTAGAGGCTGCTTATTCTGATGGAGGAAAACACTGACAGCATCCTTCATGATCACTGAAAGAACTGTTCTCCTTTCTCCTGCCCCACACTGATCTATCTGATCGGTGCAGTGCAGGGGAGAAAGTCACCAGGACTTGCACGGATGTTGCGCATCCTGTGTAGCTGAAAAAACTTCTGCAAGACTAGCCCTTGGACCTCTTTATGAAAAGAAGAACGACACTCCTGATATGTGAGGTGGCATGGATAGGGTCCCAATCAAACAAAGTTGTTGATTAGCCATTGAACCTTTCAGGTCATGTGATCAGTCACATTCCTGGAAGGAATTTCAAGATGTGGTAATGTATACGATGGATGAGTGTACATATATATATATATATATAAGTGTTTGTGTGTGTGGAGCTGCATGAGTATATAAGAGAGCTGTTGGTGTATGTAAGAAAGCTGTGTACAAGTATGTAGCAAAACAGTGCGTGTATGTAACAGAGGTGTGAGTGCATACTTCAAAGCTGTAGAAAAGCTATATGTGTTAGAACTGTGTTTGTGTATGGAGGAGAGTTGTGTGTGTATTTCGGAAAATTGCGTGTGTGATAGTAGTAGAGTTGTGTGTATGCAGGAGAGATGTGTGTATGTAGGAAAGAGGGTGGAAACTTATCAATGCTATAGGACCTATGCAAGAACCTAACATGATCAAATTTGACTCATGACAATACAGCTTTAAAAAATGCATTGGCAGCAATTGTACCGATCATCTACTTTCAATGAATTATCAGCAAATTGGTGAAAGTACACCTATTAAAAAAAAAATAACAGCCTCCTCCATATCCCCTCTAGCTGTCCTGTCCATCACCAAGATAGGTGCGTTTTCTGCCATTTTAGGTAGAAGTAATGTTCAACCAATTTGCTTCTAATTTAGACAAAGTAGTAGGAAAGTTTATCAAACAAACTCTACATATGAGCTCTATCTATATCTATTTTACAATACGTGTAATATGTATTCACAAAATGTCCATTTTCTATATGTGTGAACTTCACATCTTTTTTTTTTTTAGTAAGTTTTAGTGCATGATGAGGTGGTGTTTACCTATAGGATCCACCATCTCTTGGACTGGGCACCATTGATGGTATTTATTGGGCCCCACGTTCTTAAGTAAATCTCAATATTGCCTCAAAAAGGTAGCTATGCATATACAGTTTACAGACAGAATGTTAACATATTAAGCAAGAGTGTGACAACTTATCAGTGCTAAATGTGCCATAAAAAAACCCAGCATGTAAAATTCTTAGCTTTGACAAGTGACAACATATCTGGCAAAATGCATTGTAAACCAAATGTAATTTTTAGCTGCAGTAAATTTTAGACAATCAAAATGATGTTAAAATGTGTGTGTTTCTTACAGTCTAGAGGCTGCTTATTCTGATGGAGGAAAACACTGACAGCATCCTTCATGATCACTGAAAGAACTGTTCTCCTTTCTCCTGCCCCACACTGATCTATCTGATCGGTGCAGTGCAGGGGAGAAAGTCACCAGGACTTGCACGGATGTTGCGCATCCTGTGTAGCTGAAAAAACTTCTGCAAGACTAGCCCTTGGACCTCTTTATGAAAAGAAGAACGACACTCCTGATATGTGAGGTGGCATGGATAGGGTCCCAATCAAACAAAGTTGTTGATTAGCCATTGAACCTTTCAGGTCATGTGATCAGTCACATTCCTGGAAGGAATTTCAAGATGTGGTAATGTATACGATGGATGAGTGTACATATATATATATATATATATATATATAAGTGTTTGTGTGTGTGGAGCTGCATGAGTATATAAGAGAGCTGTTGGTGTATGTAAGAAAGCTGTGTACAAGTATGTAGCAAAACAGTGCGTGTATGTAACAGAGGTGTGAGTGCATACTTCAAAGCTGTAGAAAAGCTATATGTGTTAGAACTGTGTTTGTGTATGGAGGAGAGTTGTGTGTGTATTTCGGAAAATTGCGTGTGTGATAGTAGTAGAGTTGTGTGTATGCAGGAGAGATGTGTGTATGTAGGAAAGAGGGTGGAAACTTATCAATGCTATAGGACCTATGCAAGAACCTAACATGATCAAATTTGACTCATGACAATACAGCTTTAAAAAATGCATTGGCAGCAATTGTACCGATCATCTACTTTCAATGAATTATCAGCAAATTGGTGAAAGTACACCTATTAAAAAAAAAATAACAGCCTCCTCCATATCCCCTCTAGCTGTCCTGTCCATCACCAAGATAGGTGCGTTTTCTGCCATTTTAGGTAGAAGTAATGTTCAACCAATTTGCTTCTAATTTAGACAAAGTAGTAGGAAAGTTTATCAAACAAACTCTACATATGAGCTCTATCTATTTTACAATACGTGTAATATGTATTCACAAAATGTCCATTTTCTATATGTGTGAACTTCACATCTTTTTTTTTTTTAGTAAGTTTTAGTGCATGATGAGGTGGTGTTTACCTATAGGATCCACCATCTCTTGGACTGGGCACCATTGATGGTATTTATTGGGCCCCACGTTCTTAAGTAAATCTCAATATTGCTTCAAAAAGGTAGCTATGCATATACAGTTTACAGACAGAATGTTAACATATTAAGCAAGAGTGTGACAACTTATCAGTGCTAAATGTGCCATAAAAAAACCCAGCATGTAAAATTCTTAGCTTTGACAAGTGACAACATATCTGGCAAAATGCATTGTAAACCAAATGTAATTTTTAGCTGCAGTAAATTTTAGACAATCAAAATGATATTAAAATGTGTGTGTTTCTTACAGTCTAGAGGCTGCTTATTCTGATGGAGGAAAACACTGACAGCATCCTTCATGATCACTGAAAGAACTGTTCTCCTTTCTCCTGCCCCACACTGATCTATCTGATCGGTGCAGTGCAGGGGAGAAAGTCACCAGGACTTGCACGGATGTTGCGCATCCTGTGTAGCTGAAAAAACTTCTGCAAGACTAGCCCTTGGACCTCTTTATGAAAAGAAGAACGACACTCCTGATATGTGAGGTGGCATGGATAGGGTCCCAATCAAACAAAGTTGTTGATTAGCCATTGAACCTTTCAGGTCATGTGATCAGTCACATTCCTGGAAGGAATTTCAAGATGTGGTAATGTATACGATGGATGAGTGTACATATATATATATATATATATATATATAAGTGTTTGTGTGTGTGGAGCTGCATGAGTATATAAGAGAGCTGTTGGTGTATGTAAGAAAGCTGTGTACAAGTATGTAGCAAAACAGTGCGTGTATGTAACAGAGGTGTGAGTGCATACTTCAAAGCTGTAGAAAAGCTATATGTGTTAGAACTGTGTTTGTGTATGGAGGACAGTTGTGTGTGTATTTCGGAAAATTGCGTGTGTGATAGTAGTAGAGTTGTGTGTATGCAGGAGAGATGTGTGTATGTAGGAAAGAGGGTGGAAACTTATCAATGCTATAGGACCTATGCAAGAACCTAACATGATCAAATTTGACTCATGACAATACAGCTTTAAAAAATGCATTGGCAGCAATTGTACCGATCATCTACTTTCAATGAATTATCAGCAAATTGGTGAAAGTACACCTATTAAAAAAAAAATAACAGCCTCCTCCATATCCCCTCTAGCTGTCCTGTCCATCACCAAGATAGGTGCGTTTTCTGCCATTTTAGGTAGAAGTAATGTTCAACCAATTTGCTTCTAATTTAGACAAAGTAGTAGGAAAGTTTATCAAACAAACTCTACATATGAGCTCTATCTATATCTATTTTACAATACGTGTAATATGTATTCACAAAATGTCCATTTTCTATATGTGTGAACTTCACATCTTTTTTTTTTTTAGTAAGTTTTAGTGCATGATGAGGTGGTGTTTACCTATAGGATCCACCATCTCTTGGACTGGGCACCATTGATGGTATTTATTGGGCCCCACGTTCTTAAGTAAATCTCAATATTGCTTCAAAAAGGTAGCTATGCATATACAGTTTACAGACAGAATGTTAACATATTAAGCAAGAGTGTGACAACTTATCAGTGCTAAATGTGCCATAAAAAAACCCAGCATGTAAAATTCTTAGCTTTGACAAGTGACAACATATCTGGCAAAATGCATTGTAAACCAAATGTAATTTTTAGCTGCAGTAAATTTTAGACAATCAAAATGATGTTAAAATGTGTGTGTTTCTTACAGTCTAGAGGCTGCTTATTCTGATGGAGGAAAACACTGACAGCATCCTTCATGATCACTGAAAGAACTGTTCTCCTTTCTCCTGCCCCACACTGATCTATCTGATCGGTGCAGTGCAGGGGAGAAAGTCACCAGGACTTGCACGGATGTTGCGCATCCTGTGTAGCTGAAAAAACTTCTGCAAGACTAGCCCTTGGACCTCTTTATGAAAAGAAGAACGACACTCCTGATATGTGAGGTGGCATGGATAGGGTCCCAATCAAACAAAGTTGTTGATTAGCCATTGAACCTTTCAGGTCATGTGATCAGTCACATTCCTGGAAGGAATTTCAAGATGTGGTAATGTATACGATGGATGAGTGTACATATATATATATATATATATATATATAAGTGTTTGTGTGTGTGGAGCTGCATGAGTATATAAGAGAGCTGTTGGTGTATGTAAGAAAGCTGTGTACAAGTATGTAGCAAAACAGTGCGTGTATGTAACAGAGGTGTGAGTGCATACTTCAAAGCTGTAGAAAAGCTATATGTGTTAGAACTGTGTTTGTGTATGGAGGACAGTTGTGTGTGTATTTCGGAAAATTGCGTGTGTGATAGTAGTAGAGTTGTGTGTATGCAGGAGAGATGTGTGTATGTAGGAAAGAGGGTGGAAACTTATCAATGCTATAGGACCTATGCAAGAACCTAACATGATCAAATTTGACTCATGACAATACAGCTTTAAAAAATGCATTGGCAGCAATTGTACCGATCATCTACTTTCAATGAATTATCAGCAAATTGGTGAAAGTACACCTATTAAAAAAAAAATAACAGCCTCCTCCATATCCCCTCTAGCTGTCCTGTCCATCACCAAGATAGGTGCGTTTTCTGCCATTTTAGGTAGAAGTAATGTTCAACCAATTTGCTTCTAATTTAGACAAAGTAGTAGGAAAGTTTATCAAACAAACTCTACATATGAGCTCTATCTATATCTATTTTACAATACGTGTAATATGTATTCACAAAATGTCCATTTTCTATATGTGTGAACTTCACATCTTTTTTTTTTTTAGTAAGTTTTAGTGCATGATGAGGTGGTGTTTACCTATAGGATCCACCATCTCTTGGACTGGGCACCATTGATGGTATTTATTGGGCCCCACGTTCTTAAGTAAATCTCAATATTGCTTCAAAAAGGTAGCTATGCATATACAGTTTACAGACAGAATGTTAACATATTAAGCAAGAGTGTGACAACTTATCAGTGCTAAATGTGCCATAAAAAAACCCAGCATGTAAAATTCTTAGCTTTGACAAGTGACAACATATCTGGCAAAATGCATTGTAAACCAAATGTAATTTTTAGCTGCAGTAAATTTTAGACAATCAAAATGATGTTAAAATGTGTGTGTTTCTTACAGTCTAGAGGCTGCTTATTCTGATGGAGGAAAACACTGACAGCATCCTTCATGATCACTGAAAGAACTGTTCTCCTTTCTCCTGCCCCACACTGATCTATCTGATCGGTGCAGTGCAGGGGAGAAAGTCACCAGGACTTGCACGGATGTTGCGCATCCTGTGTAGCTGAAAAAACTTCTGCAAGACTAGCCCTTGGACCTCTTTATGAAAAGAAGAACGACACTCCTGATATGTGAGGTGGCATGGATAGGGTCCCAATCAAACAAAGTTGTTGATTAGCCATTGAACCTTTCAGGTCATGTGATCAGTCACATTCCTGGAAGGAATTTCAAGATGTGGTAATGTATACGATGGATGAGTGTACATATATATATATATATATATATATAAGTGTTTGTGTGTGTGGAGCTGCATGAGTATATAAGAGAGCTGTTGGTGTATGTAAGAAAGCTGTGTACAAGTATGTAGCAAAACAATGCGTGTATGTAACAGAGGTGTGAGTGCATACTTCAAAGCTGTAGAAAAGCTATATGTGTTAGAACTGTGTTTGTGTATGGAGGAGAGTTGTGTGTGTATTTCGGAAAATTGCGTGTGTGATAGTAGTAGAGTTGTGTGTATGCAGGAGAGATGTGTGTATGTAGGAAAGAGGGTGGAAACTTATCAATGCTATAGGACCTATGCAAGAACCTAACATGATCAAATTTGACTCATGACAATACAGCTTTAAAAAATGCATTGGCAGCAATTGTACCGATCATCTACTTTCAATGAATTATCAGCAAATTGGTGAAAGTACACCTATTAAAAAAAAAATAACAGCCTCCTCCATATCCCCTCTAGCTGTCCTGTCCATCACCAAGATAGGTGCGTTTTCTGCCATTTTAGGTAGAAGTAATGTTCAACCAATTTGCTTCTAATTTAGACAAAGTAGTAGGAAAGTTTATCAAACAAACTCTACATATGAGCTCTATCTATTTTACAATACGTGTAATATGTATTCACAAAATGTCCATTTTCTATATGTGTGAACTTCACATCTTTTTTTTTTTTAGTAAGTTTTAGTGCATGATGAGGTGGTGTTTACCTATAGGATCCACCATCTCTTGGACTGGGCACCATTGATGGTATTTATTGGGCCCCACGTTCTTAAGTAAATCTCAATATTGCTTCAAAAAGGTAGCTATGCATATACAGTTTACAGACAGAATGTTAACATATTAAGCAAGAGTGTGAGAACTTATCAGTGCTAAATGTGCCATAAAAAAACCCAGCATGTAAAATTCTTAGCTTTGACAAGTGACAACATATCTGGCAAAATGCATTGTAAACCAAATGTAATTTTTAGCTGCAGTAAATTTTAGACAATCAAAATGATGTTAAAATGTGTGTGTTTCTTACAGTCTAGAGGCTGCTTATTCTGATGGAGGAAAACACTGACAGCATCCTTCATGATCACTGAAAGAACTGTTCTCCTTTTTCCTGCCCCACACTGATCTATCTGATCGGTGCAGTGCAGGGGAGAAAGTCACCAGGACTTGCACGGATGTTGCGCATCCTGTGTAGCTGAAAAAACTTCTGCAAGACTAGCCCTTGGACCTCTTTATGAAAAGAAGAACGACACTCCTGATATGTGAGGTGGCATGGATAGGGTCCCAATCAAACAAAGTTGTTGATTAGCCATTGAACCTTTCAGGTCATGTGATCAGTCACATTCCTGGAAGGAATTTCAAGATGTGGTAATGTATACGATGGATGAGTGTACATATATATATATATATATATATATAAGTGTTTGTGTGTGTGGAGCTGCATGAGTATATAAGAGAGCTGTTGGTGTATGTAAGAAAGCTGTGTACAAGTATGTAGCAAAACAGTGCGTGTATGTAACAGAGGTGTGAGTGCATACTTCAAAGCTGTAGAAAAGCTATATGTGTTAGAACTGTGTTTGTGTATGGAGGACAGTTGTGTGTGTATTTCGGAAAATTGCGTGTGTGATAGTAGTAGAGTTGTGTGTATGCAGGAGAGATGTGTGTATGTAGGAAAGAGGGTGGAAACTTATCAATGCTATAGGACCTATGCAAGAACCTAACATGATCAAATTTGACTCATGACAATACAGCTTTAAAAAATGCATTGGCAGCAATTGTACCGATCATCTACTTTCAATGAATTATCAGCAAATTGGTGAAAGTACACCTATTAAAAAAAAAATAACAGCCTCCTCCATATCCCCTCTAGCTGTCCTGTCCATCACCAAGATAGGTGCGTTTTCTGCCATTTTAGGTAGAAGTAATGTTCAACCAATTTGCTTCTAATTTAGACAAAGTAGTAGGAAAGTTTATCAAACAAACTCTACATATGAGCTCTATCTATATCTATTTTACAATACGTGTAATATGTATTCACAAAATGTCCATTTTCTATATGTGTGAACTTCACATCTTTTTTTTTTTTAGTAAGTTTTAGTGCATGATGAGGTGGTGTTTACCTATAGGATCCACCATCTCTTGGACTGGGCACCATTGATGGTATTTATTGGGCCCCACGTTCTTAAGTAAATCTCAATATTGCTTCAAAAAGGTAGCTATGCATATACAGTTTACAGACAGAATGTTAACATATTAAGCAAGAGTGTGACAACTTATCAGTGCTAAATGTGCCATAAAAAAACCCAGCATGTAAAATTCTTAGCTTTGACAAGTGACAACATATCTGGCAAAATGCATTGTAAACCAAATGTAATTTTTAGCTGCAGTAAATTTTAGACAATCAAAATGATGTTAAAATGTGTGTGTTTCTTACAGTCTAGAGGCTGCTTATTCTGATGGAGGAAAACACTGACAGCATCCTTCATGATCACTGAAAGAACTGTTCTCCTTTCTCCTGCCCCACACTGATCTATCTGATCGGTGCAGTGCAGGGGAGAAAGTCACCAGGACTTGCACGGATGTTGCGCATCCTGTGTAGCTGAAAAAACTTCTGCAAGACTAGCCCTTGGACCTCTTTATGAAAAGAAGAACGACACTCCTGATATGTGAGGTGGCATGGATAGGGTCCCAATCAAACAAAGTTGTTGATTAGCCATTGAACCTTTCAGGTCATGTGATCAGTCACATTCCTGGAAGGAATTTCAAGATGTGGTAATGTATACGATGGATGAGTGTACATATATATATATATATATATATATATAAGTGTTTGTGTGTGTGGAGCTGCATGAGTATATAAGAGAGCTGTTGGTGTATGTAAGAAAGCTGTGTACAAGTATGTAGCAAAACAGTGCGTGTATGTAACAGAGGTGTGAGTGCATACTTCAAAGCTGTAGAAAAGCTATATGTGTTAGAACTGTGTTTGTGTATGGAGGAGAGTTGTGTGTGTATTTCGGAAAATTGCGTGTGTGATAGTAGTAGAGTTGTGTGTATGCAGGAGAGATGTGTGTATGTAGGAAAGAGGGTGGAAACTTATCAATGCTATAGGACCTATGCAAGAACCTAACATGATCAAATTTGACTCATGACAATACAGCTTTAAAAAATGCATTGGCAGCAATTGTACCGATCATCTACTTTCAATGAATTATCAGCAAATTGGTGAAAGTACACCTATTAAAAAAAAAATAACAGCCTCCTCCATATCCCCTCTAGCTGTCCTGTCCATCACCAAGATAGGTGCGTTTTCTGCCATTTTAGGTAGAAGTAATGTTCAACCAATTTGCTTCTAATTTAGACAAAGTAGTAGGAAAGTTTATCAAACAAACTCTACATATGAGCTCTATCTATATCTATTTTACAATACGTGTAATATGTATTCACAAAATGTCCATTTTCTATATGTGTGAACTTCACATCTTTTTTTTTTTTAGTAAGTTTTAGTGCATGATGAGGTGGTGTTTACCTATAGGATCCACCATCTCTTGGACTGGGCACCATTGATGGTATTTATTGGGCCCCACGTTCTTAAGTAAATCTCAATATTGCTTCAAAAAGGTAGCTATGCATATACAGTTTACAGACAGAATGTTAACATATTAAGCAAGAGTGTGACAACTTATCAGTGCTAAATGTGCCATAAAAAAACCCAGCATGTAAAATTCTTAGCTTTGACAAGTGACAACATATCTGGCAAAATGCATTGTAAACCAAATGTAATTTTTAGCTGCAGTAAATTTTAGACAATCAAAATGATGTTAAAATGTGTGTGTTTCTTACAGTCTAGAGGCTGCTTATTCTGATGGAGGAAAACACTGACAGCATCCTTCATGATCACTGAAAGAACTGTTCTCCTTTCTCCTGCCCCACACTGATCTATCTGATCGGTGCAGTGCAGGGGAGAAAGTCACCAGGACTTGCACGGATGTTGCGCATCCTGTGTAGCTGAAAAAACTTCTGCAAGACTAGCCCTTGGACCTCTTTATGAAAAGAAGAACGACACTCCTGATATGTGAGGTGGCATGGATAGGGTCCCAATCAAACAAAGTTGTTGATTAGCCATTGAACCTTTCAGGTCATGTGATCAGTCACATTCCTGGAAGGAATTTCAAGATGTGGTAATGTATACGATGGATGAGTGTACATATATATATATATATATATAAGTGTTTGTGTGTGTGGAGCTGCATGAGTATATAAGAGAGCTGTTGGTGTATGTAAGAAAGCTGTGTACAAGTATGTAGCAAAACAGTGCGTGTATGTAACAGAGGTGTGAGTGCATACTTCAAAGCTGTAGAAAAGCTATATGTGTTAGAACTGTGTTTGTGTATGGAGGAGAGTTGTGTGTGTATTTCGGAAAATTGCGTGTGTGATAGTAGTAGAGTTGTGTGTATGCAGGAGAGATGTGTGTATGTAGGAAAGAGGGTGGAAACTTATCAATGCTATAGGACCTATGCAAGAACCTAACATGATCAAATTTGACTCATGACAATACAGCTTTAAAAAATGCATTGGCAGCAATTGTACCGATCATCTACTTTCAATGAATTATCAGCAAATTGGTGAAAGTACACCTATTAAAAAAAAAATAACAGCCTCCTCCATATCCCCTCTAGCTGTCCTGTCCATCACCAAGATAGGTGCGTTTTCTGCCATTTTAGGTAGAAGTAATGTTCAACCAATTTGCTTCTAATTTAGACAAAGTAGTAGGAAAGTTTATCAAACAAACTCTACATATGAGCTCTATCTATTTTACAATACGTGTAATATGTATTCAC